>NC_140607.1:16656241-17163741 GCF_057381915.1 Diplotaxodon limnothrissa
CCCACTGCTACCACTAGAGGACCACTTGATACAAAAGTGTGCATGCAGCTCCATGCTCTAAGGCTGAAGTTGCCCTCATGTGTTGGCATCTTGGGTCAGCTACTGAATATCAGCAGTGTTTTCTACAAATAACAGAGCGGATTTTAAAAGAATCCAAAACTCCTGATTCCCTGACACTATCAGTCTTCTCCAGATCTTTTATTGAGACAACTAGTAGCTTGACCTAAGGCCATATCCTGCAAGCAACTTTAGACTCACAAATTTTTGCACTGGCTGGCAAATGGTAATGTTACATGGCAGCAGCACTATTCAAATGTGTCTGGTCTTTGTTTTTGGCAGGCTTTCACATCAGGAGGAAATATCAAAGTTTAAAATTTGATATTCCGTTGATGTTTCTTATCCTCTCGTTGTTATTCGATTTTTAATTCGTCCCATTTGAAGAAGTGACCCTGCCATGACAACTCCATCTGTCACATTAAACCATGTCACCCTCCCCTTACGCCGGCTCAGCTTCTCACCGAAGCAATTGCAACATTGGAGAAATATTTCAGCCGATAAATCCGACATTTAACGTGACTAAGCACTGAGACTCAAAAGCTAATACAACATCACGCAGGAATAAAAACAAAAGCATCCACACATCAGCACCACAACATATTTATTAACCACCTCTCATCATCTATAATCTGTTTTTTCAAGTGGTTCAGTTGTCAGAGTTTTTAAATCCAAATTTTTTGGAAGGTTAAAAAAAATTAAATGGAAAAATTACTTCAGTTCTCTGTCTTTGGGCTGCATTGCGTGAAACAATTGAGCACCAAGCAATGATGAGTATGAGTAGAATGAATCTCAAAAGCAAACAAACCAACAACAAATGCTGAATGTTCCCCAGATAAGCCACAGCAACTGAACCATCACAGATGGAAAAAACATTCTAAATACATCTCAAATGATTCAGAACAGTCAACCATTGCTGAATGAAGCTATGGCTCGCATATGTGACAATATATTTTAAACACGGACGACATGTTTAAATATATTGTAAACGCAAACTGTGGTGACACATGACAAATGTGTTTTTTTTCTGTGTATGTGTGTATTTTGTTATCAGATGCACATCTGTGTACATAAACCCCTACCATTATGATTTCCACTCTCTCCTACCGCCACTTTAAGAAAAGAAGCATAATGATGAATTATGCTTCTTGTTTGTTTGCAAAATAAGGAAAAGTGCATTTTTTTTTAAAAAAAAATATATATATATTTTGAGGTCTGCTTGTCTCTTTTAGTTGATCGAGTATACATTTGAATGTTTGATAGTTTCTTCAATTTTCTTAGTTTTGCTTTATTTTAATTCTGATTATATACAGCATCGTCTGTTTGTTATCTGTTATTATGTGTCTGCATGTATTTCATTTATTTTTTGTGCAAAACATTCTTCTGAAATATTATTAATGATGAATGGATGTCTTTATCTAAAGATATAGTTTGCCTTCTAGTAACTTGTTTGCTTGTTTGTATTTATTTTGTGGTGATGCGCAGCCCCCTGTGGGCAGAACATCACTACAGAGGACGGTGTGGTGGTGGCTCTGCCTCCGTGCAAGACGGGTGCCTGGATTGTTCCAGCGATCATGGCCTGCTATCTGCTGGTGGCCAACATACTCCTGGTTAACCTGCTCATTGCTGTGTTCAAGTATGTAAAACCCTCCAATAGTTTTAGCTTTTGCACTTTAAGTAGACACCGCAGTGTTTTAGAAATGCAGCGAAGCACAAAACTCAGTTATTTTTGGCTGCATGAAGGCAGAAATTATTTATTCTTGTCCTCTAGCTCTCATAAGAAAGGATGACAAAGATGAGGATTCATCTTAGCAATATTAAATTGTTTTTATTGATGTTTTTTTCCCTCATATTCAAAAAAATGGCATCACATGTAACTTTTATTTGGGCACTGAGGCTGGTAGCTAATTATAGTATCATAATGGGATGGTGGTTTTTCCACATGGACATTATCAGACTAATGGTCGGTTGCTGCTCTTTTATATAATCAATGAAGCAAATGCAGTCGTCCTCTTCTCTGCATTAGTGTTATTACAAAAAAAGCAGACAATATAAGACACAACAGTTAAACTGAAGGTTTAGTCAGATTTTCTCCTCAAAACTCTCTTGATTCGGTTTATTTTAGCTTACAGCAGATGTAATCTTTCTCGGCTTGTATGGCGTCTCTATCTGTGATTGTCTGTAGTAATACATTCTTCGAGGTCAAGTCCATCTCCAACCAGGTGTGGAAATTTCAGCGCTACCAGCTCATTATGACCTTCCATGAACGTCCGGTCCTTCCTCCACCTCTCATCATATTCAGCCACATAACTATGGTCCTCAAGCACCTGTGTTGTCGATGGCGCAAGCATGATGACGATGAAAGGGACTATGGACTGAGTGAGTTGCACACATACAATAACAAGCTTTTTGTAATAGAACTCGTTACATTTATTCCATTTTAGTGCAATAAAAGTGTCTGTTTACGAAAAAAGAAATCTCTTCAGTATTTCTGAATAGTTAGCGTTAACACACTCAATCCCTTTCATCCACAGAGCTTTTCATCACAGAAGACGAACTGAAGAAAGTCCATGATTTTGAGGAGCAGTGTATAGAGGAGTACTTCAGAGAGAAAGATGACAGATTCCACTCATCCAATGATGAGAGAATCAGAGTCACTTCTGAAAGGTCAGATATGGCTGCACTCAAAAGCAGTGTCCGTATTAAAACCATCAAACAATAGAAATATAGAACATATTTCAATACTTATTTCCATTTTTCTTTTTCTGTACAATGGCCAAGAGAGCCCAGCGCACTCTAGCAAAAGAAACTAAGGGCAAAGAGAGAAAAGAAGCTGATCAATCTGATAACACAAAAGTGAATTTAGAATTTCCTTTGGCGTACAGAAATGTGTAGCTAAGAACACACACTGTTTTCGCTTCTCTACTCTACCCCCTCCAGTGCTTTTATGATGTTTTTCTCTCATTTCTGTCTCCTCTGTCAGGGTGGAGAATATGGCGATGCGTTTAGAGGAAGTCAATGAGAGGGAACACTTCATGAAGGCATCACTACAGACTGTTGATATTCGTCTGGCCCAAATGGAAGAGCTAATTGGACGAATTACTGGAGCGCTGGAGCGCATGACTGGTGTCGAGCGCGGGGAGGTCCAAAAAGCACGTTCTCGGACTTCGTCTGACTGCACAGACTCTGCATACATACTCCGCCAGGCTGAGTGCCCTGAAGCCGCATACATTCTCCGTCAAAGCAGCTTTAACAGCACAGAGGGGAACTGCTACCGCCTCCAGGAGGCTCTAGAGGGAACAGCTGAGGGTTCCATGTCTCCTCCTTCGCCCACTGGCATAGCAACACGGACCAGAAGTCATTCATTTTATGTTGGAGCTGGTCGTGCTGCTGAACGGGGAAGTAGAGCTGAGCGAGCTGAAAGTTTCTTCAAAGACCGCTCCCTCAGTCTCCACAGAGCCAACAGCTCACAATCTGTGTCCTCAGCTGCCGGCCCCAAGGAGTCTAAGCCCCTCCCACTGGCGACGTTATCGGTCTCCCAGCAGCACCGTCCGTCATCCTGCATTGATATCTATGTCTCAACGTCTGAAGAGGTGGGGCCTGCGGAGGTCTTTCTAGATCCTCTCCGTATGGTCCCACCTCTCCAGAGAGACTCCTCGCTGCAGTCAGATATAATAGAGACGGTGCTGCCTGGAGGCCGGGAGTTCAGCAGTGCTGCCACCAGCGGTTTGGGCGACAGGCACTCGGAGGGCGGTGCAGGCAGCAGCGGAACTGCTGGAGCTATGTTTGATGATAGTGCTGCAGCTGATTTGTCATTATGCTCAGCACATCTCTTACCAGACAGCACATTACCTCCTTGGGATATGGAACCATCCCCACCTCCCTCAGCAGGGCTGCTCGAACGTTCTAAGAGCAGCCGCTACCTCTCTACCGCAGGCACAGGATTCCTGGATGAGCCTCCTCTGGTCAAGTCACACAGCCTCATGTTCACACCAAGAAGCTGTTATGGTGGGATTGGGGCCGGAGTCCAGGTAAAGGCCGCGGAGTACACCAGCATCACTGACTGCATCGATACACGCTGCGTCTCATCTCCGTACACCCCCGCAGAACGCTCGCAGTCACCTGGAGGTTCCACTTCATTCCCCTTTGATAAGCCGTCGGACGTTGGTTCCTCTCATCCAGAGAGAGAGGCAGAGCTTAGTCACACAGAGTCTGATCCTGAGGACCCTGATGACCTGGTTCCACCCCCTGATACCCCTCGGCTAGGGGTCCTAGGTGGCCCCAGTGGGGCCCCTCTCTGCTCCCCCTTTTCCAAGCTGGAGCGAGCAAACAGCTGCTCGTCAGACGACTCCCATCCTTCGCTCACGCTGGCTCCTCCGCACCGGAAGAGCCTGTCGGTGAGTGAGAGGATGGAGAGAGGACCGGGTCTGGGGGCAGACAGGGGGCCTGGGCCTGGGGGGCGGGGTCTGGCAGGAACCAGAAACCCCTTCCTCAGGAGCAAGTCTGGAGCAAGACCTGACACAGCCAAAACTGACAGCCTCTCAATGAGGAAGCTGGCAGCTCCGTCGGCTTTCCGCAGCTTCGATAGACAAAACTACACGTGACAAGGATGTGTAAGTGCACTTGCACACTGTTAGGACCAGAGAGGAGTATTGTGAGGGCCGAGGGCTAAAGTGATAGCAGGGTGAAGTTGCCCTTAGATGCTAATCTGGACGAGATCTAAGGTTGTTTTTTTCCCCCGCATTATATCTCAGATTAGAAAAATGTATTCATAGTCAGTATTGAAGGGCAGCTTTACTCTGAATCATGAATCTGCAGAGAAGGATTGGAGATATAGGGGTCCTACTGTACACCAGTCAAAACAAAGAGCTATGAATCTAGACTAGTTTTTACCTCTTGTAGCTAAGTAACTCTCAGTTTGGTGTTATGGCAATGGAAGGTGTATTCGTACTGTATGTCTTCCACCCACCACCTTTACTTCAAGTAGACATCTTTCACTGTGTTACATCACATATCAGTCACACTAGTCACACACAAAGTATACTGTTACTCCTAGCAGCTTTATATGGTAGACACTGTCAAGTCTGAGAGGCCAAGGGAGAGGAGAAAGAAAGAAATGACACCCACCTCTTTTGCCAACATAGAGTCATTACTACTGCAAAACCTTACCTTCAAATACATTTTCCCTGCTTCATATAATCCTAACTCGCATAAACTCAACCCAGAAAGACACTAACATTTCTGGCCACTTTGTGAAGAGATCAGAAGTCTTTGGACTTCACTGCACTTCAAATTACCTCTAAGTACTCAATCTTTCACATAATAAATAAATATTTCATTTTTGAAGGATACAGTTCTTTCTCTTCTGTTTGTATATTGTAGCATCAGAGAGGAAACGGCTAAAGCACTCATCTTTGCCAGAAACAAAGCAGCATTTGAACACACTGCAGTCAAAAAGTCGGCATGCCACCATGTATCTCCTGCGGCCGTGCTTGAGGCACTGTCCTGAGGCATCATGTAAGGGCGTGAAAGAGAAAGGCGCTCCGCGTATGGTGACATCCTCATGTTTATCCGCGCACACACTTGGTCAGTGAAATCCTACATATCACTTGGAGAGATACCTTAGTTTATACCTGACTCCAGAGAGCTTTTACAAGTGCAATTGCAATAGATGGGGACAAGGGGGCGTTATGAGCCTGTGTGGGAAGCAACGCTTGCTGGGCAAACCTGATGTGAACCTTAGTTGCCCGCACCTGACACCAAAAATCTTTTCACTCCAAGAATCGTAGCTCTCTTGTAGCCCAGCCCTCTTCCTTCAGGTTTCGGCAGTGGCATTATTTTTGAAATGGTTTTTACATCCGCCTGCACCTAACAGATCCGTCCTTCATCTATCCAATAACTGTCATCCATTTGTTTTTCTCCTTTCATTCTTTTTTTTAATTGAATTCAAAGCAGGTCACTGCAAAAAGAGGCTTATTTTAAAAAACACACAAAAAAGCAGTTGCCTAATACTAAAACAAATGTTGAAATAAGCATACAGATCATATTGAAGGACCTTGAATTTATTTCTGATTGATTTATATTTGGAAAAGCTTCGGAATGAGTTGCCAAGTATACACATTCTAGCTGAGATTTATTAAGAAAGGCATGCATTTTAAAGCGGCATGAAGGAGGAAACATAGGGTCATTAATATTAAAAGATGAAAGCCAGATCAGTGTTTTTAAAAAAGTTCTCATTTTTTTTATTGTAAAGAAAGAAGTCTGAAAAAGAAGATGTCTTTTTCCGATAGCTTTGTAAAGACAAAATAGCTTCAATCAATAGAATTCTTACTGATTTTTAATGTTTGTTTTTATATTTTCTCACTCTTATGATTCAGTTTTAATCATGTTGCTCTTCTTTTGAGATTGATTCTATTTATTGACATTTTCTTGCTCCTTATTGATAATTGCAGTAAATGCCTGTTTGAATTACAAAAATCAATATTTATATCTTCTCAGTGATATTTTTGTCGAGTATTTTCTAATTAAGCTTTTCAATTTAATAAAAGATGACCATCTACATGCACTAAATGACGATGTATTATATTATTTATTAAATATATAGACTTGTCTGATATAATGTACATTTCGATCATATTTAAAGTATTTAAAGTAGTTTTTATTGTATGTTTTATCAACCAGCTTATGAGAATTTTCTAATGTTGACAAGGCAATACATAGTTGCCAGTATACCAAACTTAGGGTGCCTTTTGGGCATGGATGGAGTATGTGGGGACTGAAGTGATTCATAAATCTGTGAATTTCCTCTTTTCATCTTTGTCTTCTGTTGTGAAGAGGCCAAAAAATCAGTGGTTATGTTCTCACAGACATTTGTTGTTCTCTTTGGACACATCTGATGTACAGAGTGGAGGAATTGTTGTTATCTGTAAACTGTATCATTGCTTGTATGGGTATTTATTTGAATTTCTTCACCAGAACACATAAAAGATCTCACTGACAACAATAGCTTTGGAGGACAAAAAAACAAACAAACCTGCGCACGAAAACGAGGGTGAGGATGTGATATAAACAGTAGGTGTCATTGCAGTAACTGGTCTTTCTTGCTCGAATTGGATTAAATCATGTGGTACTACCCAAATCTAATGATCCAGGACTGTTAAAAGCCCCCAGGTGATGTCTCTTAATTTGCGAGCTACAAAAAACATTAAACAACTGTGGTCCTGGGCAAAGCGCCACACCACGTGACCAGTTACTTTTCTAGGTAGAATCTGGAGATTGTCCCTTTAACCTTGTAATCACAACAGAAGTTGCAGTTAACCCCAATTGTGTGCAGTGGCTGGATGGCAAACCTAAAAGATGAGAGTTTTAATTTCCTCAACACATATGTAAGTCATAGCATAGTTTAAAGATGAAGGTCAGTGCTCAGGGACAACATTACCCCAGTGATGCAAGATGGAAAGTTAATCGTTGAAAGAAAGAAAGAAAGAGTCCAGTATAATCACTGTGCTTAATGAGTCTAACCCAGAATCTTTTTGATCATAGAAAAACTATATATTTTTGTGTTTAGGTGTTCAGAAATGGCAATACAATGCATGAATGTCTTCATACCTGATCAACTTGTTCTACCACAAAAGTTGAAAACACCAACAGTACAAACAAAAGTGAGGAATGTCTTTGCAGTCATGCTTAGTTGACTCTTGCATTTTGAACCAAACCAAACTCTGTCTAACCAAATGGAAACACGCTGAGTCACAGCTGTTGCAGACGGGATTAACTAGGCAGAGGTCACCTCAGTCGTTGCAGGGCCAGTCAGAAAACAAAATGACCGCGTTGGAATGAAAGTTTATGCCCTGCTATTTGACCTTACATTCTCTTTTATTCTTTTCAAAGTTCCTTATCCTCATATACGAGAGAGCATACAAGTCCGAAGCATGTAGAAACTTGTTAAGGTTTGTACATGATTGTGTTTGCGATATGCTGACGAGACTGTTGTGGAAGGTACTGACAGGAGGCATGCGTGTGTGCGTATGTTTGTACGTGCGTTTAATTAAACTGCGTGTGAATCGGAAGTGTAGATGACACTAATAACTGGGAGGCATGCCAACACAACACAACCCAACAGAATCTTAATGTACAGTATTTTTTAAATATTTTACTACACTGTCTCTTAAAGTTTTGGGGAATCATGAGCATATGTGATAATAATAATCAACAGATTTGCTTCCCTCCTATGAAACCTGTGACTCGTAAGCTTTAGAGTATCACGCACATGTTTTTTCTGCAATAACTTCTGATGTTGTTCGACTAAAAGGGACTTATCCCTCTACTGGTCACACTTTATTTAATGTCCTTTAAATGCATGCAGTTCTTCCACTCAGAGTGTACAGAGATGATGTGTAATGATGACTGAGAGAAAGATAGAGAGAGATTATAATATGAAATTAAAGTAGTGAGTATTTGGATGCAAATACAAATCTGTATTCTTCAATGTGAATAGGATCATGTCTGGCATGCATTGTTAAATAAACAATTAAATAGATTTGTGTCTTGTCTGTTTTTAATTCATGTGGATACTCAAGCAATGAATGACAGCACACTGAGTGCCCTCACCACTACCAGCTGCTTTGGATGGTTTAACACAGGTATTTAAATGCATCCATCTGCACTGCTCCTTGCATCTTCACCATTAACACCCACCTTCCTCTTGCCTACCTGTGTCTTGCTTCTACTGACTTTCTCCCCTCTTCAGAAAAGAAGAATGAAAGTTCCTACACTCGCTACACATTATAACACCCCAATATCTGATTGGGACAATGATTTAAACTCTGAAGTTAAACGGCTACAGGTACATCAGCATCTTTGACTCCCTTATGATGTATCTCACCTCAATTTTATTTATATGGCACTAAATCACAACAGCGGTCACCTCAAGGAGCTTGCCCACTGCGCAAAGTGACATCGGCGTGACAAGTGATGGATCAATATAGACATGATCTGCACGTCTATCCGACATCCAGTGTTTGGTGGGCGATATTGTAAAGACTTACAGTAGTAGAGTGAGAAAAGCAGCTCAGGTTACCCTTAACCCTCTTAAGGGAACCCAGGCTTCAGGATCCAGCCCTAACTAAGCCTTGTCAAAAGGAAAGTTTTAAGTGTAACCTTAAAAACAGAGTGTCTGTCTCCTGAATCCAAACTGGGAGTTGGTCCCACAGAAGAATACCTTGAAAGCTTCTAGTTTTAAGCAGAAACTAATAAAAAAACAAAAACAAACAAAAAGTCTTTGTAGGATACATAAGGCAACAAAGGCTCATAAGGCACTGGAGCACATCAAGCTGTTCTGCAGATATGGCAACAAACCCCTGCATTGACTGTCCTTTGTAAAACTTCTTACACTGCCATAAAAACACAGCCTGGAACTGGTCCCAGAGTATAAATGGTTTTCACACGCTTTCTTCAGCTGTAATAGAAATTCTTCAGTAATCAGCTGAGTACTGAGTACTTGAATATATTTATGTCATATTGGCCAGGGCCTGCATGACACCTGTGGTTTATACAAACGTGGTTTTACATATTAACGTGAAGGTTTTACACTCCCTGCCGTGCCCGCGCTGTGCCTGTAGTCCGCCGGGCTGTGAGTGTTTGGAAACCGGGGAGGGGCGGGGTAGCACAAGGGAGAGGGCCAGCAGTGGTGCGTCAGCTCATACTCCGCACGTGGAAGAGAACATTTTGTACTGAGATTATGCGCGCGCCCTCCTCCTCCTCCTCCACCACCTCTCGGTTACATGACACGCACGCGCTCACACGCTTTTAAAAAAACAACCTTTGCCGCAATCGCCGTACAAGACACCACAACAACATGACCCAGATGCACCGTGCACTATTGAACTCTTTGCACGTTAGTGCGAGGAGGAAGCGGGGAGCAGCAACTGCGGCAGCCGAGGAAGCGCCTCCTCTTCCCCAGAAATGTTTACAGCTCTGCTGCAGGAGGAGTGGGAGGGTGGCTGCAGAGACTACACTCATCTGGCCCAGACCCTAGTTTCAACCAGATTTTTGTTCCTGGAAATCTGGGGGTTCTGCTGGAGCAAAATGGGGCGGAGTTCCAGCATGGGGCGATCGTGGAAAAAGAGCAAGAAGTCCTTGTACAGTTTTATTCTGTGATGCAGAAAATAGAACTTATTGTTATGTTATTTCTGTGCAGTTGGCTTGAATCCTACTCCCTCATAATCCTTGTTTTTCATATTGATTCAACACAAGACATATGAATCTATATGAGCTATATCTATATATATATCCATGCAGCAGAGGGGCAGTAAGCTTCGTCTGAATTATGCATTTGTGTTGTTTGTCACCAGGCAAAGTTCAAACCCATATTTTGAGAACACCGAGTCCTGTCCTATAAAAACGAAGGGCCATACCTCTCTGTGGGTAAACAGAAAAACAAAACCAAGGAAGAACATGTGTCCAACTATTGACTACAAAGTTCACGTCAGGGAGAACTGTCAAGAGCTCACATTGCTCAATCCCTGCAGCCCCTAAGCTGAGGATTTTCTAGGAACTTTGACCAGAAGTGAACCACCCCCTGCACTTTTTAACTAAAGGGGTCTTATTTCACTTAAGTGGGCTGGCAGTATTATACTCATTCCTTTTCTTCTTTTTTCTTTTTTTAAGCAAACTTTTAAGAGACAGTGGGAAACATGTAGTCTGAAAATGTTGAGGCGCAAGGGAAAGGTGCTGCCTCGTTTAGTTCACAGTGAATAGTAATTTGGCAGGATTAAGAAACACATAGTTCTAGGGTGAGCGTAAACTAAGGAAACTATCAGAATGTAAACATTAAAAATGTTTTTATAAAGTCACGGGAAAAAGTGTGACTGTAAGAAAAACAGTAGCTTTATCTTAGATGTCTTTATCTCACGAAACAAGCTTACGTGTCAATATTTCTGCCCTCTAAAGTGGAACTTGTAAATATTTAGCAGCTGTAAAAACACAGGGGCAAACTATAACCACAAGCCATTTTTTCCATACATAACAGATCATTCATAATTTTACATATATATACATATACAGTTTTTTGTGTCATCTTTAAAAAAAAATCTGCTGGCTCGTGCTAAAGCATGCTGTATGTTACTGTGTAGGGTAGGAAATTACCAGAAAAGCTTTGACTGTAAGAGAATGACAGGGATGATACTTAAGTGTTTTGTACACATTACACAGGTCAAATTAGGTGGGATCACCGAACGATGAAAGAGACAAGTGACTGAAGCAAATCATCCAGAAAAGAGGAAAGGACACCATTTATTGCTTACAAAACTTAAACTTCAGAGAAAGAAATTTGTAATTATTATTAAACTTGTTATTAAAAAGGCATGTAATTATAAATCTGACCAAATATAACCAATGTTCATTATTCATTTTCCATGTATTTATTATCCAAAATCACAAAGGGTTAGACTTTTGTTTTTAATGACGACACTTTTACGTATCTACATATAGATCTACATGGACTTATATTTTTCTTAATGATTCCTCAAATCCATTTTTACACTCTAACAACCATATTTACCATTTTCCTTAAGTCCCTGAAGGTAACATGAGTGTGGTCTTGCCCTTTTCACCAATCCCAGTCTTGTGATTAGTCGAGGGTCTTTTCACTCACTTTAGTCAATAGGCAGTCCCCCAAAAACCGAGTCACGTTTCTTCTCATCCAATCACAGTCCAGTTTAATTATGACACAGTGGGATTCCGCGAAATTGTTTCTTGGAGTTGAACTAAAGTGCTG
This sequence comes from Diplotaxodon limnothrissa, assembly GCF_057381915.1. Taxonomy (NCBI): domain Eukaryota; kingdom Metazoa; phylum Chordata; class Actinopteri; order Cichliformes; family Cichlidae; genus Diplotaxodon; species Diplotaxodon limnothrissa. Next base: position 16,668,072 of record NC_140607.1, read on the forward strand.
CTCTCTGTAAAATAGGACAAGTTGACCCGTGTGTGTCTGCGCACAGGGACGTGGACACAATAGCGCCGTGGGCAAACGCTGTGATTTTGATTCGTCCGTTAGAATTAAAAGGATCTGGAGGAAGAAAGAGAAAGGAGGTTAGAGAAAGGAGGAACCGGGGAACATTTTCAAAGCGCTATCTTTCCTGAGCGGGGCGTTTATTTATCCTCCGCGCAACCCCGACAAGAAAAGCGCAGTCTGCGCGGAGTGGTCACATTGAAGACGACACGTGTGGATGATTAACCGCATGTTTCCTGGGAGGACTGCGGACTGATTACTGTATCCGCGTTGTCGGATAGTTTTTCCTCGCCTCTCAAGATCTATTGTTTTGCTTCTGTCCTCCCGGCTCTGCTTCAGGGATCGTGATGTCGTCGGAAGTCGACGTCTCTGCAGACCGCGTCCCCAGCCGACCACCGCCGGGGCGGATGGAGGACGTACTGAAAGAGAGCCAGGAGAACAGGACTTTACTGATGGTGGCGAGGATTTTGCTGGACTTGAACAAATGCAGCCCCAACGCTGTCAGCGCCGGAGAAAACAGATGTCTCGGGGGCAGCGAGACCGGCGCGCAAGAGAAAGCGGAGCGGGGGAGTCGCCTGAGCTGCGGGGACAGCCGCGGCTCTCCGGCCAGCCAAGCCAAACATCCCCGGAACACGAAGGCGGCGGCGGCGGGGGGACTGCCGTGCTCCGAGAAGAGACACTGCTGCCCTTTTGCTGGCTGCGGGAAGATGTACGGCAAGTCGTCCCACCTTAAAGCCCATCTTCGGGTCCATACCGGTAAGTAAAGTGAGAGGGGATGGGGTGCTTGCTGGGTGCTTAGGCGACACGATACCAACAGCTCTGCGTCACTTCGACCCTTTTTCGTATTTTTCTTATTTATGACGTAAGACTTTTAACCGAGAAAGTAAGAGTAAAACGTGACGGACAAGAGTCCAGACCTGTGTCTCGTGTTGTGAGACTTTTAGGGGCGTGACCACGTGTTTCTGCAAAACCACATTATAGGAAAGGTGGTCTCATGATCGCCTACTTGTGGGAGGGGGTGTGACTCACCGGGACATATTGGACCAGAGGCTGGCAGAGAGGTGGAGAGGCAAGGGGGAGGAAATCTTTGTTTTAACGTCCTGTGGACACGCGGCCAGAGTGCGATCTTGGGTAAACACCACGTGCGGACGCCCATATTTGCGAAGCTTTATTGTTGAGATGTAATAAATGACGCCGGAGCTTGGGGCATCATGAGACCCAATAACGCCTCTAATGATTTTAGCTTTGTGTTCCTGCCACCACTCTTCATCATACAGCACTGGCAGTCGGAGTAACAGTGGAAGAACATCTGCCGACACATTAAATAGGTCGTGATTCACACGCGGGTCACTGCGACACTGTTGTCCCCACGTGTTCTTGTCCGGAGGTAACGCACACTGCGCCACCATTTCCTCATACGTCATCCACCTCCACTCCCCTCGCGTGGGCTTGTAAACAAGAGCTGACATGTGGTTCTGCTCAGCACGTGGAAGCGCTGTTGAGGGAGTAATGTGCCCTGTTTCACCTCAGGGCTATCTTGACTGACGGCTCCGATGTCAACATGTTATTGTTCTTAGCAGCAGTCTTTCAGCAGATCTTAGTTTCGCTCCAGACCGCAGCCTGTGTCTTATTTTCACCCCCCCCTTCTCCTTGTCACACTTGATTAATCTCGCAAATGTGTGTCTGTGCTTTAATTTTGATTGTTTCCTCTTATCACAATAAGTTTTTTCATCCACTCTGATTGTTGCTATGCAGAATACAGCCTCCAAGTCCTCTGGGTTGTTTGTTGGTCTCTGTGTTTTTCATATTCTCATACTTGTGTGAATGCAAAGCAGGTGCCACAGGAGACTTTTTATAATCATTTTGATTTTTTTATGTTTTGTAAAATAAGTATTAAAAAAGTGAGTATTTGTTCACACACAGCAAACTCAAAGTAAGTCCTATAATAGATTTCACAAAAAAAGGTCGACTCTTAGTTTGTTTTCTTTTTAGAAGGAAAGAAAATGTGCAAATGTAACTTGATGACATGATTGATTTTGTGGCGAGGAAGGAGTGGTTTGGGTTGGTTAATATGATTAGTTGTAAATGTACAAAAACAAAAACTGGGTGTGTTTCCCTCAGGTGAGCGCCCCTTTGAGTGTACCTGGGCAGGCTGCGGCAAGAAGTTCTCCCGATCGGACGAGCTCACCCGTCACTATCGCACGCACACAGGCGAAAAGCGCTTCAACTGTCCGATGTGTGACAAGTGCTTCATGAGGAGCGACCACCTGAAGAAACACGCCCGGCGACATCCAGGCTTTCATCCCAGCATGCTCCAGGGCTCCGGCGCGGCCAAGAGAAGGCGTTGCTCCGTGTCCGTGTCCTCCTCTGATTCTGGAGACCGAAGCCCCACCGGGGTGTGAGACACACCCACATACTGTACATGTGCACACAAAGGTACATACTGCACATACAGAGTGTGGCGCCTGTACCTTTTCTACAAATCCTGTCGAGCCAGACAACCAGCCAGACCACAATTCAGAGTTTACTACACATGTAAACGAAGTAAACATGACAAATCTGACTGTAATCACACTAGAACTTCTCCTCTCATTCCCTGAGGTGATTGTTATTTATTAAGGGTTATTTCAGGGAAGTTCAGTTCTTCTTCAACTTTATTGTCTGTTGTCAAAAAAATTTTCTTTTTTCTTGAAAGAATCTGCCGTCCAAGTGGAAACCATGTACCCATAAAGTGTTTGAAAAACACTGCATAAGTTCACTTTGCATCGCAGACTTCCCTTGCAAATGAAGAGAATGGGAAGAACGCAAGTCCTTATATTCCTAGCGCTTAAAGAAGTTCTGGAAATAGTCCTTTAATGAATATTGTTATTGCATACATAGACTTATGCACACTTGAACAGTTGCTTTTCAGCCAGGATAATGCAAATGCACAACACAGCAGTATTATCATGTAAATAGATCAAACTAACTTCAGATGGGTGATATACTAAGTCTAGTGTAGTTACATGTTATTAGAGAGTAATAAGAAAACTATACTATAGAGAAATATAGAGCCTGTTTATTTAATTTCACACATTTTGCCATGGACTTCAGGTATAATCAGGTGTGTTATGAGCTTGTAGGGATAAGCAGTGTGTTTCCTGTGTTGAAACACACACATTGCAATTAAATGCACCAATATACCTTTATAGTACCTTGTCGAGGCCATAATACACAAGCAAATCTCAGCATTTGTGTTGTTTCTTAGTAACGCTTGAAAACATAACAGGGTAAAACCTTTTAGACGATAACGTGGTAACATTTTTTCACTTACTGTTTAAACACTACTCGGTGTTCTGACCACAGTGATTTATGTTTAGTAAAAGTCCGTGCCTTTTGACGGTTTTGTGGCAGAGGGGAATTTCTACGTTTTTCAATACTACCTGAATTAACATCGTCAGATTCTTTGTGTTGCTGTTCAGTAATACTTTAAAGCTCAACGACTGTCTTCAAATGCCAAGAGTGCCAGTTTTGTTTGGACTGCATTTTTTTTTTTTAAATCAGGGAATAATGTGATGTGTGGACACATGACTTAAAATTACACCCCCTGGTGTTGACATGGAAGCACAACATTTCTCGTAGGATAGAGTCCTAATTATTATTATTATTATTATTATTATTGTTATTTTTATTCTTATTGTTTGTCCTTCCATTTGAGGAGTGCTTTCTTGATTAGTTCAACAAATTCCATCATGTAGCATGTTTGTATGTATTTTCTTTGGTACAGTGTATGTTTTATTTGTCTGGGGATCTTTTATAATATTACAAATGGAATGAGAGGTCTTATTAAGCCACTACAGGAGCCAGATGAATTATTATTGATGTCATTAGTTTTCTTTTGTACTTGTCATGCGATGCATTCAAATGTCCAAATAGAGTCTGTAGCTTGTAGAATACAAACTACATATATTTGTGAAGTGAAATGCTTATTTTATTTTATTTTTCTTCTTTTCTGGCATTATGATGACTGTGATTGGATGCTGGTGCCTTTCAGGTTGAAGCCCTTACTTCTGATGCTACTGTACTGTAATCAGGGACTGTCAATGCAGATCCCATGCTATCGCAATACACATACCTGTGTAATAATTGTTGCTCAAATGTTTTAACATTAAAATTATCCTTTTGGGGTTTTTTTTTCTTTTTAAGCATTCGCCTCTTTCTTCTTTTTCGCATCTCACACCCATAGTCACACTATGCAGCCATTATTATATATTACCATAATAAATTATGAATAATGTTATTATGGATAACCAAGCACATCAGACGCTGTTTCATTTGCATTTTGTTTATTTGTCGTTTTCATACACTGCACATAACATTGTTAAATACTGTAATGGAAGTGTTTACGTTACAAGAAAATCTTTTTTTTCTTTTTAAAAAAAGAAAAGAAAAGAAAAACACTTATCACTTGTGTCTAAATGTAAAAAGAAAAAAAAAAGCATAACTTCTTAGCAAATGCTCTTCAAATAAACTAATCAAGATGGAACACAGACATCTTTTAAGTTTTTTCTATACTTAAGGCATATAATTGCAAATCAACAGCTAATTTAGAGGAGAGAGGGTCGTAAACGAAGGGCATTAGTGCTCCAAGTCAACGATCCATGATGTTGCAATAAACGATTTTCATTCTGTTTGAAACAGAAATCGATGCTGTCTCACTTATTATTTTGGCATTGTAGGTCTTTATGCATGCATGTGTGTGTGTGTGTTGGGTCATCTTTCTAAGATGTATACCACGAAACAAATTCAACAAAGCCAGGTTATCTTTGTGTTAGTTGGCTTGACAAAACCTAAAATGCCACAACAGTGGCTGTCAGCTGCCTTTGTTAAGTCTGGCTTTCGTTTTTTGGCGATCAGTAGTATTTACCATGGTGATTTAGTCAGGTTAAAACAGAGCAACCTTTCTAACACTGAAATCTCTGACTTTAAGCTTAAGATAGCTCATTAATCTCACTTCGAAGTACACCTCCTCTGGTGTGTGACCCTGTGTTCACCTAATGATCTGTGGCACTGACACAGAAATGGGAAGGAGGGTGTCCGGTGATCATCAGGTTGCTTTGGCCTTGATAACGTGGGGATCAGAGCAAGAAACAATATGCAATCATCCCTTTCTACACAGTTCATTTTCACTGCTCTGCAGGAAACAGTACAATGATAAGGGCTCCCCAAAAAAGTAAAAAGCAAAATGTGCAAATTGAAAACAATGCAACAACAGTAGCGTGTGATTGCACAAATTAACTGTGGTGCAAAAAAGCTACTTGCTCATTATTTACCATTGGATTATTCAGTCAGATGCTCTTCATGCAGTTTGTTCCTCAACTATTCGATTTCATACATTCCCTCCTAAACTCTGTGATGCCACATCTCTCTTTGCCATTTAGGCAAAGAGAGCAGAAGTATTGAAGGTGGTGTTAATGAGTGCAATGACCTGGTCTGTGCTACATATTAACCCCTTAAGGTACAACAACAATACAGTTTCCTCTGTTTGGAGAATCAGACTTCTACGACACAATCAAATATCTGAGCATCAGCACATTCAATTTTAATTATCCCTCAGGTTAAAAAAGTAAGCGTTTAAATAAAAAAAAACTAACAAACAAACTAGAAAATAAAATATATATATATGCAACTCAGAATTCAGGTAAACAGAACAGCTGAGTCAGTTATGATAATGTTTCTTATTCTTCTGGGAAACTGAAATCACTTTAGAGCATCAAACAAACTTTTCTTTTTTGTCAGCTTTTATCAGTGTGTTATGTTAAATCATGTTGACCAGGAGAAGAGCTCTCAAACACAAGTGCAAGTCCTACCATAGGAGGAAACCACCACTTTACTAATCTTTTTATTACATATTGATTAATTTCAAATATGTTCATTCTCCTAGATTTTAAACCAAGGTTTCTATAAGGTAATTTGATTATTTGTTGTTGTCAATATCATCATAGCACTTACGATATTCTAACAAGGTCTCACTGTCGCCACTGTCATGGCGAAGTAAAGTCACAGCAGATAAAGACGGGAGGGCAGGGGAGCTCATGTTGTGTGGAAAAGAGCGGGGGGGTGGGGGTGGGGGGGGCAGAAGGCTGGAAAGGCAGAGTTACTGTATTTGACAGGTGGTAGAGGAGGTTGCCTGGCAGCACATGCAGGTAGGGTTGACTGATTTGGGTGGGATCAAATCCAGGTCCTCGTCGTCGGGGATTTCGTCAAGGCGGTAGCCATCTTTCAGCAGCTGAATGTTCAAATCTTGATTGATTTGCTGAAAAATGAGAGGACACAGAGAGAGGTCAGTGAGTTACAGCATCATTTACTAACCCTTGGGTTGCAGATCGCCGGGCTGCAGAGCTTTTTGCAAAAGCTGGAATGTGCAAAAAGTAATGAAGACCAAACATGTAACTTTATGTGCTGATTCCCTTCCTGTCACACAACGAATTACTAAAATCATGTGACTCTAGTGAAAAAATAGTGGTGGACAGGAGTTTACATCCACCCATCATGGGCGTGAAGGTCATGGTAAGAAAGAGTGACCTTTATCCTTTAGATCCAGATGTACAGCTGACTCCTGTCCTGTCGAGGTGGCTCTTCTATGTGGCTGTTTGGTTTGTCTAATGTAGAAGACTGAGAACTCCTCATTACACTGCATAGTATACACTACGTTGTTTAGTTTGTGTTTGGGAGAGTTGTCCTTGGGACAAACCATTATGATGATGATGATCCTAATTCGAGGAGGCCAATGTTCACATTTTGGACAGAGAAGACAGCTGGTTTGAAAGAGGATAAAAGATGGCCTCATCTATGTGCACTGTGAATGATCATCTTTGAACAGAGGGGGTGCCTTATGACACCAGCTGTCTGCCACCTACAATCCAGTTTTGAGATCTGTTCCCAGATGCCTTAACGCCCACTCACATCTTGCATCAGGTGATCTCAATGGTTCAAATGATAGGGTGAAGCAAGATCTCACAATCGTTGCACCCAAAACCTCTCCTGATAATGACCCACACCCTTTTCACATCTTGGCTCATGTGATGAGGCACATGATCAATAGTGGGCCAATGACCCTCTTAAGGGACAACTCCCACTCCCACTTCCACAAGCTCCTTAGAGTTCTTTTGGAGTCATTTACATTTCTGGTTTGCTGGCACAGATCCGGCTTTTAAGCATAGTCAAAAGATTTTCGAACAGACTGGGGTTGGGGCTTTGGGAATACCATTGCAGAAACTTAATGTTAACCTGCTTTTTCCACTCTAAATTCAGTTTTGATGCGTTTGGGATCATTGTCTTTTTGGAAAACCCAGTGTGTGTTTAATTTTCAACTGCATAGCTTTTGATTTGCAGTGAAGTTTAAGAAAATGGAAGTTGTTTTCCATTATTTCACTTCATGCAATATACCAGTTTCTCTGACAGCAAAACAGCCCCGGAGCATGATGCTACCACCACCATGCTTGACAGCTGGTACAGTGTTCTTAGGTTTGAAAGCCTGAATCTACAATCTACAGTTCTTCTTAGATTTTCGCTGAGTTCTTTGGAAATCTGAGTATTGATCAGTCCAGTGACTGCTGTTAAACAAAACCTGTTTAGGATGGCAAACAGAAACTACCATTTGTAGTCAATATATGCTGTATTCCACCCTGGAAAAGTTTATAGAAATATATGGGCTCAAATTGTGGTCATAAATATTTTGTACTTGTAAATCAGTTTTGTATGTGTAAAAAGAATTTGTGTGTGCATAAAAAAGATTTGCATGTGGACATAGACAAAAAACACTTGTGAAACTCTGCACTCAGGTTTCAACTTACAAGTACGGATTTTGACCCTATTTTTCTTCCTTTCAGCTGATTGGTCAATGTCAGGTCAATCACAAATTTAACTATCGAATCAGAGAACAGATGGGTTTGGCTGTCGGAGGGGCACTTTTTTGAACTGCAGGTCCTTGAAGGGTAATACAGTTTGAATCTTTTTTACGCACACACAAATCCTAATTTACCAGTACAAAATATTTATGACCACAATTTGAGCCCATAAAAATACCATGACATGATGAGTAGATGCAAACATCTAGTAGTAGGCTCATCTAATCTGTGTTTTTATTTATTTATTTTGTTGAAGTAGCTGTTTAATGTTTGACAGTCTCAGACAGCTTATTGAGATAGTGTACTTCTTCGCTTTACTGCAGAAAATTAGGTGAGAGGATTAGTGCCACTCTCGTATGTATAAGAAAAACTTAACTCAAGTTAGCAGGCAGGTATTTTAATTTATCATAAAGGAGAGATATTTGTGAGAGCAGCTACAGGCTTAGCAGAAAGGTAACAAAATCTACACCTCAAAAGTTTAATAATCGGCATGTTTTATCTAGTTTGTATGATGTACTGAATGACCCAACCTTTAAAACCATTCTTATATGTGCTCAGGTTATCTAATTCCTCTGAGTGTCCACTGATTACCAGCAAAAGGTCCATTATTTCCTAAAATGTTTAAACATTTTAGGAGTTTCTTTGCAAAAAGCAGGAAAAGCGTGTGTTTGTGTTTTAATTGTTTTAATTTGGTCCTTAAAACACTCCTCAGGACATCATTTGTGCAAACTGCATGGTTGGGAACATACGAGTTGGAGGAAAGTAAAATTCCAAAGCACACAGGAGGACAGGTAGGGAAAAGAAAAGAGAAAAATAGATATGTTTATATAAATCACTGGTAAATCAAAATCTGATTATACTAATGCAATAAAACATTAACATTAACAACAAACATTAGGACTGTCTATGCTCGTGATTTAGACTGGCTAAAAGTTCGAGTGGTAACCATGGCAAAGTGAGATTGGGCACTTTCACAGATGGCTGGAAGCATCATCACTTGGAGCGTGATAACTACTGTTCCTGCTGTGATTTTTTTAAATAACCAAAATAATTCCTTTGTTTGCACAAAAAGTGTGCAGTCATTTTATCTATATGCTGTTCTGCACTCTATCAACAATAAGCACAACAAACAACCTCTGTTCGGCCTGCAGTGGAAACAGTAACTGTATATGTACTTGTTACACCCAGGTTAGCTGGAACTAAGAGAGCAAATAACTGCTTTAAAGTATGTAACGTGCATTAGCTATTCATTTCTGACAGCATGTTGGAATTAGGATCTGACACTGTAAAACTCACCCTACAAAACCCACAAGCTTAGACTCGTCACAGACAGGTTATAAATATGAGGATGCGTCTGCGATTTGCACTTATAGTGGCAGCAGCGTTACAAACAAGATTTGCAGGAGCAGACTTGCAGATATCACATTTCATTTGTATCCAGCTTTGTGTCTAATACACATTTGTCTGCAGATATATCTGCAGTGTAATCATGCGCTTGCAGGGAGTGTACATGCCCACAGAATTGCCATGGATAGTTTTAACACTGGCTTGTAAAACCCTAACACTTAGCCTCTTAATAATTATGGAAGATGGGGGGAAATATGAGAGTAAATACAAGGGGGTGGGATCCACTGATATTTGCTGAAGCACAAGCTCTTACCTCGGCTGAAGAGTATCCCGACGAGGAGTATCTAGACATGTCAAAGTCATCGTCACTGAAACAGAAAAACACAGGATACTATATTAATATCATTAATGTTTGCTTATGTGCTTCTCAGAAAGAAAGATGTTTGTGTGTCCACCTGTCTGTATCTAGGGCCACCAAAGGCTTCTCATCCGGGCTCTGGTCTAAAGACGAATAGCCTTTATTGGGAACTACCAACCTGCATTGAGGGGAAAAGAGAGAGAGTTGAGATCAGGCGCAGAGGAGGAAAAAACAGTTTCACAAGCTGTAAGAAGTGAGCAAAAACAGGACTGGCAGAGATGTTGAAATAAATGAAAAGTAGGCCTGGAGGCAGCGTCACAGCTGAATCACTGGAACAACAGAAGCGTGAAAGCAGTATAATGTCTAACTTCAGACATCTTACAAACCCTACATCAGTACGACTCTTTTTTTGTACAGCCTTAAAACACATTTTTGTTTCCACACATGGCACATTTAGAAAGAACAAAATAAGCTTAATTTCTACATTTGAAATACTGTCACACCTAAGCATCTTTATTTGTATTTTTCTGTGGCTTCACTTCAGGCTGGATCATTACAATTGTTACAGTACTCCTATACTTAAAGCTACTACAGTTACACAATTACACCACATGAATCTCTTTCAACACGTAAATTGCACTGTATGAGGTTTGCTGTGAGAAACTTCTAATTACTGAGATTTTGTTTATCAATAACAACCAGCCAACAGAAGTCTTTCTCATAATTTCTCAACTGACCCCACGATGAGACTGCTTGCATCTTACCGTGTTCTGGCCATGACATTGTTCTTCTTGGGCTGCTGGTTGACTGGACTACCTACAGCGTTGCCGTTCTTCAGCGAGCCCTTCCTAGCCAGCTCTCTCTGTTTCTCTGTGTAAGGAACACAGAAGCAGGCAAAGGCATAAAGGTTGAGCTTTGAACAATAAATGATCTGTATAAGAGTGACGGAATAAGTTTAACTAGTAAACTACAGTAAGGTAAAGTAATACTTGAGTTAAATGTTGCAAATATGCACAAATATGCACGCATGTTCATGTTTACTTTATTTAGGCACACTTATGAGAATCAGGTGTGATGACCTGATTTAGTTGAATTCTATATTAAGTCAATCTTTACTTTAAGAAGACTGAGATGGCATTTCTTACTTAAGAAGACAACGTTTTGGTAAGCTGTGCAGCAGAGTAACAGACGTGTCTATCTTGCGTGCTGCACAATATCGTTTATTATTTAGTAAATATTGATATCTATGACTAGCTAGTTTATTGTGATGGTGCTTTGTTTTCTCTATTATTATGTTGCTCTTTGTTGTTTGCTGTCTCCTCTGTTTGTTTTTTTTGTTTGTTTGTTTTTTTTTTTTTCTCCATACAGGTGACCCAGGAGTTCTTTTTTTTTTTTTTCTCTCTCTCTCTTCCCCCCCCTTCTCACCGTCTCTTCTCCCCTTTGGTTTTCTTTCTTTCTCTCCCCCTCTTTCTCTCATTCATTCCCCCTGTCCTATTTATTAAAAAAAAAAAAAAAAAATGACAAAGGATGAACTGAAGCTCTGCCATCACGTAATGTCGCATACTGCTGTTTCTGATGTCATTTAAAAAAAAAAAAAAGAGTAACAGACGTGACTTCAGGGCAGATCAGTTTCTGCTCACTGGAGAGATTTGCTTCAATGATCAGCTGACCAAAGAGTGCTGATTGTTGCTGTGTGAGCTTAGAGAACTGTTAAATTTGTTTAACATATTACAATTCAAAGGCCTAGAAGTAAAACGTATTCAGAAACTTTGCATGTGACATCAAAAACTAGAACCTTCCCCTTTCGGCATCAGCTACTGCTGAACTAAAATCTAAAAACATTTGAATGTCAATGTATTTTCTTAACCACTTATAGGCTGGGGTTGTAGGCGAGGCTGATGCCTATCTCAGCTGACAACGAGAACAAGAGTACACCCCGGAGAGTTGCAAGCTCCTCACAGGGCTAATACAAAGAGACAAACAACTCTGCACACTAACAACTTCACCTACTGCCAATTTAGCTTCACCATTTGATCCATGCAGTCACTGGGAGAACCTGCAAACTCCACACAGAGAGGCCTGGCTCACCAGCATTTTTCAAACCTGACCCTTCTTGCTGTGAGGAATCTGCACCAAATACGTTTTGACATGACATATAGATGTAGATTGTATTTTTGTTTTGCTTGTTTCTTTATCTCAAGGTCACAAAAGCAAAGTGATGAATTTAACAAACATGCACACCTAATGAAATCAACATAGCTGCCAAGGTAGTTTTTATAACAATGTTTAATTGGACGCAGGACCAAGAAACGGCGAGAGAGAGAAGATAGTGGTAACGTATACATAACTGTAGCTGTACAGCCTAAAAAAAGAGCGTTGACTAACAGAGTAGCTCACTAATTCTTAGATATTATTGACTCTGAGTAAACATACAGTAGCAAACAGTAAAAATAAAAAAACATTAAAAACTATGTGCTCCTGCTCGCCACTGGACTCTGTCCAAGGTGCTGAAATGAATCTTTAAGAACTGTGGCTTTCTATAAAGACGGCATGAGAGGGGCCAGAGAGGCTGTTATTCCCTGCCTTGAAGACAATCACATTGGGTTTTGGGAACATGCAATTGGCCTTTTGTTAAAAATAATAGACTAAAAGATTAGTGGACAGATTCTAAACATAATCAGCAGATTCGTGAATAAAGACAATAATCTGTAGCTGCGGCCCTATTACAGTAGTAACCGCATTAGTTTTTACTTAGCAAGGCATCAAGAATAATCATAGAGGCCAATGTGCCATTAATTAAAATGCCTCAGCACAGCTATACAGTATCTATGCTGTTTCCTTTACGATCTGTGTCTACAGACTACGCACCATTTTGTGTTTGACAGTCAATCAAACAACACTCCAACAACCACAGATGGACAGACAGACATTTAGCCTGCAGTTAAAACTGTATCTCTCACCTATTTTCATCTGCAAAGGTGAAGGCTTGTAGTTTATAGTGACAGGCTCCCCCTCTCTGGTGTCTGAGTCAGCCTCTGAAGCTGTGGACGAGGCAGGGTCCTGGACACAAGGAAGTGCAGAGATGTGTTTTACTGAGGCAGCGATGAATAATGAATGTCGTTTTGTAATGCAGAGTAATACCCACCATAGCTAAGCAACGGGAATAAATGGTAATAAACACAGATCTGTGATTTGTGCCAGCAGTCTTAAAATAAATGTGCATCTTACAACTAGAGAGCAAAGGCAAGAGGGATGAAAGGCTTTATAAACAACAACAAATGAGGAACGGTGGGGACTTCTGGTGTGGGGGCACCTGGAGACAGCAGGTCAGGTTGCTTTAGTCTAGTCTGGTTCCCCAGCGGCCCCGGCGGCGGGCAGCAGAGGCCGCCCTGCAGGCTGCAGTAACCCCGGGCCCCGCTACAGGCCACGGAGCGCTCCGTTAAACCGTTTACACTGAGATTTGTATGTAAAGGCGAACCTTTAATGGCACGTACAAACATATACAAGGATAAGGAGCCCCCTGCTAATCCCGTCAAAGTGACGCAAGTGGCGTCGATACCAGAGTAACTTGCTGCATGGATGCTGAGGATGCAGCAGCAGCAGTGCTGGGATGGGATGCTTGTTTTCGCCAGACATGACGGATGCTGCGCAGCAGACCGGACGCTGTTTGCGTTATGCCGAGCGACAAAAACAAACAAACAAACAAACAAACAAAACACAACAAAGCTTGTTTGTGAGCAAAATCCACGTCCCCTCGTGTATTCCGCCGTCGTTTATTCGATTTCACTCCGTGGAAGCAGCCGGGAAACTTGATGGAGAACGTTCTAATGGCAGCCCGCATCGAGCAGCATTACACATGGCAGGTGATGCGATTGTCGGGGTCTCAGTCTATGAATGGCAAGGCCTCAAACACTACACAAGTATGCGCGGTTGTAATGCCATTTTTAATTAAACAAGGCAAACAGATCAAGCGCCGCCGGTCATTTCCAGACTGGTCTAGACTTACCAGCGGCTGCATCTCAGCCTGCATCTCCGCCTCCTGTACAGCACTCGGCACTTGAAATCTGTCTATTTCTTCCATCATTTTGGCAACGCGCCTCTTCCCTCCCTTCTCCTCCAAAGTGAACGATGGTAGCGGATCCTTTCGACGAGTTATCGCCGAGATCGTAAGTGATCTCCGATTTCTAATAATATTTGTAGTTTTCCGGTGGAGAACTACATCCCAGCAGGCAGTATGTCGGCGATGGTGTGACCAGTTGGATGACGGTGACTCCACCACCCACTTCCGGGTCTGGCATCCCAAAATAGGGTACGGGGACCCAAGAGGGCCTTCCAAAGAGTATGGTCCCCAACAAAGTGTGCAGTTGGAGGATTATGTGAATGACTCGTTACACAGTATATGAGTATTTCCCCTTTTCTTGTTATTCACTCGATATTTGCCATGTATAGACCTGCTCAGGCACAATCTCTAAAGAATTATTTAAGTTTAAATATTAGTACATTTGCTCTTTAATAACTTTAATAACTAATAAATTACTTTAATAATTCTTCTGAATCACTATTTCAGTATTAAAATATTCCAATTTTTCATTGAGTAAATTATTGGAGAACCTACATAAATGAACTAAAATGTATATTAAGAAATAATAAGCTGTCATTCCTGTTGGACAACATTTCCCACCCCATGCAGGAGACTCACAGCACAGAGCAGCTTCTTCAGTGGCAGGTTGCAGCACCCACGATGTGGGACAGAGAGATTTCACAGGGCTTTCCTTCCAGCTGCTGTCAGACTCTGCAGATGATCACACAGGTGCAGACAGACACACACGCACATCCCATACAGAATTGTAACTGTCTCCCTGATGTGCAGTATTACCAAGTGCAATTTTTTCCTACTATAACAGAGCATTTTATTCTATTTTGTACAGTATTTTATTCTATTGTATATAGTATTTATTAGTATTTAAATAGTATTAGTATTTACTCGTGTTTTATAGTATGTTATTCTGTTTTATCGTACCCTATTCTATTGTGTTTTTCTTAACTTTTACTGCTTTTAAACTTGTACTTTGTGCCGTGACCAAAACCAAAAAATTTCCTACGTGTGAGACTAATAAAGTCTTATCTTATCTTATTTTATCTTATAAAATTATAAAATAATGGAAGCACCAAGTGTCAGCTTGATGGTTTTGTCAATATAGAGAAAAATCAGTGGGAGGTTGTGTCCTATAAAAAACACTGTGTCCCAAATGCAGTGATTCAAAACTAGTAGCTCGCTGCTAAGTGTGATTTTTCATATACTAAAAAGCAAACATGTGGCAGAGCACTGCTTCATTTAAATGGAAGTGGAGTTGGATGGCACTATGAACGGTAAAGAGGTTATCATGCAAGAGGAAAACAAAATCAGAAAGTTATAATAGCTGCCTTGTTTTCCTAAATAAGGAGGCTTGTGTTCATTAACAGAAAAGCAATGATCAGGAGACAACTAGACAGTGGTCTTTTGGAGTGTTTTGGATATGTTTCCCTTTCAAAGGTAAAGAAATTACTGGAGCTCTAAAAAACAAACAAGCAAACAAACAAACAAAAACTATGAACATATGGGGAAAAGTTCTTTGTCTTCGTAAAATACAAAAACAACTTTGATATAATGATGGAAAGAACTGTTCAGAGTGAACTCATGTCTTGCATGTCATTATTATTTACCCACTTGCTGAGCATGACATGTGCAGATATGAAAGGGAATTCTGTGTACTAAAAATTAGACAAAAGCATCACATTTCACTGGATGATGGATCAGTAATAAACATATCGATACAAGAAACAGTCAAAGCTACCAAAGAGCTTTTGATGTTTAAAAAGGTAAAATATGTTTTAAATGACTGCAGCAAACATCTGATTTCATTCTCACTGAGTTGCATTTCACTTACTGGGCACCAGTCTATAGCCAGTGGGACCACAAAATAAGTAAAAAGAAGCATGTCTGTACAAAGCAGATGGTTATCTCCAGTTACATCTGTAAGTGTTTAGACAAAGATTTTTTTTCTTTGTGTAATTTTGTCTCTCTACAACACCACAGTGGATTTTAAATCAAATAATCAATGCATGATTAAAGTGCAGATTTTCTCATTTTTAAAAGGTATTCCATTGAGTGTTTAGGAATTACAGCAGATTAATACATAGTAAACATGATTGTTTGTGAGTCTCACTGCCTGCAGTTATGTCTACAGTAACGGAAAAGAATGTGCTATTGAAATAAGATCAGGTCATTGGGCTGGCTATTGTATCATATTTCTTTGCCTTGAGTAACTCTTGTGTTTGCAGTATGCTTTAGCTCATTATCTATTAACCCAACCCTGGTTTCTAAATCCTTTTTCTACTCATGTGAATGTCTCTTGATTGTAGATCTCACCTCCTTAGGAGTGTTTCTGACTTGGTTAGATGTTGCAAAGGGGTTTTTCTTAACCAAGCAAAGATTTCGCAAGGTCTGTGGTCTTTCAGACCTTTTGGTGTTGCTGAGTATTCCTTCTTTTGAGGACTGTAGCAGATTGTTTTTGCTGTCTCTCTTATAGATTTATTTGGTTTAGTCAGTCATGATGGCCTCTTTCACCTGCACTGACATCTTTTTGGAGTTGTTAAGAGTTCAAGTGAAAAGTTCAGTAGGGGAGAGTGAGGTAAGATGAGCCACTTTTTACTCATGTTGCCCTGGATGTGAGAAAAAAATGACACAGAAATAGAATGATAACATATTCCTTTATTTCAGGATGTCTCCTTTCAAATGTAATGATCAGAATCTATGTCTGATGACGCTGCCCAAAATAATGACCTATTAAAAAAAAATGCTCCTTTGGCTCAACTTGCCCCAGATTAGGGGTAAATTGAACCTAGTCAGTGGGTAAACTGAGCCATCTTGGGGCAAACTGACCATGTAGTTTTTAAAATGTAAAACTGATCATATTGTGAAAACAAACCATTTTAACAGTTGTAAACCTGTGAGAACAAACCTGGAAACTGGTGGTTTCTAAACAAACCACCAGTTCAAAACCATTTATTCAAAAGAACTATTCAATATTCCAATGATCAAGGTTGCAGGGGAATATGAACTGTTGCTCCCTCCTTGCAGTTCCTCCAGCCTGTTGAGGTTGAGGTAGCTTCTTCAGCACATCCTTGCGTGGGAAAGATGCCTCATCATTTTCCTTGAACACAAACGTGGGTTTCTTACTGCTAGTGATCCCTCGGATTCTTCTGAGAAATCTGGCACTCACTTCGTTGTCTGCAAACCTGTCAACCAGGCCAATGTAATGGTGGCTCCTGGATTCTGTTACCTATCGATCACTTTAGCCAGATTGTCAAAGAACTCCCCAACTGTAGTCTTATTGAAGGCTGTAGCTCTTCCCAAAGATGTTGCCTCAGGCATACGACAAGAGAGATGGTGGCGTGCCAAAAAATTCTTGAACCATTCTTTACCTAAAAAATGTAATGGTAAAGTAGTAAACTACACAAAATACATTAGTCTGTGCCAACCTACTGAAATGTTGTTGCTTGCACTTCCTACCGGCTAAACCTTTCTCTGTCCAGTTGCTGGGAGTAGGAATGTTGTTTCTGCCTGCCAATTCTAATGCCAGTTCACGGCATTTCTTTGGGGAAATGCCATGGAACTGCTCTGCAAGCTTCTTGATATGCTCTGCTAGCTCCTTCTCCACCTCCTCAGAGAAGACTCTCTTTGCTGAAGCTGTTCCACTATAGCCAACCGATTTGACCTCCTGTGTGTCCTTCTTTTTAATATATCTCCTGAGGGTTGACCTGTCAATTTGTCTTTCTTTAGCCACTGATCTTATGGACTTTCCTCCCTTGACTTCACTCGCTGCCCTTTCAATCTCCTCCAGGGGTGTTGAGCCCCAGCTGGTCTTCCGTCTGTAGGTCCTTGGCATGATATCTTTTCTATAATAGTTAACATATGACAAATACAACAAAAGGGTTCAGTATACTGAACTAAAATACTATTTAATAAGTCAGAGCCTTAAATAAATTTCAGTGCCTTATGGTGGGGTAGGTTGAACCATTGGATCAATTTACCCCATAGCCTTTGGCTCACTTTGCCCCATAGCCACCACTTTGAAAAAAACGGGCTAGCTTAGCAATTTAGGCTAATCTTTAGAAAACTTCTTCAGATGATATTATATTTTAGAAACCCACCAACATGTATAATATATCATTTTAGACACAGATACATTTGTTTTAATATTACAGTCAATTTACCTGATATGCAGAAATTTTACTTTGACAAGCAGAAAACATTTTTTTGTGTAATACAGACTTACCCCTTCTCCAATGTGCTCCTCTTTAATATAGCAGGATGGAAATGATGAGTGCTTCCTGGATTTATGGTCACATAACAAAACATGTACACAGTTACCTAGATACAAGGGGTGGTTCAACTTACCTCACTCTCCCCTACTTGGAATCTACTCTGGATTTTTTATCTACTTACCTGGCCATAAACGTCTTGTCTGTAAATTGTTCCAAGTGCTTCTGAGCCTTTAATGCATAAAAAGGGCTTTTGTTCCTAAACACTTAATGCAATAATTTTGTTGAATCCCTGTACTTAAAGCTAAAAGTCTTCACTTCAAATATATATTGATTTAAAATCCTTGTGGCCATGTATGGAGGCAAAATTACAAAAACTGTACATTGTACATATAATTATGCAAATATCCAAGAAAACCTGACAGTTATATAATTTCACAAAACAAAAAGCAGTGAAATTTAACGAATCACAATTAATCCAGTACAATCTAAGGTATTCTGCTACTTCACTTAAGTACTTTTACTCCAGGCTTCTTGAAATACAAATATAATGAAATTTTAAAGTAGTCTGTAGAGGTAATAGACTTAATAAGTTATTACCTTAACAAATGATCTTGTTAGGGGCTGATACTTTTGATGCTTTAAATACGTTAATTAAAAAACACATATTAAACAGAATCCAAATGCAGAGCCTTTAGTGGGAAGTAATTTTTACATAGCTGCATATTTAATTTGTGGATTAAGGTCTCGTCTATGTGGAACTAACTACAGCTTGAAAATTTAAAACTGTTATTTTGGGTCTTTAAACTGCCAAACTTCTGTCCTTTACCTGTAAAAATCCCTGGCAACAATTCCTTTGCATAGTGTAAGTTGTTAAATTCATTACAAAAATAAATAAGCCTTGTATTTTTAATTAGCATTCTTCCTCTGTGCCTGGATGAGAACAAATAGAAAGAGCATCACGAAACTTTAAAAAGCCTTCGCTGAATGAAACAATCAAATCGCCTTCGTGGAGCCCATAAATTATACATTCTTAGGAAAATAATCTCTGGATAATGATGGCTTGCCAGCAGACCATGCCACTCGTTCTCAGTAAAAGTCACTGACACGTCTGATTGCATATTGTCCTTACCTGGAAATACCAGCAGAGAGCAGCAATAGTATGCTCTGCTGCACAGTAATAGAGAAGGATCGTTGCAGCAATCATCCACTGTACAGTCAAAAGGGGAAGGAAGCCCACATTAAAGGTTAAACCAGCAGGTGGCAGTCTATATCTACAGAAGACAGGGCCACAGGCTACATGGAGGATGAATGACAATGAGATGTGTGCAGGGTCAAGTGGGTTGTAGCATTTTATTCTGATAAATCCAAGCGTTTTGAGGTCCTTCCCAGCTAATCTGCTTATCTGTGTGGCTTTCTTAGTTTGAACAGTATAAGGTGCTATTAATTCCTGAGGCACAAAATGAAAAAGGTATAATTGAAAATTAATGAAAGGATAAAAAAATGTATATATATGATTCTTATTTTTCTTCTTGCTCTTCTGTTCCTCTTGAGCTCACACACACTCACCTCTGTTCCATTGTGTTTGCTGTTTCTTGCATACTGATGCTATGCCCATCAACACCATTATATGAGGTTGTTTCACGCTATAATTAGACCTCTTTTGACAGAGTAAACATTCCTATTGACTAAATTGAACTAAATTGCTACCATTTCAATGTCAGAGCCGCACAGTTGTCAAAGTCTATTTAATGGTTGTATGTCTCTGTGCATTTAATGGTGTTGAGTGACTTTATCAGGGTCCTGGCATGAAGTTCTGATTAGGTGTGAGTCGGAGTTTGTCATGAATTATTCATGCACAAGAACAGTAATACAACACACATGCATACACATCCACACTCGCACTGCTCACTTTACGGCATGGATTCATACTTTCAGCCACCTGAAAGGCTTTATTTGAAGCCGCTAAATTAAATGATAGATTACATAAGATTCTGAGATCTGAAAGAAACTCCACAAAATTTTTGGCCATGCAGCATCCAAATTATAGATTAACATTTGATCCTTTGGCGATTGCTCTGCAGCACACCGAGAGACACGCATTTAGACGTAGCCACTAGCAATGACTCAGTGTGGCCTGATGTGGGTTATGCAACCCCTCCAGCAGTGCAGATGGAGTTGCAGATTACTGGTCCCTCATATATTTATTAGTAATCTCTCTGTCTCTGATATTTGCAGCTATCATTATATAACACCATGTTGAGTTCAGTGACCCTCTTCCTTCTCAGCTACAACTGGAAGATGGAGGGAATTTGCTGCTGTGTGATGCAGCATGGTGAGAGTGATGCAGAGTTCAGTGGCTATCTTCAATCTCAACTCGATGAACTCACAGTAAGCACCAAATCTGAGATTAATGAATCAGTGTAAGTATGACAGTCAGGAGATGGATGACTGGATGGACGATTAGTGAATGCCTTTGCTTATTGATAATAAGCATTGTCAGTTATAGTAGTGAATGCCTTCAATGGTCTTGAAGAGAAAATCACATTTAAAAACATCAGTGCAGTGGTTCAGACACTGTGAGTCAGACTGTGCTGACCTTCATCATCCAAGCAGCTCACTGTGGGGTAGATCGCTGGATCTTTTCTGGGCAGTTTGCCGAACTTTGGCATTTGTCTCGTTAGATGTGAAACAAATAAGGGAAAGCCTGCCAAAGAGACAGCGATAGAGAGGGAAATTGGCAGGCAGATAAATAGGAGTGAAGCAGATAAACACTGCACAGCTGACGAGCGGCTTCAAGTCATCAGCCCATCTGCCTCACATGTGCTATAAACCAATGTATTTACACATGTGCACACATGTAATCGCAGCTTTTGTCTCTCAAGCACGCACACGCTAATCTGACATTTAGTTAATATATAGAGAGATTTTTAATCTCTTCTCAGAAGATCTGAAAAATGCATGACTCTTTTTAATCTTGTTAGTTCTTCGACTTTAAAGAGCCACAAAAACAAAAAAATCAGCAAAAATCAGTGTAAAAGCACCATGACTATAATTATTCCAGTAGAAATTCAGCATCCAGTTTTACATATGTAACAAAAAAGTACTCAGTATGGCATATAGGAAGAATGAACTACATTACTGATACAAAGGATCCTCTAACATCTTTAGTGTGTCTGTTTAATGCTGAAAATGGAAAAGGTGGACTGGCTCATGATTATTTTATATATAGTTGGCTTAATCGACAACAATTTAGCCTATTAAATTTCCTTATGCCCGTTTGTTGTTTCTTCAGTTTACGGTGGAGCAGAAGATTCTAAATATTGCACATAGCATGAGTACAGTATTTTGGTAAGGCAACGTAGTTTTTTTTCTGCTCGTGCCCTTTAGTGTGCTGAAGCCATACGGAGAAAAATAATGACCAAAATATAAGAAACACCATATAATGATGTTAACTGTCACTCAAAGAAAAATGTATCCATAGTAAGCACTCGCAAGTTCCCCAACCCCACGGCCGTTATAATGATGCTGGATTGTGGTTACAAGATAAGAATTACACACTTGTAGTTCACTAACAACAGGATGTGGGTCACTGCTGAGGTCAGTGTGTTCCACATTGATTACTTCAGTGCAGGAGGTTGAAGTCAATTGTTATTTTAATTCAAGCACTAATGTTTAAATAATTTGGAGGGAAAATGATGGTGATACACACTGAAAGGGCAGAGCAACACTGATTGCAGACCACATTAGTTAGAAACAAGAGTAAATGAGTTTATTGTTGATACAAAATAGACTGTCAAGATTGCATGGCATGGAGGACAATAGCATTAATCTGTAAGGCAGCAACAAATGATTAATTTCAAGATCAGCTATTCTTTTGAATGTTGTTTGAGTGATCATTTAGTTCATTACAAAAAAGAAAAAGAAAAAGAAAAAAAGAAGCATATTCAGTACCAAAGATAACTTAATCTCATCGTGTGGCAAACATAAAACAAAGCTGCTTAGTTCACAATGATGCTGAATGATACTGCGATTGCTTTTTTGTCCATGTCTCATTTTCCTTAAGTACCTATCCAGCAGGGATTGCTGGAGCCTACCTCAGCTGTCATAGGGAATCTGGGTACACCCTGAACAGGTCACCAGTTTCACTTTCACACCTTTGGAAAATTTAGAATGAACCAAATGTTGGTGTATTTGGAAGCCAAGCAAAGCTGTGACACTCAGTTCAAGGGCAATCACATGAAATATAAAAATCTTCACATATAAGAAGCTGCATTATAATTTGAATTTATATGATTCAGAAATATTCCAGAATTTAGCCACTAATAATCAATCCAGCAAGTGTAACAGCATCAGCATTATCATTTGTACAAGTATCCTCTTTAAAGTAAGTAGAACACAAAAGACAAAATCATATATGTATTAAGTTAACCTGAGATCCTAAACTACAAAATGAAAGCATTAAAACACAGAGCCCTCTCAATAGTTGAAACAAAATCTATTGTGTGCATACATATATGCATATACGTTTTGTCATTTTGCCAGTCAGTCTGTTGGCTCTTATCTCTCTTCCATCCGCAACATAATCTTTATATCACACAGTTAACAGCTGGAGAACATCCACTACAATAAACACACTGCTCACTCCTGTTCTGTAAGTCGTGTCATTTCCGATGATGGCTGCTTATAAACATTTTGGAGAAACCCACAGAATGAAAGCGAGGCACACCAGGACACGAGTAACGCATTTTACTGTTACATTTAATCCCGTGGGAGTTGGATCAGTGGAAGCAGAGACTTGTGTGTCAAACAGGGAGACTATCAAACAGGGCCCTCGAGCTTTCTTTTCTGTCAACAACACATCAAAGGATCCCCTTTCCTATCCTTCCCTTGCACTTCATCAATCCCCACCAAATATAAACCAAACTTTATCTCTGTCTGTCTTGACTGACACACATCCTCCAGCTACACCTTTATTCCTGTCGTGTTTCTGCCGCTCTGTTGCTGGCATCATCAGTGTGCAGCTATGGGGAAAAAAATATCCCAGCTGCTGTTGCTTTTTCTCTTTACTACTAAAAATGTGATTTTATGTCTTCGTGCCTCTCGACCAACGTTGTCACCTCAGTTCCTCTCTCCCAGTTAACTTTGCTGTTCGTCCTCCACATCCGCTCTGTGGCTTCAGATGGAGGGTTGAAAAGGAACAGAGCAGAGGAGGAGATCATGGTGAATCTGTGCCGAGCAAAACCAAACTGACTGACAGATGGACAGTCCCCACGATGCACAGCAGAGATAAGAGGATTGGGCCCGCTTGTTGTTGTTGGTCTTGCCACAACTCTTAATGCAGTTAGCTTACTCTGAGCTTCACTCACTGGCACAGTCAAGATGCAGAGATGTAAACAGTGATTTATGTAACACAAAAGGAGATACAGACGGAATGTAACGGCATGCATATATGATGTCCAGCTCCATTAGAGTTCATACCTATGGGTCTCGATTAGGCTGCAGTCAGCATATACTTCTGTTCATCCTTCTTCTGCTCCAGCTTTGCTGCAAAAGCAGGCACTTTCTCTTGGTGTGAAGGTACTTTGCAGGCCTTGTAGAGGATGACAAACAGGATGACGATGAGAAAGCCTACCACAGAGTTGCAAACAATGGCCACGATGCTCCATATAGACAGGCCATTTCTCAGTTCATGCTCCATGGTAGGTGGGACAGTGGTCTCCAAGATCCTGGTGGTCAGCCTGAGGTCTGTTAGATACCCCAGCTCCACAGATTATCCCTGAAAAGAAAGGAAATGCATAACATGAACACGGTCAATCCATATTTCATACACTTTTGCCAGTACACACTCAAGCTGCGACACACTTGGCTGCAGTTAACCTGCCTATCATATGAGCATGCTGCTTCCATGAACGAGGTCAGCTCAGTACAGATTATTTCCTCTGACAACTTAGACTGTAGGCCAAGGTGCTTCATTCCTGCAGGTGTTATATATGGAACAACCTACATATGTATCAAACAGGCTTTTTTTTATGTTGAAAGTGTTGTTTCAATGTTAAATAAGGGATCTTACAGAATATTTTCATAAAGATACACAATGGAGTATTATTATTATTTCTTAGTGCTACTAATGTGAAGGAAAAGTGTCAGACAGATGCAGAGAAAAAGCATTGTAGGACCACTGTTAAATTTGAATAATCAGTGTGTAACAGGAGGGCATTACGGGACAAGAAACTCTCTTTGTGTGTCACAACATCCTTTTTTTATCAGTTTCCTTTATACTGGCAGAGAGCAAAGAGGTTATTAAGCTGATAAAGAAGGTGCGGGTAAGCACTTTTTCTTGCTGAATTATTGTGGATGAGTTTTAGCATTGATGTGTTTTCAGGAGGAATATGTGGGAATATAGTTGCCAGTTTTGTGGCTGATATTAAATGGGTCACTGAGGTGTACTGGTGTGTGTGTGAGAGAGAGAGAGACTGACAGAGTGAAAGGGGGGGAAAGAGAAGCCAGTTCAAGCATGAGATGGAGGGTGTGAATATTTTCCCTCTCAGAGTTTAACAGATAAAAACTTGAGCTCATCTCCCCACTTCTATACCTCTCTCCCTTCCCTCTAATGCATTTCTAATGAGACCACATATTTCCTCTTCTCCCCAACTGAGGGCAATACCACAACAGTCCAAGCCTACTGTTGAGAACTCATTTCAAAGTTATCCTTCCCTTTATAGGCATTTTATGACCAAGCCAAATAAAGATGGATAGCTACAAGATACAGTAGATGACAGTGATATATTTGATCTTCTTTCCAACACACAAAGCTGGTTTCACTTTGCACCAGATGGGTCCCTCTCAGGATGCTGGTGGGGCTACTGTGGGGAAAATTATCCTCATAATGACTAACTGGGACAACTGTCAATAAAACTGCCTGCACAGTTTTTCAGGATATTTCCAAAACAACCCGAGGAAGTAGGGCTGTGCGATATGTCCCATATGTCTCATATCCCGATATAAGAATTCTATTGTCTGATAATGATATAAATCACAAAAATGTAACATTTTCTGTAAATTCTGTGAATCTCGGGCAGCTCGTCTTGCGGGAAGTGTTTCCAGCTGCGCGTCATGTACCTGGAGTCGAGTGTTTTAACCGATGCATGAAACTACACATTTTTAGACATAAGTTGTAACAGCCGCCGTTTTCTTTGTGAGCATTTAATACACGGCGTGCTGCGGGGAAAAGCCTGTTCTAACGTTTGAGTCTAAGGTTTATTTTTTAGCACCTGGCGGCTCTTTTTTTACTTCTCATCCGTAAACAATCTACTCTTTCACGTGATTCAGTTTATTTTGAAAAGTCTCAACAGGATCTTGAGCTTTATTGTGAAAGGTTTATGTGGAACATAAACAAGCGGACACGCGATGGTGTTACCTAGTTGTTGCTAAACACAACGCATAAAAACAGGCGCTTGTCTGTCTGTAGTGTGGTTATATTAAATATAAGAGAAAGAGAGAACTTTAAGAAATTAATATAGCCACTACAGTGACCATAAAAACGATGAAAAAAAATATTGCTGTAAACAGTTTATTTTGTGACACCATGAAACAAACGATAGCATAAAATGAAACAATAGACGTTTTTATATCGTCACCCGATATATATCGTTATATCGAACAGCCCTACGAGGAAGGGTTTCTTTTTTCCCACAACAGTCACACTAAGTGTGACTACTGGGTTTACATTTCCAATCAGAGCCAAAGCGAGGAATTTGTAGGTTATTAGATAGCAGTGGAATGTGATGGGGAAGAGTCTGCATGTGTCTACTAGAGAGGGGGGGAAATCAAATGAGTGTAAGCAATATATTAGATCAGAGCACTGCATGCTTATGTTAATTTCAGACAATCACTGGTGCATATAACAAGAGGAGTCATGTTGTTATTCATTATCACTAATATAACACATTTTCATAACTCATACTTCCCAGAGAAGGTAATTGTGGTCCACGTCTTACTAAATACAAGGGTAATTTGTTCTCATTAAAAAGATGAATACATTTTAATAGCAATGCTGGAAGAAAGCAAAGGCATTCAAAAATAAAAGAAATACATCTGAAAGTATTGACAGGCTGTGACCTTCGGGTCCTTAAATGACACTGCAATGCAAAGAGCCATCAGTAGGCTTTAGAAACACTTCTAAACAACACAAATTGTTGCTGCATCCTCACGTGAAAGTTGAAACTTTGACACATGAAAAGAAAAAACAATATAAACTAGGTTAAAATTTAGCTGACTTCTCTAGGTGCGAGCTCATTTTGGATTGACTGAGGCAAAGTGGAAAACTGTCCTCTGGTCGGCCAATCAAAACTTTAGAATTCTTGAAAAAAATACACATTGAGCTCCAGGCTGAATCACTCAGCTTACTTTCATCATACAGCTCAAAAGCCAGAGATTGTGAGACGATGAGGCTGCATTAGTGCACATGGTTTGGGTAACTTGGCCATCTGTAAGCCCCATTCACTTTTAAATACACAGCTTTTGGAGCAGCACATTTTGCCATTCAAGCTTTCTTGGGAAAGCATTGCTTATTTCAGCGAGACAGTCCCAAACC
Organism: Diplotaxodon limnothrissa; assembly: GCF_057381915.1. Classification (NCBI taxonomy): domain Eukaryota; kingdom Metazoa; phylum Chordata; class Actinopteri; order Cichliformes; family Cichlidae; genus Diplotaxodon; species Diplotaxodon limnothrissa. The sequence continues at coordinate 16,694,623 of NC_140607.1, forward strand.
ACATTCTGCATGTTGTACAGCAGGGGATGAGCTCTACTGCCCAAGAGTCTTGGTGCTAAGCTAGTGTTACAGAGTATAGCATGGTGGAAAAGGATGGAGAGAATCCCCACTAAGCTTTTGGGTTGGCATTTCTTTAGATTTTGTTTTGTATTAATTGCATGCTTTGGTGTTTTTTGTGTTTGATGTGAGGTGTGGGCCACACCCATGTGGGAGTGGAGATTCTACTCTAGTCCAGCTGCCAGCTATTTGGAGTTGAATACAGGGAGCAGCTGATTGGGGAGGATTGGAGCCCTTCTCTATAAAGGGGAGAGGAAACAGGAAGTAGGGGTTGTTGTTGTTGTTTTTTTTTTTGTAGGACACTGGTGAAGCAGGGAAGCTTCGAAGATCCAGGATGAAGTGTGCACATTTTAATGGAAAAGATTTTTAACCTGGCCTGGTTTTGCTTTTAAAATAAACTGAGGATGTTGGAGGGAGGACTCATTCTTATTGGGATGTGAGTGGATGTGCTGGAAGGCAGGAAAACAAACACTGGACTGGAGACTCTCTGTGCCCCTGACAAGGAAACTGGACCAGTTTTGGGGAAGTTCCAGCTCCCAGGATGTGATGTGGAGACCCAGCCTCGAACGAAGTCAGGCCTGAAAAGGTGGGTGGCAAGCCTTTTTGAGGAAGCTGCAGGATTGATACGTTTTGGCTGCTTGTTCTTCCAAGTGACCACCTTTCCTCTGTTTGTAACCAGGCTAACAACCCTGACCGCGGTGGCTTTGGGCCTTGGATTCCTGGCCAGAGTTGTGTCTTCAGCCAGTAGTTTTACCCGGAGAAAGAACAAATAAATCTTGTGTAACCCATTACAGTGTGCGTGTGGTGGTTCGTTACTGGTCAATATTAGAGCTACTACTTTCTTGTACGGAGGCCATTTTGGGCCTTACGTAACATTAGCCTTCCTATTTTTCCCCACCAGTCAAAGACTGAAAAAGTCTGAGGTTTTATCAAGGTAATATAGGTCAAATGAGGCACCTAACTGTTAAGCATTTGGTATCCAATATCAATCAAGAATGGGAAAACATTTGTCTTTCAAAATTGATTTCTTTGGCTCTCTGGTTCTTACAGAAGAGGTGATGCAACACACTGATAAACATGGCAATAAAAACTTTGAAATTCTTTTTTTTTTTTTAAATGGACTCTGCGCTCCAGGCTGAAGAGGAAAAAGGACCATGGCCTACTCCGCCAGAGGCATATTTACCAATCCAGTGGGCCAGCTTGTTTAAAACACATATTGCATCATCAAATTCAAAACGACCACATGTTTTTCGGATAGCCTTAATATTTAGAATTTTTAAAATCTAATTTTATTTTAATATATTTTTTAAAAAAAATTAAATATAGAACTCGAGAAAACATATTTTAGGTTTAACATAAACGCGCACAATCAATATAAAGATAACTATAGTATGCAATGTCTCTGAGCTCAGTGACTCAGAAAAGAGTTAAGATTTAAGTCTGAAACCAGAGTAATTCAACAGTTCAATAGAGCCTCCAGGTTGTGTGTTCTCTGTGAATGGTGTCACATACAGGCCTTTTGCGGCAAAATGCAAATAATCTGATGCAAATGTATGAAAATATGGCATGCTTACAACATCAAACAAGAGGACAGTGTAGGCACGAACAAAAACAAACAGACACCACATGGAAAACAGAAGATTACTTATGCATAATGCATCACCTGGCTGCAGACTAGCCGAATGAGCGACCCCCCACCCTCGTATCCTGTGACTGAAGTTCCTAAAAAAAAACCAACAACAACAAAAACAAAAAAAAACAAAAAACACTTAATACAGCAGCCTACTTGACACTCCAATCGGAAGCCTCGAGTCCACGCATTTGTCTTGGTGCGCACCCCAAGAGCAAAACGGATTATAAGGAATGACTTCCAAATCTTCAGCAAGTTCACCGCGACGTTTCTTTAAAAAAAAAAAAGGGAACTTTTACCCCGAAGTAGGTCACCAAACTGCGAGCCCGTGGGGCGTAGTTCAGCAGCAACCAGTGGGCCTGGTCACTAGCGGAGTTTCAGACTTGTAATCAAGTCGGTTAGTGACTGACTGCTGACAGGCGCAGGGCGACAGAGCGGAGATGCTTCTGTCATTGTGGCTGCTCATCATCCCCGCCTGCCCCTCCCCTTTCCTCCCCTCCCTCAGCCTGTTACTACAGACTATTTATAAAAACGCTCCTGGAACATCCCATCAAGGGCTTTCCCCCCGTCACAACGGTGAAGATCCAGTGTGTGCACAGTGCAAGAGGTTCAGCCTAAACATTCAGTGACAAGACAGTGCAATGCAATAAAAGAGATCTCGTCTTGATTAAATGGACAGAACTTTGGTCTAGCTGCTGGAACTTTGCAAAGAAGTTAGGACAGTTTGAAAGAATCTTTTGACACAATCTGAGAGTGTTGTTAAAAATATGCTTTACTTATAGAAATACACAATAAAGCTGCAGCTATATTCTAATATTAATGTTTTTTACTGTATATGGTTAACTGGAGTCAGTCACAACTACCTACTAAAAAGCACGCAGCTGAGCAGAAGCCACACAGACCTTAAATTCGTTGACTCCATTTTCCTCATTGGTATTCAACACAACAGCAGGGTGTCCCTGGGGGATTCTGCTCTATTCTCTCGGTCTCCCTCTCATCCACGGTATGTGTGCAAACACTTGTCTGTCCTTCTTTTCTGGAATGAAGGACATCTTTGAAAAAGTGAGGGCATTTTGGCCCAACAGTGCCGAGTATGTTAGGGTTCGGGTGATCATTTGGTAATTGTGACGGTTAGGGATAAAGGGTAAGGAGCAACAGGGAATGTCACTGTGTGTCCTCACAAAGACTGAAAGCCGTGTGTGTGTGTGTGTGTGTGTGTGTGTGTGTGTGTGTGTGAAAGATGGGAGGGAGCTATCCTGACCCAGAGTTCAGACAGACACAAAGAAATCTTTTGTGGTCCCACGCTCACTCTCACTGCCGGTTGCACAGAGAAGTTTTTCAGGGGAACAAATCCAGACTGCAGTAGTTTAATCAGTGGCTCATACACTGCTGCACATTTAAGCTATATTTCAAGTACTGAACAGGGGATGGCAGTGTAATAACTGCTACAAGATCTAGTTGATAAATGGAATTAAAATGGAATTAAATACAGCAGCAAATGTGCTAAAGATGTGATTCATCCTGGAGCATCACATGCTACCTGTCATGTTTGAAAGTTTTTATTAATAATAGTCAAGATTTATTGCTTTCATCTAGTTGCTATTACATTTTTAGTCCATTCATGTCATGTCATGTGTAACTATCTATAGCTGATTTGATGTTGTGATATTCCTCCGCTACATTATCTTGATTATTACAATAATGAATAACAATTATATTTGTAATCTGTGGGTTTTAGTTGTAAACTGTATTAAAAAATCGGTATACCCTTAGAGTTGCCTTATCAGGTATATTTTTAAGGATCACTAAATTAGTGTAGGCTCAGCCTACATGGGACCTCGGAGGAAATAATTAGAATGGATCACAGGCTGATGCTTCATGTGAAAGCCCCAAAAGATGTGTGATTCATTACATCAGAGATGAGATCAAATACAGCCTGAGAATCATGGATATGCAGCAAAACAGTGCCTTCATGTCTGTGCTTCTGTCTGCTCTTTACACACACACACACACACGACTTCATTATTACTCGCTCTTGCAGGACGTGTCATGTCTAATGAATGCGTCACAGGCGTTCACATTACCTCCATTAACCTGCCAAAGCTTATAAGTGTGCGCATATGTGTGTGTGTCTCGCCAATGTGACAGAGAGAGGGAGAGAGAGAAAAGAAAGTAGTGAGAAGCAATTAATTTTTTTTTAATCTTCCCCTCCCAACCCAATCCATCCCCATCTTTCTCTCATTACTGCTTCTATCATCTCATCACAGCATAAACAAAAGACAGAATCTTAACTTTTTTTTTCATTCTGGCCTTCTTCATTTTCAGAGCACTGTTTTTAATGAAGAAATTCCCAGCAGAGTATTGCGGTCCCCTGTGCTGAAAATACAGGATAGAGTATCAAACCAGGACAGGTTCTTGCAGGATAGTCTTTCTTCTTCTTCTTCACAACAAATATCAGTCACTTACTCTCAATATGAAAGTTGCTATTTAAAATATCACTGCATATTTATTTTTATGAATCACATGCTTGACTACAGTGAGCTATTTGAGGGAAATATCTTGTGTTTGCTGCGTTTGTTCCAGGCATAAACAATACACAGAATCCTGCTTTGGAAAGCTGTCAGAACCAATTTAACCTATCAAGAGTGTACGAGGACACCTGCTGGACGACGGGTGACATTGTTTCCATGCCTGGCAAACTTTTATGAACAGGGTAAAATAATTTGCTGTAGAGATGCCCAGTTTCTTTCTTTTATTTTTCTCTCTTTTTTTTAATGAAATTTGAATTCGAGTTTGTCAGACCTGAGTGTGCTTTAATGTGATGGGTATTGAAATAACACACAAAATACACGCAGCTCTCCAGGTCTTCTTTAAAAATTTATTTATTGCCATCTTCCTTAGTTGCTCATCATAACCTGCAAGAAGGAATGAGTCATTACTTAAAATAGGAAAAGAGGAAAGAGAATTAGAACAAGAGATGTTTGTTTACAAGCAGCTGTGGTTCTGGTTACCTGGTCAATCCAGTCGTTGAAGGCAGAGACTCTGGTGAAGACAGTGGGTTTCTTCTCATAGTTGCAGCCAAGGGCGGACACAAAGCTAGCAATACCGTGCACCTCCCAGACACCTTCAGCGTTCTGACAGTTCAGAGGGCCACCGGAGTCACCCTGGAGAAAGTAGGGAATAGACATAGAAGTAGATAGAGAAGATCTAATGTTTTGTGCATTTTATTAAAATAGTGTATGGTATGGCAGAAAATAACTGCAATCAGGACTGTTGTTTATAGTTATGATTGAAATTTAATTTTTTTAAAAAGTCAGTTCTTGTCAGCTTGAACATAAAATCTCTGAAAAATGTGATTACCTGTGTATATTTGTAGTTGAACACATTACATTCAAATTTGCTTTGAGTTTTCAACACACGATAGAAAACAGCTCTTCCCATGTACACAAACACACACAGTGCAAACTTACGTTGCATCCAGCCACAATTCCATCTCCGCCAGCACACACCATGGTGGTCCTTACAGCGATACCCCACCAGTCAGATTGGGAGCAGGTGGCATAGTCTGCCACAGGCATCAAAGCTTGCTGCAGCTTATCAGCTATGGGGCCTCCAGCTAAGACACACAGGCAGAGCCTACATCATCCACATACACCGGCCTGCAGTCAAAGCTGATTTACAGCATTTCTTAAAGCGTCAAATTCACTGTCTGACCCACATTTTTCAATTTAGGAATAATCCTCCTCCCTAAAACTTCCAGCAAAAAATATCATGCATTTGATTTTCATCTGAACTTTGGAGGTTACCCCAATTAGATATGCTTACTCACAGCTCGTTATAAATCCATGCATCTCACAGATGCACTAAATGCTCTAAAGGACAATAAAATATCCCGTAGATACCAAACTAAGAAAAAAACCAAAAACAAAGTAAATACCTCAACAGACACATAAACATAGCTCGGCCTTCTTTAAACAGCGACTTACTGTACAGTCTTCCCCATCCAGTGATGTAGCAGGGGTAGAGGTTGGACAAGACAGTGCCAGCAGGGGGGATACATGCCACCTGCACCTGGTCGCTCAAAGTCGCAGACTCTGACAGTTTGATCAAGGCGATATCGTTACTGCAAGAGAGACAGAGGGAGAGAGACTGTGTGAGGGGTTCGTACTGACAGGCAATTTAAAATCATCCTCCAGAGCAAAAAGCAAAGAGAGCGAAACACAGGCAGATAAGATAATGGGAAAGAGTACAGTCTGTATTCCTGCGTCCTTTCTGTTTGCTATTACTGTATGTCTAAAAATACTGAATAATTAATGTATTCAATTACAATCTTTACAATCTTTGAACTCTATTGCATGAAAAAGTCAACTTGTTTTTTTAAAGAAAATTAACCAATATAATAATATTTTTAAATGGTTCAGTCTTTTTTTCTCATTTACTCAGCAGATCTTTGACATGTATAAAAATGTCGACATTCTTCATGGATATGATTTAGACTGAAGCAAGTAAATGTAATTCGAGCCCTGTTCCCATACGCTATATTGATACACTTTTACAGAGATGATGATGTACTATATGTAGGAGACTGTCTTTGCTCTCAGTATTGTGAGGTGGTGATTGTGTTACCCGAAGGCCACAAAGATAGGGTTCCATTTCTCATGGACAATAATCTTCTCAGGCAGGATAGCCTTGGAGCCAGCCTCTTCCTCCACCAGGTTGTATTTGCCCACATACACCCTGTAGGACAACGCGGTACTGTGGGAGAGAGCAGAATGTCAAGGCTGGAGTCTACCAGACAGAGGAGTTTGTACAAATAGCTGAATAGTGCGGTGATTGGTTGAATTGAATTCCCACAGGATTTAATGTGGGGTTGGGGACCAGAATTTAATTTGTCCACTGGTGGTTGTGTTTTTGTGTTTTGTGTCTTTGTATTCCTCTGCTGCTCATACTTAATGCAGTGAGCAGCAGTCATGACCCAGTTGGCAGCAATCAGAGTTCCCCCACAAGTGTGCCTCCACTCGCCGTCCTTGTCATACTGCAGGGAGATCTGGAGGTGAAGAAAGGACAGCAAAAAGGACGGAGTATAAGCAGCAGGTTGCTGATGAATAGATGGACTGCACTGTGTGCAGATTAAATTCAAAAGCCACTCTTTTAATTAGAGGATTTCCAATAGCCACTGGGTATGACAACAAATAAGCCAGATGCTCTACCCATGAGGTTTGCCGGTAAGTATAAAAACACAGACAGATGTGTACATATTAGCCTACCTGCCAGGGCCAGCTGTGAGGCCTGGCATCGACTCCGTTGACCACACGGGAAGTCAGGGGCGGAATGGGTGGTGTACCACACCCAAGGGCTGGACGAAGAGGGGATAGAAGTGAGCTTTAGAGACACGGGAAAAACTTTTAAACTGCATCATTTTTCTTTTTGATAAAGGACCGCAGGGGGGCGAGCTCCCTGTGTGGTAATGAGCAGGCACGTATCCGCGCTTACATTACTTGCAAAACGGCAGAAACAATTACACACAGAATTAGAAAATGCCAGATGTTCTTACCGCCAGCAATGAGCACTGAGGCCAGCACAATGGGGATCATGTTGATTGATGCTTCTTCTGAGGGACAAGAGGACACACGTTCTCTTTTAAACTTTCCCCCACAGGCAACGCCTGCTCTGAATGCAGCAACACGTACTACCATTGGTTTGGCTGCACCTCTCCGGGATGAAGATGGACCAATGGCAAAGAGGGTCAGTGTTTGTCTGTGTGGCTGACGGATCACACAGGTGTGTTTTTAGGAACATTTCTCATGGCCTTCCTGTAGAATTACAATGGGTACAATGTACAGAAACCATGTATGCACAAGAGCGCCAAGAGTTTTCTCATTCATAAAAGGAAAGTGTGTTTAAGTTTGTAAATACTGAAGGTACATTCACCTCTGTAGCATTATGATTCTGCATTGAAATTCACCTTTACACTTTCTGTGATTAAAACCTTTTCCCTGAAAGCTGGAATTAAATGCTTGCATAACACCATGGGAAGCCGACATCTGGCACTAGCTTGTTTTCTCAGAATTGAAACACACACACATGCAAAAAAAAAAAAAAAATCTAATTAAGAAGCATGAGTAAGGTAAAGGACAACAAAGTTATGAGAAACAGATGTTGTCATTGATGCAGAAAATATTGATGGCTGCGTTACAGTCTTTTCTTACACCACAAACAGCTCTAATGCAAATTCTGCAGCGTCAGAAACACAAGACACATTGGCCATATGTATGAGCATATATGTCAGCTCAGCATCTTTCAGGTTTGAACAGTCTTGCTATAGCTATGCTGTATATCAGCTGTTGTGAAGTTAAATGTACTGATGAAAACACCGACCCACCTCGTTACGATGACTTGAATGAATGGATAGAACCGGAATAAATTATGAGACTTGGAGGACACAGATACAACTTCTGAGATATGAAAGTGTCTGGGGTGACTCAGCAGGCAGACACACTAAATCTGTCTAGGTAGCTTTTACGTACTGTTATGTGGCACAAGAAAAAGTTTGGCGGTTGCTGCCAGTTTGCAGCAAAAAAAGTGTTGAGAAATAGAATCGAAATAGAAAATAGAAGCGTTCATATGCTTCTGATAAGAGAACCTGAAATACATTCAAAAATTATTAAGGTTACAGGAGTCCTGTCTTACATTTGAGACTTCCTGAAGCAAACACTGTGCTGTAATCAAAATCAATGTCACACTACTTCAGATGGCAGACTGGACTTCTTGCTCATGAATCATTTAGTTTCCTGGTTCACCACTAGATGGGACAATTTATCTGCTTAGACACCAAACTGATCTATAGTCATTTATTTAAAAAAAAAGAAAAAGAGGAAAGAAAGAAGATTAACAGAAAATCGTGCTGTACTTGATTATGTATGCATTTGTAATGTGAGTCATTCAGAAAATCAACTTCTGTGAAGTGGGTCTGAAAAAGAGGTCCGACAAGACTTGGAGACATATTTGTTCTCCACTGAGAACACCTTTGCCATGAACATGTGCAACTCGTAACAACACTTGAACCTACAGAAACAACTTTGCTTAAATGTTGGGTTACAGCTGCTCATTTAGAGTTTACAAAACAAGCAAATTCTCCATGGGAAGAAATAAAAAACACTTGAAAGGCAACTACAGCAAACAAGCTTAGACATCCCCGGCTTATGTGTGCTTGTGTTTGCGTGCATGTCTGAGTGTGTTGGCGCGAGTGTAAGTGCACCTTAGTGTGTGTGTGTGTGTGTGTGTGTGTGTGAGAACTCCTCTACAGCTATCATATGTATTTATATATATAATTATTTGAAATCTAATTAAAATCAGTCTTCTAATTAAAAAAAAACATTGTTATACTTATTACAAGCCAGTGTCCAAAGCAGATGCCTCCTTTCCCCTTCCATTTTCTGATTAAACCTCCTGTATTCATTAATTTGATAGTGGCAAGATAATGAAGTGAGGTGGATGTTGAAGTGATACAGCTGTACAGAACGGGGGGGGGGGGGGGGGGGGGGGGGGGGGGTTTGTTTCTGTAGGAAAACACATAGACCTGACCTAAACTCTTACCCGCCTTTTTATTTAGCCCAAAACCTCTGATTACCCAAATATACTCCCTACCACTAACTCCTGTTTATACGAAGTAGAAGGTAGCCTGTCGTGTGCTGAGACGAGGCTCACTGCTTTTATGGCTGAGGAAAGCACAACACCTCATTTACTGGAACCCTACCCACCCCCCCCTTTCCTCACCCCACTCCTGGGGGTTTGTAACAGACACAGTTCAGGCCGCTTCCCCCCATCAGAAGTGCAGCTGAACTCCGAATGACACCGAGTGCGAGGTTTATGGTTGGTTTGTGTCACACTGGGGCAGTAAACACTGCACTGGCCATTGCCGTTGTCAAGTGGCACAAACAAGAGACATTTTGCAGTAATGTATAAATATTATTGTGTGCTTTTGGCTGCAGCCAGCTGTGTGGTTTTTGAACTAATTTTCTCTTGCATACCTCTGTCACTGGTATGTGATATGCCTGTATGAGTGTGTCTTTTGGTTTGTAGCAATAGTTCAGCCCAGTCTGAACCCACTAATGTCCCAAATGTTTAGCTTTCTGCCTTTAAAAAAATACACAGCTGTACTTTCCAGTGGCTGCCTTAGTTGCCATAGGCAGAGTGCTTTGAGCCAGAGGGCTCAAGTAAATCTGTCGGCTGTCTGCTGCTGATTTGCTTTTATCTTTGATGCTGATTTTACCAGAAGCCCTTCCCTGCTTTCTCGTTTGGGTTGATTGTTGCATGTTTATTTTATTTCTGTGTCTTTGTTTACTGCGGGTATAAAATTCATTGCTAACTGTGCTTTAATACTCCCAGGACGGGGAATACTAATTTCATTAATTCTCGTGAGCACATCATGACCAAACTGGTCTTACAGGTCTTGCACATACTTGCCTGCTCTCTCATTTTCAGTGTTAGAATGAAGAGGAGTAGTGGGAATTGGTGCCGTCTATTAAGATCTGTTTACAGCGTTCATATGTTCTTCACCTAATTTTGCATTTGTGTCCAGTATGTTTATGTCACTACAGTTTGCACTCACTGCTGCATAGCTTCTATCAAACATGGCATTTTAAACATGCTGCATATTCCCGCATAAAACATCTCCCAAAACATCTTTTGCACTCGTATCTGCACGTTAGTTCGGAGTAATTAATTTTTTGTGCCACTGAGTCTTTTTAGAGCAAGAGTGGAACATCGTACATGCAGCTACCACTGGAATTACACTAAAAATATTCCTCATCACCTTTGTTTATACACATACTTTTGCAGTCAGCACCAGTTCATTGCAATCTCTACTTTCATCAGTCCACATGAAAGAGATAACAAGCAGTGTAACCTACTGCTACGTATAATAACATTTACAGTAATTACAGACATTTTATATAATTTGATTTTAGTACAAATACACAGGGACCTTGACTGCATTGGAAAACACACATTATGTGAAGCTATGCAGAGCAGAACAGGATCAGATGAAAGCAGTAAACATGCTCTCACTGTGGGCAGTGGCACAGACATTTACATTATTAATAAAAAACTGGATCATAACGTTACATGGCTTTTTCAGTTCATGAGCTTATCCTTTTTGACTGATTTCACACCCAGAGCAGCTCATTTCATTTCATTCATTTGATTGTATGTAGGTAAATAGTGAAAATGTTTTTTGTCTGTTTGCTAAACTTAAGATATCAAGGCTAACATATTATGAAGATGGCCATGTTTTGCTTTTTTCCTGCTCCACTTGTTAATGATTTACTAGACTTGTATTCTGCTAGTACTGTATTGTTTAGTGCGTGGATTCAGTTACTTAACAAGGGTCCAAAGGTTGAAGGTTTTTCTCCCGCACTGCATAAATCCTGTGTATTTCTCTGCTCAAACACAGACCAACAAGCCATGTCCAAGACCGCAGAGCCCCAAACACGCAGCTGTGAGTAGAAACCTCTTTCCGATAATGTAGCCAGAAGATGTGCACATATGCGTAAGAAGAATGAAATGGGACTGAACCCGTTCTTTTCCTGATATATTTTATTGCATTATAAAATATGTAATAGCTCTGCGTTTAGTAACTGGTGAATTGAGCTCACTCCAGCCTGTTTTCTACATAAACACTAAAACCTCGAAGCCCTTACAAGAGGCTGCTTTTTGTTACCCGTGACTAAGAACAGAAGTAAATCAAAATCTCAAGTACAATAAAAAAACAAATGTGTCGAGATATGTGGCGCTCTTAGACTTTGTTGCCTCCGCCTTTTACAAAAGAGAGGCAGTTTGATAGCATCAAATGTTAAAAAAAAAAGCCTTTCCATACGGTTCCACACAAAATATAGGTGTGCATTCAGTTAATGCAGTTAGGCCTGCTAGTCATAATGTTGCATTTCGAAATCAGAGCTGCAAGTTACAAAAAGACGTGCTGGCATTTTGTATTGTTCCTGCTCCAAGGACTGCTGAAGCAGAGCTGGTAAAGAATATGCACAATGTCTCATTAACAGCTTTTAGTCATTCTCAGCTGTTAACTCCAAGAGCGGCTGACAGGCCCCTACACAGTGACAAAAAAAAAGAAAAGAACATAAATTAAAAAGATGTGCAGGATTATAGCAGCAAATTCTAACGAGGTCATTCATTTGTATCCTGACTGTACTGTTGGTGCTAGAAGGGAAACAATTCATTAAAGAAATAGCTGTTGCAAATAAGCTACTGTTGCATTTATCCCCCCCAAAAAAGAAAAAGAAATATATATTTTAAAAAAAGAAAAAGTAATACCTGAAGCTATTATCAACAACAGTTCTGGGCTTGCCAGTGCTGCTGTTTTGTTTTCAAGAAACTTAATTTTGAATGTAACAGTAGGAAGCTCAGAAAATAGCCTCCTAAAAATGACAGACACACATTTAGGCGTCATTTGCAATGCTGCTGTAATCACATTCGAAACCCACCCAAATCAACATAGTAAGAGATTGTTAAAGCCTACTGTGGTTATATCTCCCATCACACATTCCCATTTTTATTGCCTGTTGTATTCGTGTGACAGCAATGAGCGAAATTCTCGCTCTGCTGATTTGTCGCAATAACGTGGTCAGGAAAACTGCGATATTGTACGCTAAGCTCAGCATGGCGCCCCGTGCTGAACCCTGAGTGTTTTGCTTTTGCTAATCACGTCACTCTCATATATATTTTACAGTTCCCATTATGAGGAGAGATATTAGGTAGCGAACAGGAATGGGTTATTGAATAACAGATAAGACAGGCAGTGCAGGTGTCATTTGTAGTGCATGACCCCAGAGAGCCGTGTTTTCATACTAGCAGGAGCTGTTAAAGCACAAACCGTCTCCTATCAGAGATAATGAATGTTTCACAAAACCACTTCCCTTCACATGCAGAGTTTAAATGTTTGAATTGAGGATAACCAAACATCGGAAGAGCCAACAAAGGACATACAAGATGGAGTTGTTTACACAATTATCTCACAATAAATAAAGGTTTGCTAATTAGTCACATCCAAGGCCCCCAGTTAATGCCATCACATGGTTTATGGAAAGGATCTAACCTCACTTTCTCCTTCAGAGTCATTTAAGAAATGCAAGTGTGCAGCAACATGTTACCCACCAGTGAACCCCTATGTGCATACGACCAGTAATATAGAACACAGTGTATACTATAATGTGCTTTACCAGCCTTTCAGTGCTTCTTCTCTCCTCCCTCAGTATCCAGTAGGCAGAGATGTCCACAGGCCAGTGGACTCGAGTGCTTGGCGCCTCTGGTCCGTTCTGCAGAGGAAACCCCCGACCCCATCCCTACAACCATAGAGGGAACAATTCCACCTTGGATCAATGGGAGCTTTCTGAGAAATGGCCCTGGGAAATTTGAATTTGGAACAGACAGGTATTTAAGGAACACTATGAAAAAAAATACATGTATTATCATGATAGATTGTAAACACATCCCTGTATTGTAGATAGAAAAGATAGTTTTCCCTCAGTGTTTGTTGAATAAGGCACCGATTCCTCAAATAATCCTTTTTTTCCACTCTCTTGTGTCTCATAATTCTCACAACATTCCCTCTACCTAGTCTTACATGAATATCCTGCCGGGAAATTAATTCTCTTTTTCGCTCTCAGATACACCCACTGGTTTGATGGCATGGCCATGATGCACAGGTTCCACATCCGTGAGGGCAATGTCACTTACAGCAGCCGCTTCCTTAGGAGTGACTCATTTGTCGAAAACTCAGAGAAGAACCGCATTGTGGTTTCAGAGTTTGGGACATTAGCCATGCCTGATCCCTGCAAGAACATCTTTGCACGCTTCTTGTCACGCTTTCAGACTCCGAGTACGTGCGTCTTCTTTACATATTGCATTTTCCCGTGTGTACTCTGCTTCTGCAGTGTTGTAGCACTAGCGCTGCCAAATACAGTGTTACACCATTTACTACATCAGGTTACCAGCACAAAGTAAAAATCAAACAAAAACATATGTGAGAAGAAAAGTATATATGGATATTCTTTCTTCAGCGCCCAGGTTCTTGACTCCACAGCAAAAGGCTTTTGCAGACAAATGAAAGCTGGGACATTACATTGTGTTTTTTATTGAGGTAAAAAGAACACAAGTCAATATTTGTGAGTTTGGATCTCGTCGTGTGTATGCTGTAAGGGAATGGGGATCAAAAGGATGGCATAAAGTTCTCTGCTAAAGAGCTGCATTTGATATGTTTTGTCTCCCAGAGCCAACAGATAATGCCAATGTGAACTTTGTCAAGTACAAGGGGGACTATTACGTGAGTACAGAAACCAAGTACATGAGGAGAGTAAATCCACAAAGCCTGGAGACAAAAGAGAAAGTGAGTCAGTGAGAAATGTGTCTTTTGACTGCATCTTCCAGCTTTTCTATAGCGAGGTCAATGACCAGAATGGTGTGTATGTTATTTTTTTTAATAAGGTGGACTGGAGTCAGTATATCGCTGTCAACTCAGCTTCAGCCCATCCACACTACGACCGCGATGGTTCCACGTACAACATGGGCAACTCATACAGCAGAAGTGGTAACCTGTCTTTGCTCTTTCCTTCTCAGTAGTTTACTATGTTGAGCTATGATTGGAATTTATATGATGTTCACACCCCAAAAGCCGCATTCCTGTAATGCATCTATATCCTCCTACTTGCCACACACACACGCACACGTTTATTTGCTTCCAACAGTGGTCCCACAATAATCTCCTGTTTGTAAGCTCCCTGTGGGTGTTATATACCAGGTATTAATAGGATAATCTCTGGTGACAACTTTACAAAGCCTTGTAAAGCCCTATTGACAACCATAAAATGCCATATCGGGTCCATTTTCTCTCCAACTTTCATCTTCTGAGTTCTCCAAAGCAATACTTTGCACCATCTGGTTTCAGGGTTCCTGCCATCAAAGTACTCAATCGCTTCAGTCGCCCCCTCCAAATATTTTCCTCTTACCCCTTCCTGCAGCAAACATCAACCGCTGCCCTTTAGGGAGTCACTTTGATTTCAACACGTGCATAGTTCCTCGGGGCCACTCATTCATTTTTCACTTGCTTTCACTTGCATCATCCCCCACCCTTGCTTCTTGTTACAATCAACCTTGACAGCTTGTGTGACTCTGGCAATCCCCCCATGTCAGCATTAAATAGCATTTTCTTTTTGGGATCAACTGTCCCACAAACAGCAACATTCGACTCCACACAGAAGCTGCTACTTTTGCTGGTTTTGCTGGGTGTTATGGCAGAAGGTGGTTCTATGCTAAACAGCCTTTTACCTTCAGTCAAAATCAGCCTCAGCTCGACTTTATGCAATCTACTCAATAGTAATGCAGTCCTTCTATGAGGGCATGGATGGAAAGAAATCCATTCTCACTCATTCTGACAACTGTATTTAATATAATGATGACAGGTCAGAGCAGCTCCCACCTTTATGCTTTGTCTAACCACGCTACATTCAGAACATCTTCTCATTTCCATTTTCAGCCTGCTTTTTCCAGTTTTCGACATGTTTCTTCTTTTTCCATGCCGGTCTGCTCTTGTTAGTTAAAATGAGTACTGTAAAGTTTATCTGACCTGCATCATCATTATCTGCATCACCTCAGCGTCAAAAGCCTCTTTCAAGCGCTCACTGTCTCCAATTAACTTTTGATGTCCTCTTCATCTTCATCACACTCAGTTCAGAATATCCGCACAACCACCTGGCACATGCACGTCAATCCATTCGATCCAGGCCACCGTCTCTGTGCAACAGACCTTCACCACTGTGCTTACTTTCTCAGTTAAGGAGAGTTACACTGTCATAATATTAAGTAAAGGCAGTGGTTTGTTAAAGTTACTGCACTAATTGCTCAGAAGTCTCTCCAGTTTTCTAAATCTCAGTGCGCTTCACCTTTCAGGCTTCGTACTGACCCACCGTTCAGCCTGCCCAATTTGTCCATTTTTGTCAAGTCATCACTTTCGCTGGAATTAGTATTTTGGTATTTCTTTGCTGATTGGAACAACCACATCTGCTTCCCCTTCCAGATCACTTAATCAAGGGTTGCTGGTCTTCCGAAGCCTGCCAGTTATACTCTTGCACTCTATGAATCTGCCATGAACTGCCACTGATCCTCAAAGAGGACTTCAGGCTTGTTGACTCCAGTTCATCTGTCATCTTTAATATCAATATTTTTTGTTGCTGGTTTTTTGATGATGAAGATGATAGATGAAATAGGGGTGGTGTTTGGAGTGCTCCTTGCTTGTAAATTGTCTGTATGCCGGCTAAAGATAAACCTCAAGATCTTTAAAGTTCTGTCCTCAGGTTTGTCTCTATGTATCTTTGTGGGTTTACGCTTTGAAATAAAGTCAGCCTAATAACACAAGGTGATTTTGGACATTCTTTAGGATTTTTCTACAACATCATCCGTGTGCCTCCTCCTGAGGAGAAGGCAGCAATGGAGGACTCAGCCGACCTGAGTGGAGCCAACGTGATCTGCTCCATCCCTGCAGCTGATCCCAGGAAGCCTTCCTATTTCCACAGCTTTGGTGAGAAACACACTACAGCATAATAAAGAGTCCCCCACTCCGCACTTTTTAAAGTTGTCTGCATGCTGGATGTAAACTGAAGTGAAATTAATGAATTCTGGGAGAGTTTTTGCTTTTTTTCCAGCACTGGCTGGGTGAATCTACTTCAGTGAAACTTTTTAATGCTCTTATTAATCACTGATTTTAATTCCAGTCTCGCCCTCCTTTTTGTCATTCACAGTTCCTTTGTCTTTCCTTTCAGCTCTCTATATCTCTCCTCTTTTTAATTCTACCTCCAAGTTTCACACTTTTTTTCAGCGAAGTATTTACTGTAGTTTTTTCCACGGCTTAAATCTGACAGGACTGCTAACAAGACAGCTATAATTTGCATGTTAATGTTTCATTGTTTGCTGTCCAAATGTTATTCAGCTTCTGCTTGTCTACACTCAAAAAACAGATTCAGGTCCTCCTTTCAAAGAACACATGCAAATTATGTTAGTTGTTCACAAATGCAATTAAAAAATACCAAATCAATTTGATTTTCTTTGTGTAAACCTAAAATTATTCAAAACCAGCACAGGCTGATTCTGAACACAAAATGAATGAGTTTGTTGGGGCACTGGGGGTAGGGGGAGTACATTTTTGCACTTGCACATTTGTAAACTCAAAGAAAAAAATTCAAGCCCCTCATTAAGCCTAAACATTTTTTTTAATCTCACTCAACGCAAATGTAGCACTCCAGCGTTACTGCAACTATTATTCGTGTGGTGAACCTAAATTATTCTCCCTCAAAACGGTATTTGTCACAAGAACACAAAGTTGCTGAGTTACCCAACAGCCCGCCCTCTCCGAAGATTTTGCGCTCTTTCAGGATCATCAGAATGAATGCAGCTGCTGTTGGCCTCTCTCTGTACTTTTCGAACAAAACTACACCTTCAGGTAAGGTAACATTTTCATTTTTCATATATCCAATTGTGTATTACTTTATGAGCTGAATGTATGGCAATGCTATTTATCATAGAAGCTTTTAATAGTTGTTTTTCGAACTTTAGGTGGTGCTACCATTCTCTTCTCTGCTTGGATACTAATTTTTGGACAATATAGACAGGTCTTTTCAAAAGTGCCTTGTTATAGAGGAGAAATTGTGTAGCTGCCAACTTTTAAGTACTCAGAGCGTGTGCTAGCTTATCAGCAGCTAGCCAGCGGCCATGTGCTCAATGAAAGATGATGTCCTATAGCTAACTTCTTTCTTACTGTTTTTTTTAATATAATCAAATAATGTGGTATTCTGTGCTTATTATCATATAATGCCATTTTCTAGTAGAACGTATTGTTTTGAGGTGTCTCTAAAAGCACTGCATAGTTTACTGAGGGTGCTACCAAAAGCGAACCATGTGGCCGGAAGAGTAACTGTAGTCAGCACAATGCGCACTCCCGTGATGTTCAAACCTACTTATTATTATGAAAGATTTCGGCTACGTCTACACATGCACGGGTATTTTTGTAAACGGAGATTTTCCGTTTTCATTTCAAGAAATAATCCCATCCACACGTAAACGCAAAACTGAAGGAAAACGCTGCTAGGAACATGCCAAAGCAACAGGTGGCGATATATATATATATATATATATATATATATATATACATATACATATATATATATATATATATATATATATATATGTATGTATATATATATATATATATGTATACATATATATATGTATACATATATGTATATGTATGTATACATGTATATATATGTATGTATACATATATATGTATACATACATATACATATGTATATATATGTATGTATACATATATATATGTATACATACATATATATATGTATGTATACATATATATATATATATATATATATATATGTATGTATGTATGTATGTGTATTTATGTATTGTTGGGTTGTTTCAAATTCTGAAGTGAAATCTGATTTTACAGATTCCAGTTTGTTTTCAGTATTGCCTAGTAGTACAGAGGTGTGTGCTATTCAGATTTGACATTCATTACAAATGTACGTCAGCACTTTTTTGTGAGCACTTTGATTTTGTTAAGGTTGATTTGACCATGTGACATGTATGTTTATTCACAAAATATTCTGTTTCTGCTTTTAATTCAAGTGAATAAACCCGAGTTGTAAAAACAAATTCATTTTGTCATTATTTTAATAATTAAATTAGTTTTCTGGTAATGAAAATTATGATTTAGTTGAACTCAAAATAATGATTTCAATGCAATGAAAATCTAGCTCACGTGAATGACACTGTATTGAGTTGGACCAACCAAAACCTTTCACATCATATTAATGTACTTTTTTTCATTTTAGCAGTATTTACAAAATTGTGTTCTACTGACTCAATTTAATTGAATTGTCACGATGTATGTAGATTAGGTTGGACCAAAGTAGATGTATTACGTGGAAAACCTGCCATCAGTCCAATTGAGTTCATCCAATGACTTATTTTTTTGAGTGTACACACTCACCGGTGTCTTACTTACAACTAACTAGCGCCAGGCTGGACCCTCTTTGCCACCAGAACTGTCTGAATTCTTCATTGCATAGATTCAACAAGGTGCTGGTGTGGTGACCCACTAGAAGGCTCCACTCAGACCCAAGCCTGGAGGTGGGGTTCTGTTGTGTTTGGACGCTGAGTTAATGTCTGGAGGTGAATAAAGTTGGAGTGGAAAACTAGACCTCCTGTGTCGTGTGTCCCATGCCTCCATACTGGAAACATTACTTAGAGGTTTTGCTACATATTGACATGGCAGCATCATACAGTTGCTGCAGATTTGTCAGCTGCACATCCATGATGTGAATCTCCCATTCCTCCACATCCTAAAGGGGCTCTACTGGATTGACATCTGGTGACAGTGGGTTTCATTTGAGGACAGTGAACTCATTACGATATTGAAGAAACCAGGTTGAGAGATGACAGAAATTTGTGAAAGCACCCATCAGAAGATGGGTACATTTGGTCCGCAATAATATGTCAGACAGGCATATTTGAACGATGCTCAGTTGGTACTAAGGGCTCCAATATGTGTGATGAAAATATTCCACAGCACTGACATCAGCCTGAATCATTCATGCAGACAAGCTGGACCTATGCGGTCATGCTGTTGCGCTCAACTCTGACCCTACGGTCCAAATGTTGCAGCAGAAATTGAGACTTTTGTCCAATTTCGGTAACCCTGTGCCAATTGTAGCCTCATCATGCTGTTCTTAGCTGACAGAAGCTTAATTAGATTTCTGATAAATCACTTGTTGCACATTTATATACTAGTTCTACAAGGAACCCTTGATCAGTAACAGGGCTTATAAGTGGTTATCTTAGTTACTGGTGCTTTCTTATGAGTTGGAAGCAGTCTGGTCATTCTCCACTGACCTCTGACATTTTCCCCAGAAAATCGCCACTATTTGGATGCTTGTGTGGGAAAGTCCCAGAAGATGAGAAGTTTCTGATAAAAACAGGCCAGCCCGTCAATGACCATGTCACATTCAAAGTCACTTAAATCACCTTTCTTCCTAATTCTGATTTGAACTACTGAATGTTTTGCTGCCTTATGATTGGCTGATAAGTTAACAAGCAGTTGAACAGGCCAACCTAACTATGGGGCTGTGAGTGCAGATATCTGTAAAAGATCTATAAGAATACTGTTGACCATTTATGGAAAACCATATTTGGTGAAAATTGTGATGAGGGGTAGGATCTGCGGGGAGAACAAATTCCTCTCATAAACAAACACTGGATGTGAGTAAAGTCAATATCATAAAAAGCTTTGCATGCAATATGAAGGTTATTGTTGTGGAGGAAGGTTTAGCAGGCTAATGACTGTGTGAAAACGAGTTGGGTTAATATGACTACACAGACCATGATTAGATGTTAACAATCAGCTGAAGCAAACAGTTCATAAATAAGCTACTGTTAATTAAACTTAAGCTGACACTAGCTAATGAAAGCCTCATTCTTTGGTTGCTCTAACCCAGTCTTGCCCCACTTGGCTTTTACATTGCTTCAGTTCCCTGATTATATCTATGTCTATATTACTGGCAGCCCACCCATGTGCTGGCAGACTTTCAGACACCAAGAAGTCCCACAAGTGTGGGAACATTGTTCAGCAATCCAGGTTGCGCGCCACATCTCTTGGTAGAGTTGCTGGATGCTTATGTTTAGTTTTTATGTGCAAAAGCAAATGTCTTGGTGCTAGACTTGAACCTAATGTTCCGGTTACATGCAGGTACATGCTGATGGTTGATAAACTAAAGGGAAAACAGAACCCTTTAATACCTATTGATAGAAATCTGGTGGCTTTGTTATACCGTGTTTCCCAGCATGGTGTGGGTCCACTTGTCTTCTTAGAGTGAAAGGTAGCTTCAAATCTAAAACAAGTTGTTTTTAGGGCTCTTTACCTTTATCCTGTGAATAAACACTTCCATCTATATGGCAATAGTCTCTTCAAGGAACATATTAAAATTATGTGAATGCTATTTTGTCCATGATTTTTGACAAAATGGTTGCGGTGGTGGTGCTTTTAAAAGAATTGTATCCTGTCACTCCAGTAGAGCACCACAGCAGTGGTAGAACCCATGCCAGGGAGCATTCAAGTTACCAATATGATTTTTGCTAGTTTTTCCTGTAATTTGTCACCAGTCTGTAAATAACTGCTGAAATAACGTGAGAGTTTTAGTCTTAGTTTCCCCAAAACAGCACTGATTAGTTACACTACACCTGCAACAACAGTAGAATTCATTGTTAAACCATGCACACGACACCAAGGTATATCTTTTATGTGTCTTTTAATGCAGCCACTTCTTACTGTGTGTGCCTCCCTCTCTAGTCATGTCGGAGAACTATATTGTGTTTGTCGAGCAGCCAATCAAGATAGATCTGCTGAAGTTCATGCTGTACAAAATACAGGGGAAGAGCTTTAGCAAAGTCATGACCTGGGAGCCTCAGCATGCAACAATCTTCCATCTGGTCAACAGACACACCGGAAAGGTGACATATATTATAACGCTTATTTACTGTATACAATCTAGGGTAAAACAGGAAACACACAATCACAACCAGCTGCCGAGGAGTCGGAACAGGAAAAAAAAGGAAAGCTGTAAGCTGATCTCTTCATGCACTATTACATTTTTTTCATATTTATTTTGATGAAACTACACTCTGATGGTGTAGCCTTTCCTCGTGTGTTGTTGCTCTCAATTTTTTCATCTCATTACACAGCATACCCATTAAGCATATAATAACAAACTTTCAAAATGATAAGGTGCAACTCAATAACATTCGTGCCAAGCAGGGAGCTTGTCTTCAATTGTGAAAAAACAGCACATCACCTCGTTTGTCTTTTTTTTTTTTTTTTAACTTTGTCTTGTTTTCTTGATATTGTACGAATCTGAGTCCTAACTGGTTGATGTTTCTGGTCTGACAGAAGAGTGAAGTGAAGTACTATACAGGACCCATGTTTACGCTCCATCAAATCAACGCTTTTGAGGACAGTGAGTTCTTGGTTATGGACATGTGCTGTGGGGATGATGGCGAGCTCATTGGGGAGTTCACGCTGGAGAACCTCCGAAGAAATTCAGGAGAGGAAATAGACGAGGTAAATGCCTTGAGTTTGTTAGTTTGTTATCAGTGAACAGGGCCCTGTGCTTCGTACGTCGCTTACTACATCCAAGATCAAATGAAACATCCAAGACCAAATCATCGCGCTAACTCTGAGCTCGCTATTCCGGTTCCCCGAACACACCTGTTGTTGACGATTAGTATAGCTGGATGAAGTAATGTGAGATCACTGGGTGGCCCAACAGGGGCTACGCATCGATAGTAGAAACATTGATCGGCAACCCTTTGATTGGTCGGCGAAAATGTCAAGGAGCGCGCTCGGTATTTTTCGGCAGCAGAGCAAGAACTCTTGAGTGAGGGATTTCAGGAGTTTCAGAGTTTAATTAAAACGCAAGGGAACACTGCAAAGGCTGCAAAAGCAAGGAGAGAGGGCTGGCAGAAAGTTGCTGACAAATCAAACTCGTAAGTAATTTAATAATAATAATAATAACAATAATAATGGAGTGGATTTATATAGCGCTTTTCAAGGCACCCAAAGCGCTTTACAATGCCACTATTCATTCACTCTCACATTCACACACTGGTGGAGGCAGCTACGGTTGTAGCCACAGCTGCCCTGGGGCAGACTGACAGAAGCCAGGCTGCCATATTGCGCCATCGGCCCCTCTGGCCAACACCAGTAGGCGGTAGGGTAGATTTATCATATCACACCATATTATCCAATATTATATTACATTATATTATATTATAATATGTTATATTATATCCCCTTTCACATTAGAGCCACAACAGGACCCACTAGAACATGGGAACAGGTAAAAGTGAAATATAAGAATATTCTACAGAATGGTAATATTTATCACTTATATTGCTTGTCGTCTCTTGGAAAGAGACCCTGGAATACTCTGTTTGTTCATAACAGCAACCAAGAAAAGGGCAGAGCAAAAAAAAAGACAGGTGGTGGTCCTGCACCCCCTCGTCAACAAGTTGGTTAAGTGAATAATACCCTCACGGGAAAATCGATATCTCTCTATGAGCACACTGTCGCGCTGAGCTAAAGGATCCTGTCTGTCCCGCAATATACGCTGAATTCTGAGGACTCTCCTTATCAATCTTGCACCTTCCGCAATGGGTTGCTCGCGTAAACGGACAGGATATGACTGCGACAGACTTCCCAAATCCACCTTCGCTTTTATAGCCGTGGTCTCTCATCTTGATTACACGAAGTAATTTACAATTACTACTCTGAAATATGAATTACATCTGTAATAATCACATACATGTAATAGAATGTTAATAGTACATTTCCCTTTTTTAGGGAATGACCTGTATGTATCTGTGTGAAATCAATAAAAGGATCAAGTGCTGCATTATCTTTAGTTACATTGATGTTATTTATTTATGGTGAAACAGTGGTGGAATATCGCTGTTGCTTTCGTATGAATGACGCGGACATACCTGCGTGGCCGCGATCTAATCCTGTTTACATAAAGTAAACCTGCTCCCCAGCAGGTTTACGCTTACGGCTCTGTTGCTATGACAGCAAGTCCCGGATGGGCTTCGGGGAACCGAACGATCCAGGATCACGCGAAATCGTCAACAATCTCATCCAGCTAACTCACTTAGCGCGGTACGAAGAACGGGCCCCTGCTCAGATTGAAATGCTGGCTTTTACCAAAACAACAACACGAGTGACTTCCACATAATGGTGTTTTTGTATCCATCATTGTTCAGCTAGTATTTTGTTTTGCATTCATAACATTACCCTCATCCACCCTGAAACCTAAAATATGAATCAGCGAGGATTTGTGGAGGATTTGTCTGTTTCTTGGGCATAGACTGTTCAATTGCCTCTGATGTTTTCTTCTTTTTTTTCTTCCTCTTCTTCTTATTTGTCAGTTTCCAAAGAAATAGACTTTGGAAATATCTGTGATTTCAAATGTGGTGGAGTGTATTACTTTCATCAAAACATAGGAACATGGTTTTGTGACAGCACTTTGTATCTGTTTGGCTGTGATTGTTCTTGAGGTTGCATCGCACCTTTTATTCAAACACAGATAGTTGGGAGTCTGTTTTTTTTCATATCCCTCTGATTTCTTTTGGCAGTTTTATAACTCATTGTGCAGAAACCTTCCAAGAAGATATGCCCTGCCTCTGTCCGTGGATGAACAAACTCCTGCAGATGAAAATCTTATCACTTTGCATAACTGCAAAGCCACGGCGAGGATGACAAAACCTGGAGAGGTAGGAGTCAATAGCATGAATTTCCTGCCTATAGTAGTAATATTTTTAACAGTACATTACTGGTTGTACTGGGAACAGGTGAAGATGGAGGCCTATAATCATGATGAATACAACCAATTTACTCCCACACATTCTCATCAATTATCCAGCGTGATGAAAGTTACTTTCTGCAAGAGAGTAATTTCATGAGTTACAGCAGATAAAAACGATGTGTCCACTATTCAGGTGAATAATTAGAGTTTAACGGCTTATGTATCCTCACACATACTCGCTCTCCAACGCTTTCTTACAGCGGAATAAAGCTGAAAGAAAAATGTGATCTTTTAGTTGTCATGACTACCTGTATGACACTGTCCTCCGTTGTTGTTGTGAGAGTGCATGCAGCAACTGAAAAACATCTGTTAAAGTGCTCATGCGACCAGAGTCACAGAAAAAAAAGATAGAAGAAAACTGAGAAAAATATTGCTTGCTCGTTGCACGTGACATTACATTTATTTCTAAAGTAAAATGAAGAGAAATTCATTTATTGTTAACTAATGGATGCTCTGGCCCTTTTGCGGGAATCCATTAATTTCCCTGTCAGAGAGAACAATGCTGTACTGATTTGCAGGACCAAGGAAATCATGTCTGTCACTATGTCTCAATTTTTGGCTAAAGTCTTTCACTGATTTGAGCAAAACCCTCATCCTGCAGGTTTACATGACCCACGAGGAGCTTCACAATGATGAGCTGCTGCAGTTCGGTGGCCTTGAGTTCCCTCAGATCAATTATCACCAGTTCAATGGCAGGCCTTACCGCTACTTCTACTCCTGTGGCTTTGGACACGTTTTCAGTGACTCCCTGCTCAAGATGGATGTCCACACCAAGGAGCTTAAGGTTTTCTATCAGTCAAAGGGTACACTTAGAGAAACCTCATTGTTAACTGAGCCGGGTATTACCACATCAAAGCTATTTCTACTTCTGTTTCTTTATCATAGCGAGGGCAGCAGTAGGTTGTGTGAGTTGGTTTTCTAACATGAAAAAGTTGAGAGTAAGGGGTATGTTTATGTGATCTTCTCCTGTCTAGGCGTGGCGTTATCCCGGCTTGTACCCGTCTGAGCCTGTCTTTGTTGCTTCGCCTAAAGCTACTGAGGAAGATGATGGAGTTGTCTTGTCTGTCATCATCACGCCCAGAGAAGTAATTGAAACCATTTATCTGAGAGAGATATTCACCTTTTATGGTATTTGTGCATCACTGTTACAGACAAAAAAGGCTAAAGTTAGTTTGTCAACACAATAAAAATGAGCAGACAACTGTGAAAATGTATGTGGCCCGGATATGGCCATTAGTATTTTCTTCTAGGCTAGCCTGACTGATCCAACCAGGGTCAGTGTGGGGCTAGATGCCATGTGCTTTACAATATTTTAAGAAACGCGTGGCCCACACAACATTTGACTGTGCCATAAACTTATCCAGAAGGGCCAAAAGTAGTCAAAATAATACCAAAATGTGCTACCTGAGTCCACACGGTGACGTCTATATAACTGTGAGTCATTTACCTTCACAGAGTGTTTCTTATTGTAATGCTTACTCTGAGTTTCTTTAATCTTGCCTGTGGCAATACTACACTAAACACTTTTAAACAATAAAAGCTAAATTGAAAAACCCATTGTGGAAACTAACTGGATCTAAACTGAATTTGAAAAGAAAACACACACATATAAAAAACTAATGAAGAATATAAACAGAAATTGGGTGTATACAATGAAATTTATAGAGGAAAAAATATACATAATAACAAACAGATTTGTTATACTCTTATTGCAACCTGAGCAGACATGTGTTTTTACTATGCATGGGAGAAGACAAATGCTTTGGTGCTCTCAGTATCATTATAGCAAGAAGGGAGATCTGTGACCTTTTTTCCCCCCTTCCAATAACATAATCTTCCTCCTCTGTATCTGTTTCCAGGAGAAAAGTACTTTCCTGCTTGTTCTGGATGCCAAGACCTTCTCTGAGCTGGGCAGAGCGGAGGTCCCTGTCAATATCCCATATGGGACCCATGGTGTGTTTAACGAGATGGGCTAGATTTGCCACTCTCTACAACTCTGTGGCAAATTGCTGAAATTGAACCAGCAACCAGCCACTTTATCCACAAAATAGAAAATCTCTGTCGATGTCGTTCCCTGTAAAACTCCTGAACTGTAAAAGACAGAAAGAAGTAAGAGCTTGGAAAAACTGCACACTCATGCCATTTGTTTGTGCCTCCTTGATGGGAATAGGTGCATGTCCCCACCGTGTGCTGCCATTACTGTTAGAAAGATGGCAATCTTAGGAGGCTAACAAGACAGAGAGCCCAGCATGGCATCGGAACACTGATATAGTTTGTCCTCTATGTGTCCTCGTGATCTCTTGTAAGAATTTAAAATTGTGCTTTCCTTTCAGTGCATACATTCAAATAAAATATGTTTCCCTTTTTTTTTCTCGGTTAAAGTGTTTTTGCATCATCATACCACTGGAAACGCTATACTCCCAGGGAGAACAGAACAGCACTTAGGATACATAAAAATGCATCAGAGGAAATTCAATTTCTGTCAAAGTAATGTGATAGAAATGGACAACGTCTGAAATGCCTGGAAAACAAATGGAACTAACTGGTCGATAGCCTCCAGAGAGTCTAGCGGAGGTCACATCAGAAATTTGGTGTTGTCCATCCAAAACAAAACCCCAAACAAAGTTGTCATACGCATAAACACTAACATTTAGGACTTTGCATAGAGTGGCTTGTTATTTCATTCTATTAAGCCACGAGCCGAACAGAACAGTGCCATACACAGACTCTACCCATTGTGTGAAGTGGCCTACTATAGCGGCACTTGTCTCGCCACAATTGACTTTAATGATACTTATTTCATTGGCAATTTTCCCTCTTACATTGATTTGAATGGGCTGATTTGAACTGAATTTAGGCTCTGCAGCTGGAAGCTGTGGCGTTTCAACTATATTATGAACTATACAAATTTTCCCTTTGACTAAAATCGACTTTTAGTCAAGAGTTTTGCAAAGGTAATTTGCAACAGCAGGTCCCAACCTTAAATAATTTATGGCTGTATGGTACACAAGCAGAGGTTTCATCTTCAGCGTCTCTTATTTCACCAAGTGGAATAAGATAGGATGGGATAAAGCCATAGTTTGCTGTTTGAAATAATTTAACACAGGGAATTGAAATCACTTACATTTTTGTCATGTTCCTCTGCTCAGCTGCAGCTGTGTCTTTTAATAAGCATGCTGTACATGTCTCCCAAGATACACATTAATTAGCCTATAATTCCTAATCTAATCAGTCATGCTTAACCTTTTCGAGTGCCTGCCTGTGTGCGTGCGTGCAAGTGTGAGCATAAGAGATGCTCAACTTTATTAGTACTCACTCCACTGGCAGCGACCAGCAGAGAGTGATCCAGCGACCTTTGCACTCAAATGAATCTTGGGTTAAATGTTTCATTAACCAAAAACGCAGCTGAAGCAAATCTCCATCCAATTTACCAAATGACAAAGACAAAATCATCATCATGGCTCATTCAAGGTGCAATATAGATAACACTTTGGTGGCCAAATGGGCCAGATTCATGTGGGTAGAGCCCAACAGTCATTAGGAGAAAACTAAACACGATAAACAAACATGCTAGCATTCAAGTTTGTCTTCCCTGCTGTCAAGGTGACAGCTTTCAACTCTCTGAGCTCTTATTTGACCCACGAGAGTAAGCAGTAACTCACTCTGAACCCCCTTGCTGTCTCACTAAGCACAAGTTATTGCCTTAACTTTGAGTCTTATCTGTATCATTATTTCATATCCCATGAATTCATAACGATATCATCTATATTCACCATATTAGAGACACTTCTAAAAGACAGGGAGTGATTTCCCTCAGTAGTGAGAACCATGTCTACTATATCCAGATTTGTCATTCTCCATTTCACGGTCTTGAGCCATGTTGTCGGAGCCCAGTTATTTGACATATAGATTACGCACATCTCTGCACGCATCTGTCTACATGCTCTCTCGCTCTGCACTGCATATAAGTATGAGCCTATTTATAAAAGATAGCACAATTATAGACGCATGCAATTGTGTAAAAAAACCGCGATAAAATTGCAAATGCCTTATGAAGTCAGAATGGAGCAATTAAATACCCCTAGAGGAGCTGAATCATGCAACGTCAAGAAGAAGAAGAAAAAAAGAAAGCGAGGGGAGGATTTATCCACATTGCACTATTGTGGATAGACATAATATGAAGCCTCAATAAGACTTCACGTTTGTTTTTTTATTGAGTGCATCCACTGCTAATGTTTCTTTCTTGATTTCATGCCTTTTTTGTTTTATTATAAATGCCTTCATCCTCGCGAGCCTGCTACTCAAGCAACTGTAGCCTTCATCCAGTTTATGCATGCGATCTTCAGTGAGAAATCACTGCTAAAATAAATGGATGAAATTGCTCTGGTATTTGAAATAGATGCACGAAAGGCAAAAGGTTGCCATTTTCAGGTGAAATATACACTTCCACTTAAAAAACATTTGAGGAATAGTCTCCAGCAGCCACTGCAGCTCTAATTCAGGACAGTTTCTGGATACTCATGATGGTGGATGATGCTTTACAGTGTCCTCATAATGACAGCGACTTCATACTCGAGAAATGAGAATAAGCCTGGGCCGATATAGGCAGAATGAGGCTGATGTTGCCATTATAACGGCAAGCTGTTTTCCCTCTTGGATGAAAGCCTGGGCTGACAGTCAGACATCATTATGAGCCAGTGGCCTTGCAGTTTGTCACTGTCACAACCTCTAAATAGAGACTTTGTTTTCAAGATTTGTAAAGATTTATGACATTATGGGCACTATTTAGGCGATGATGCACAACAAAGTCATTTTATTTAATGTGAAGCCACTTTGTAAAATGGCAGATTCTGCTGCTTGTGCGCTTAGCTATTTCCTCAGAGCATGACTATAATACGAGACATTGTGGTTATTTTCCCTTTCAAATCTTTCTCCGGAAAAAACCCAGATATGGTGTGAAGTGTTGAAATGAATGGCGACATTCTCATCATCATTGCAGCGTCCACCCTTTGATCCCAAATCCTAAAAATCAGACCTCAAATTTCTGTGGTTTGTAGAACCCAAGCCTAGATGTCAGCCAAAAAAATTAATTGTCCTGGTGACCTTGCAAAAATTCTTGAATAAAGCATTCCCTGTGTGTTGGTTGCCTTACTGTGATTGAAAAAAGCCAAGGTATTTATTATTCCTTCATAATTCTTTCCTTGATCAGTTGCAGTTTTGGCCTCGCTTCCCTTCAGCTGCACATTGAACAGAACTGTAAAGAATCTCTTATGGAAAGAAGATGGTATTCATGTAAGAGGGATATTATGAAACACATTCATTGTTGCATTAAAAGCATACGCTTTTAAACACCGGGGCCTGTAGCACCACGTGGAATCAAAGACATACCACACAGCTCAGGTGAGGTCCCTATAATTTCACATACCGTGGACCAGAGGTTAAAGGAATATTGATGATTGCTCTGTGGGATAACATTAATTATGGTCCTCTATGACCGCGTGCCTTCCACTGAAATCACTCACCAGCAGCGCCCTCTGCTGGTCCACGGGAGCCCCCGCTTTATAAAGTGCTGCGATGCCTCGACACGCATGCAGTCAGTGGAAAAGAAGCGTTCCCTCCCTTCTTGAGCGCGCAGCTTTTTGAGGGAACCACCGGTGAGGGGGGAAAAAAACCAGTCAGCGTTTTGTAGCACTTTCAGATGAGTTCTTCTGCCTCCTTAGAGATACTGACATAGCTATCACAGACCGCTTTGCGCCAGTTTAAGGACTGTTTTAGGGACAATTTGTCTACAAGGGCCAACTGGAGCGGGCAGCTCTTATAATGCGGAGAGATCAAGTCTCAGTAGTTTGTCGGTATGAACGCAGCGCAGACGGACCCTGAATAACTGCTCTTACGGATTGACTGCTTGTTTGATTGCCATTTGATCTTTTTTTCCCAGTGTCAAGGAATTCTTTCCTTTGTCGTGATTAGTTCATTATTAAGATATAAAATAAAATTGTGGATTACTTTTTGGGGGATTCGAGGATATTTTCGGAGCTGCATGTTTCTTTTAAAATTTGAATGAGGGTTTTTTACAGTTATCCTGCGCCTGGGTCACGGATCCGGAGAGGGGAGTTAATCCTTGAAAAGGTGGAAATATTCGTGTAATTCTAGCACAACTCATCCTTCTTGCGGCTGAGTCCAAAATGAAGTCTGTCACTGTGTGGATGTGCGTCTGCACCCTTGTTCTGCTCCCAGGTAAGAAGTTCCATTTGAGAATCACTCTCAGCCGTGCACATTAGGACATTAGTGATGATGTACACAACTGTGTTATTTTACCACTTTAAAAAAATATTAATAATGGAGTTGTTGTAGAATAGCAGGTAATCAACTCTTTAAAAATAAAAATAAAGATGAATTATGTATAGCTGGCATCTGATGGCTTTCTTCTTATATTGGGTTTGATTTTGATTAGACTATGTTCGATTTTCACCCAAAGCTACAAACCGAACTTGGTCTATGCGAGTGAGTCGTTTGCAGCCCACATAACACACTCACAGCTTCCACAGTGAAAGAAGAGCTCATTATTGTAACGAGAAAACATAGCTTTCAGTCAGCCAAAAATATTGCACAAGATTAATATATATATATATATTATTTTTGCTAGTTGGTTGAACATGACGGAATCCACCACCACAAATCGTCATCGCCATCATTATGATCACATTAGCATTATCAGTATGTTCCCCCAAACGCATGCATTCGCATTTAAATGACATCCCTGACGGGCTGACTGACAGCCCCACAATAATTTAACGTTTAACTTTATGTAAGTCTTTTCTGACCCGCTGCTCTCCGGCTGATGCTCTTCTTCTCCTGATCTAAATGCACAACATCCCCACAAGGGGTCTCTCTTGTCATTTCACCAGAACTCTGTGTACTTAGCTTCGTGTGTGAAGGTGCATTTCAATCTCAAACTCTTGTCAAATGGCAACACTGGAGTCTTGCTCTGTGGATTACTGTTTACTCTGTGTAAGCTCATTTTCTGCTCACCTAGATGCAAATTAAGCGTAGTCCTTGGCATGATATAATTAGATATTATTCAGTGATCGGATATACCTTTGGTTAGATTTAATAAGAATCTGAGTCTAGTTCTCTTTTGCTGCATTAAATGCACCAAAAACCTGTCTCGGTAAGCACCTAAATAACCCGCTATAAAGTAAACGAGACATAGCAAAACACTGCATAGAGGAGTGTATGAGCAATGTGCACCGGAGGAATAACTAACTGGCTTGCTAAAAGATGCCTGGGCAGGTATGGGCCTATAATAGGCTGCAAATCTGGTTTGTTCCCACATACAACTTGTTGCATAAATGGAACAGAGGATAAAGCATGAAGATAGATAGACAGATACTAGCACACATAAAACACTAAACCCCCAAACATTAATTTGCAGTTTCTCAGTCACCATTCAGTTTTTACCACCACATATTTTTCTTTCTCTCCACATAGATGAGGCAGCAGGTTCCTGGGGTGTTCCCTCAGCTTTGCCCGTGTCTTTGGCTAACAGTGCTCCAGGATCTTCAAGCATCAAATCTGGGCCTGGAGCTCAGCCAGAATGGGTGAACTGCATCGAGGCAAGTGAAATGTGTAACCAGGACCCTCAGTGCAGCTCTTGGTACCGAGTTATGCGCCAGTGCCTTGTGGGTAAGGAGAAAGATGCCATGCTAGATAACAACAGGGAGTGCCAGGCTGCTCTGGAAGTGCTGCTGGTTAGCCCTCTGTATAACTGCCGTTGCAAGAGGTCCTTGAAGACGGAGCAGCAGTGTCTACAGATCTACTGGTCTATAAACATGGGACGCAATGAAGGTAGGAGGCAGGTGCTTTCAAGGTCTCACTAAATTCATGCTACCAAATTTTAACTGTACATTTTGTGAGCAATATAATAAAGGTCCACAGTGCCCCTCTTATCCCTCCTTCAGTTCTTTTGCGTGAGCTCTGTGGTCATGTACAGCAAGATGCAAGTAAAAGCAGCTGTTTATTATCCTTTGACAGATATGCAGCATACTTTCATTGATAGCTATATATGTGACTCACAGTCTAGAGGATTCTGACATGTATTTTTTTATGAATCTACTGACATCGAGTACCAGTTAGTTTGTTTTCCGAGCAAAGACAAGAAGTAACCACACCCACTGTTGATGCCCTATTCCCCAGCGCCCTCTTACAGGGATACCCAGAAGCCCCTGATGAAAAATATATGCTTTCCTACTTTCCACACCCTCTCAGATGTAATGGAGCTATAATGGAATTACATTAGATGGACATGTTATGGTAGACTTATTGGTTTTCACCTAAAGTGTTCCATTTTACCTTGTAATTACTTTACAGTCATATAGCACAGTGGGCCTTATGTGTCCACTTTTGTGGGACATAAAATCACACTCAAAGGCTGATTTGTTGAAACCCTTTTTTAAGACAAGCTTCCTGGATTTTGATTTGAGATATCCTACACCTAAAGCTTTAAAGTTGTGATACACAGAAATAGAACATAGAAAAACAATCCACACCAGAATATAAAATCAGAGAGCCCTACCTACATCTTTCCCCTCTCAGGCCAACGCCAGTGTGATTGGACAAAATTAAAAAAAACATCACTTACATCACTTAAGACTCAAAGTACCAGAATGTCCTCCAGTTTACCCATTTTACTGCCATGCCTTAGTTCTTGTTTGGTCATTTTCCCTCTGTACAATACTTCAACAGATCTGATTTGAAGATTTCTGCAATTGACCAAAGTTTACATACAGAATTAATTTCTTAAAACATAAGAAAAGAGGCCGAACGCGTGCAGAAGCTTAATACCCTCTCAGATTATATCAGTTACCATATACTCAAAGTTTCGTATGTGCTTTTCTTGTCCAGTGTCACTAAAAGTGTGTTTCTCATTCCACATCAAGGGTAAAAACCACGCAAGCCTTATATTAGGACAAATCTGTCTGCTGGAGATGCACCACCCTAGAGATCACCCTAAAGGGGAACCCTAACCCAAGTGTGACATTTGTTAATACATGTGATCAAAGTCTATTTGGCAGATTCCAAGCGTCCATGTAAGCATGCAGCACATAATGTACTCAGCTGTTTTGACACGTGGGGTAATGATGGAGACATTTCAAAGTCTCCGAGCTTTGAGCATTTTGGGCTTTTGTGTGGTGATCTGTGAAGTGATTCGCCAGGCTGACTACTCATAGCGCCAGTTACACTTCATCAGACTTGTGGCAGCAGAGGGTCCCTGACATGAATTCAAGGGAAATGTGATGACATGGATGTTCCTCAGGCCCTGTGTCTCGCTTCCTGTCTTCTTCTCTTTTTCTAAATGTAATGATCTTTCTGTTCTCCCACTGCGCCTCATTTATGCCCCCACCTTCTCCTTTCCCCAAAAAATAGCCGCACCAGTCAATGGGTTTGAATGCGTCATGTAAGTTGCCTGGGCTGTCAAGAATAGAGACCTCCCGTGCCTCCAGTGTGTCCTTCACAGAGCATGTGCATCTGAAGAATACTTTCAGCGGTGACCCATTTTGGTCCTGTCACCCTTAGAGATAAAACCTGCTTTAACACAAACAAAAAGCTCTTACAGTGCAGCTTTAATCTAATCACGATCCACTGTGCAGTCAAGCAGGCTTTTGTTAACTGGAAACAATCTGTGTACAACATCCATCTCTGGAAACAAACATGAAAAGCTGAATCCCAGCAGACCCTCATGAAGTGGTGCTAAACCACTTAAAAACTGTGTGGATAA
The DNA here is from genome assembly GCF_057381915.1 of Diplotaxodon limnothrissa. Classification (NCBI taxonomy): domain Eukaryota; kingdom Metazoa; phylum Chordata; class Actinopteri; order Cichliformes; family Cichlidae; genus Diplotaxodon; species Diplotaxodon limnothrissa. Next base: position 16,728,581 of record NC_140607.1, read on the forward strand.
AACAGGATGGTTTGTAGCTTTGGAAAATTTCTTTGCTGCATTAATACGGAGAGACAATTGGAGAAGAGAGAAACATCTGAATAGAAATGGACTTGGATTCAAAGAAATGTAGCCAGACAAGGTCAAAGGATATGAATGGCCAACAGGAAGAGAGATGAGATTTTTAAAGTGCTGTGTAATTTCTACTGATGTGACGAGCATGGATACGGCATAGAGAATGTGTTTAATACTTTGTCAATACACAAAGGTCAATATATATATCTCAGAAAGTGTAGGAATCGATAAAGAAATCTTATTGTAGCTAGAATTTGCTATGTTTTGCATGAACTGTGTTAGCCAGGGACATGAACTTGGCCTGCAGGCTTGAGAGCTAAACCACTTTGTCAGTGAAGAGAAAGCTGATGAGGACCAAGGATGGACTGGGATTGACACAACATCCTGCTCTCCTTTCACAAACCTCCCACAGATACTTCACTGCCTCAGGCAAGGTTAACCCACTATCCCAGCTTTCTGGGAGTAAAGACCTCTTGTCAATATATCATTGTAAATATATAAATATAATTATATATATATAATTTAAAATTAAATGTGTGGTCTTAAGTCACAAAAGACTGTTTCGTGATCCCAATACCTGACAGTGGTTTGATGCACAGCCTAGGATCTGTGACCCTCTACTTACTTTAGCCCTCCATACGAGTGTCTGTGAAGTAATTCCAGGGATGTATTTAGTTACATCTACAGTAAGTAACTGCTTTGAAAAGGTTAACTTAGAACAAAGAGTTTTTTTCCTCTACTGCTCACCAGAATAAAACATATTTGTAACCAAAAAGCTTTTTGTTCACTCTGTTGAGTCAGTTGCATTTTCTAATGCTTGTAAATGCCTTGAAAGGAAATGTTTTATCTTTGTACTTTATAGATCATAGCAGTATTATTGCTTATCAGCTATATGAGTGAGTTGGTCTACCTTACCAACAGGTTCTCTGATATGGAACTGCTTGGAAAATGGGAAATAGGTGCTGGGATTTATCGAAACATGCAGACATACTTGAAATACAGTGGCAAAAGCAGAGTTTTTACAATTCTAACAAGCTTGAAAGTCTATATTTGGTATGACGACCTTTATTTGTCAACACAGCCTGAACTCTCTTTGGCAAGCTTTTTTTTTGTCATTTATTTCTTTACGTAGTCTTCAAAAATAGATATCCTGGCTTCTTGAAGGACATTCACAGCTTTTTTGGATGCAGGTTGCATTTTGTTTCATTCTCTGTCAAGAGGATCCCATACTGCGTCAATAATGTTCAGATCCAGATTTTTGGGGAGGCCAATCCATGACTGATAGTGTTCACTTGTGAGTTTTCTTTTTCTTTCCAAGTATGTTTTTACTGCATTGACAGTATGTTTGGGATCTTTGACTGTCACTGTTGTAACTAACCCTAACCCGCACAACATGTCGATATATATGTCAGGTTTTTGGCTCTTTGGGAATCACTTTGTTGGTGTTAAAATACCAGAGCAATACCTACAAACCTGAGAGAATAGCTCAAAGAAGACATCGTTTGTGCAGAGATCGTGTCCTTGTGCCAGAGAGGCTGACCAGACAGCAATCAACACTCAGGCCCAGCAAAAGCATATTAGCCAGGAAGGGCTTTACTCACTGTCCATTATGGTTTGTTGCTAAAAGACTCCAAATTGGTCATCCCAATGGTCATGCCTGAGAAGCAGTATGGTGGCCAGGCATAGGCAGACAAATAGGTGAATTGGTGAGAAACAACATGTCTCAAAGAACGTGTGATCCTAGTAGAGCTACTGTTGCCCAGTGAGCTTCTAGGCAGGCCATGGCAGAAAGTGGCTGGAGATTTGTTCAACTTGAATGGCAGCAACTATTAATGAGCCCATATACCCACACTTTTGGAGTTTTGGTATTTCCTTGTAGACTTTATTTGAAATATCAAGCAAACTACCTGGTTTGCATTTGTCTTACATTCTTAAAATCTACTAAAAATTGTTTTGTTTCACTCTCAGCTGTCAGTTAGTCCTCAGGAAACCATAAACCACCAAATGCAAATTTCAGCATCAAAGTCACAGAACCACTAAACTTATTAAAATTTAGCCTCTACAACACATGAATGTGTGGACAAAACTTAAGCATACACACACAAACACACAAATCGCTGATATGTGAAAAACCTTTTTGATGTGTGTGGAAAATATCTGTGTGTGTGAGAGAAAACAGACCTCAAACCACTGAAAGAAGCATGTCTGCAGACATAAAGATAATGAAGAGATGCTGCTGCTGGGAAAGTGTACGAAATAGATAAAAATCATTTCATCCATGCATATGTGTGTTACTGAGATGAAGACACAAACATGTGAACGTCTCTTTCTAGAATGGCAGATTATGAAGTCAAAGAGAAAAAGACTTCAGCATGAAAACAGTGTGCCTGCCCAGCATCCACACTTTTGAAACTCTGTAATCTATTAAATGTGTGTGCTGCGACGTTATTTCGCAGGCAAAGACATACTTTTGAAATTGCACTTACATCTTAAAGCATTTTCATGCTTTTCATGTTTTGGTTATTAAATGTGACTGTTCTTTACTTTTAAAGAAAGATAGGCCATTGTAACACTTGAAATCAAAGCTGGGCTGTATGCAGCTACCTTGGATCTAAATGGACAGAGATCAGGTTAAAGAAGTCTGAATTCAATAGTCAGAAGATGCTTTGACTGAAATATATGAGGCCCAGTCATGCTTTATAATCTCATCTTTTTAGAAATCTCTTTAACTAGCAGCATATCTAGTCTTGTCCAAGATATGCTAATATGTAAGAATTTGTACCAATGTGAGACGAAATGGAGCTCAAACCACTGAAACCAACGTGTCTTCATACAGATAATGAAGACTAACGAAGAGATGATGAAAACATAACATAAGATAAAATGGTGCGTTTTTATCTGTCCAGATACTTATGGCCTAAACCAGCGGTCCCCAACCTTTTTTGCACCACGAACCAGTTTATGCCTGACAATATTTTCACGGACCTGCCTTTAAGGTGTCGCGGATAAATACAACAAAATAAAACTAGTACCGGTACCGAAAAAAAGAAGATTTATTCATAACACACGTGAAAAGACCCAGGAAAACCGAGTTAACGATAAAAACGATAACAAAATAACGCTGAAAACCGATAAAAACCCTGAAAACCATACATTTCACACCTGAGCCTCAACTCTCGCGGCCCGGTACCAAACGACTCACGGACCGGTACCGGTCCAAGGCCCGGGGGTTGGGGACCGCTGGCCTAAACTGTATTTTGTGTGGATGGTTTACACGTAGGTCTTAGATGGATTAACAATTATGGTAGCTACCTGTTAAGTCAATTGTTGAAAACAATGTAAAAAAGAAAAAGTTGTGTGAGAGTGTGCGCAGTCACTCACACACACACACACACACACACACGCGCACGCACGCACACACACACACACAGACACACACACACACACACACACACACACACAACAGACAAATATTCTGTTTTTTATTTGAGATTCCTGAGTTTAGACATTTAAAACACATAATTCCACTCTTCAAGTGGTTAAAGAATATGAGCTTTCAATATTCATTCAGATTTTTTGACATTATTTTTGTCATTAGTCAGCTTTTTCTAATGTATGTTTAAAAGATATTCAGCTACTTTCCAGCTTTGAAACTTCTTCTTCTGTGTGAATTTTAACTTTCTAACTGTTAAGCACTTTGACTTTCAGGGGACTGATTCTGTGTATTTCAGCTTATTCTCTAATTTATTATGACTTTAGGTTGCCGGTCCGAGCCCCGGCTCAGACAGTCTCGGTCGTTGTGTCCTTGGGCAAGACACTTCACCTACCGCCTACTGGTGTTGGCCAGAGGGGCCGATGGCGCGATATGGCAGCCTCGCCTCTGTCAGTCTGCCCCAGGGCAGCTGTGGCTACAACTGTAGCTTGCCTCCACCAATGTGTGAATGTGAGAGTGAATGAATAGTGGTATTGTAAAGCGCTTTGAGGGCTCCCGAAAAGCTCTATATAAATGCAATCCATTATTATTATTTATTTTATTTTTATGGTGCACAGTGGCTGTGGTCCTTATGGCCAGTATTGGGTTACATCAAATGTAGTAGACTAATTTGCATTTAAGCTCATGATGCTTAGATTAATTCACTGAATTACACCCCTATGCCATCTGTATACAGTCTAGTGTAAAGATAATATACACTATACAGTGTAGGAAGTGGAAATCAGGCAAGACAGAATTTCTGTACTTTTGTAACCAAAATATAATTTTATGTCTGTTAAACTGTGTTATCTTTGACATTGATGTAGATTCGGGTAAAGAGATGGGAACAAACTGTGTGTTTTTGTGACAGGCTGCTAGTAATGAAGTGTCTAAAAACTGGTTCTTTGCTAAGTTATCTGTTGTGCGTAGACACAGCACTGCTTCATCGCATAAGTGAGGTGAGTTTTCTATGATTCATAGGTTAATGTCAAGTGGCTTAACAAACAAAAGAAAACAAATATGCCTCTAAAAGTGTGTGTGTTTGCACCTCCCTGAGAAATTAGTATTGGCATCAGCATAAAGAATGTAGACCTCATTAATTACAACAACAGCAAGCACTGATACATAGTGCTTATTTTCAACAAATCTCTTACAGTGCTGACAGTTTGGGGCTTTTACTGCCCTCTACATCTGGTTTCATAACTGCCTATCTCTTGTATTGAAGATTATTTTGTTTGACTACATTGGACTTTTCATTAAACTCAAAAATCTTGTACAGTAAAGCTGCTGCAGATTCAGATATTAGATTTGTGATACATATTTAATATGTCTGTGAAGGTTCTCAGTCATCCAGGTCATCGCAGTCAAAGGAGCTTGCAAAGAAAAGCGTCTGGACTTCTTTAAGTTAGTTGAAGACGTTTCACCTCTCATCCGAGAAGCTTCTTCAGTTCTAAGGTCAAATGGTGGGGAGTCCCAGATTTAAACCTAGTGGGAGTATCCCCCCACTAGGTGCGGCTCTGGATCGTGGCAGAAATCGTGGAAATCCAGATGGTAGCCAGTGATAGTACTTTTTGTCTAATAAGTGTTACTGTGGGTGATATTTGATGCTTCTCCTCTGTTGTTCAAACATTCAAAAAATATGTATCTGCGTGATGATGTGGGGGGATACTCCCACTAGGTTTAAATCTGGGACTCCCCACCATTTGACCTTAGAACTGAAGAAGCTTCTCGGATGAGAGGTGAAACGTCTTCAAGTAACTTAAAGAAGTCCAGACGCTTTTCTTTGCAAGCTCCTTTGACTACATATTTAATAACTTCCAAGATTCATAGTGAAAGCGTGTTCACGACGGTTCCTAAAATTTTAGGAAATTTGAGAAATTTTAGGACTTTATTGTCAGTAATCATATCATATTTAGGGAATAGCATAACTGGTCCTCAAACTTGACACAGTAATGTTGTTTCTTGTGTTACCTAAGTCCTTCAGTTATCTGTAAAATGTGCAGAGGCAAAGCCATCAAAAGACCTTGGTTTGTGTGGGAGAAAACAAGCTTCTCAACGAAGGTCACGTTTTTCATCACTGACAGTTGAAGCCATCAAATGTTGGTGCGGCTCTGGATCGTGGCAGGAATCCTGGAAATCCAGATGGTAGCCAGTGATAGTACTTTTTGTCTAATAAGTGTTACTGTGGGTGATATTTGATGCTTCTCCTCTATTGTTCAAACATTCAAAAATATGTATCTGCGTGATGATGTTTTTTTTCTATAATAACGATGTAGACTCACTAACAAAGAAAAAAGAAAGAAAACACCAGCTGCTATGTGTTCACCTTGGATTCATTGAGGACAATAAGGGAATATTGGATGTTTTGGTTTGTTTTTTTAGTTAACCAGTAGCCAAGCAACAACAGTCAGTAAGTGTAATGTCTGGTTTGTGCTGCCACATATTTCAGACTGATGATGGGGTTCATGCTTTAGCCCTCAGTGTTAAACTGTGCGACATCCACCCTTTCGCACTTCTCTCACATAGCTCTGTCAGCCTTAAAACTGAAAATGTCAACGTATTTGACACTATACCCAGAGACTTTAAAGTTAAACATTGACCAAGTCAAACCCAGACTCACCATGAGATAGCCTGACGGAAAGGCCGTCAAGCTGAAGTATGTTCTGTGTCCATGAGATGTGACTGTAAATTACAATCCAAGTGAGTGTGACCAGTGTTTCAAAGTTGACAATGCGTGAGAAAAAAGTGTGCCGAGGCTGAGAAAACATACAAAGCGCCTCGACAAAGTGACAGCAGTATGATTCATAACCGTCATCTAGTGCTGCTTGATGTGTCTTCTTGAAATATCAGCAAGCTGACACATCTCAGCAGGTGTTTAACTACACTTCTGAAACATTTTACATTTCACACCATGTCCTTACCCTTGTGAATGTGGTGGAATAACAAGGCCATGAAGCTAGAATGTGGGGCCACATCTCCCATTATTCTAGTCTGCCTCCATTTGTCTTAAAATCTTGAAAATCTTTTTTCAGTGGTAGGGTAAATGGTGTCATGTTAATTGTGTTTTCTCACAGAAGATGGCAGCTGAATTCAATGCATCAGTGCAACTGTCCTTAATGGATAATGGATGGATTCTGCTCTGAATGGGCCCGTGTCAGTGCAAGGCGAGTGAATCTGTGCAGGACTCTTGAATCCATAAAAGAAGTAATTAAGAAAGAACTGTTGGCTGCTACACAGGGGAATATTGCATAGGTGGCTCTCAATTATGCTCCGGGGCTCGTGTGAATATTGCACAATTGAAGATTTAAACAATAAGTTCCATACCTCTAACATACACATTTTTTCCCCAGCCTCAGCTGTGAAATCACGCCCTGGCCCTCAAAGCAGGAGCCTTTGTGAATATCATTCATAGCAATTTAATTAGCTAACTTTCTCTTCAGTGAGAGGAAGGAGTGCTCCATTAGTTTGTTCCAGCTCATTGTGAGAGGAGTCTTTACATGAAATGACGAGAATGCCGCAATTTTGCGGAGTGATTTATTTTCTCCACTTTTATGAACGTCAGCATTGCAAAGGTCACTTGCTTAATATGTCGCTACATCATTCTAATGCCACAGGGCGGCCCCTAATGCTGCGGGACGTTACACGAAATGGACAGTGTGAGAATGCCGTGGACATCATGGTAGACTTCGGTGGTGAAGAGGAGTAATGGAGAGAGCAAGAGAAAAGACAGGAGGCGAGGGCAAGAAGCGAGGACGGGATGGTAGATAAATGATGAGGGGGCAAGGAAACTTAAGAGAGAAACGGAAAAGGAGTGAGAAGAAGAGAGAGAGCATCATGGAGGGTGCTACAGGAGGAAGGGGGGTGGCGGTTGCAAAGGTACACAGTATTCCTGGGTGAAACCATCATTACTATGAGCAATGGTGGCAGTCACTGGCCATTACCTTAGCCATCCACTGTCATAAGCAGAACATTTTTCCAGCCTGCCCTGCATGTCAGGGTATACGGCGAGCAGGCTCTTGCATGCTGAATGTGTCCTCTTTGCTTTCTCCCTCCCTGAGCTGGAGACCCATACGGTACTCACTAGGTAGCCGCTTCATCATCAGAGGAAGGGACCTGTCAATAGATCCTGTGTGTGATCAATACGGTCTTTCACAGCTTCCCCTCCTTGTCCTTTTCATCCTTCCTTCTCCCCTAGCATCTTTCATCCCCAAATGTGAAAGGGATCAGTAAAATAGGATGACAAAACAGGCACTGTTTGTCCTGGTAAATCTGTCTAATGATTTTCTATACTGTAAGGTGAACTGGCCGAAAATTACTCCCATTCACTTTGAGCCTAGTATAGAGTGTGACAGTGCAGCTGAAATGAGGGCCGGGTAGTGGGGTTTAGATTAGCCTTTTATAGCGGAGTGAGTTCTCTAGGTTCTCTATCAGAGGCGGGAGTGAGTGGCGGGGCTTTCTGCTCTTTGAATACTGTCATGATGTGGGCATTAAGACTCACTCCTGCAGAAAGGTTCACAGAGGTGCTGAATGAATGCGCATCATAGAAGTCAACTACAAGGCCTCTTTTTCTCTCTATCGCTCGCCTTTAACTCTGCTCATAAAATAGCTACTTGCGTTTTTCCCTCTATTTTCCATATAGAGGAATTTAAAGCAGAAGAAACGAGTCGTATGTTTTATATAGCCATACCTTACTTAATAACCAGATTGTCTATACAGCAGCTCTAAATATCTTTACAGTAAGTATTTATGTTGCTTCATATTGAGTATTTAAGTCTTACTATTGTAAAATTGGAACTTGTATCACCTACAAAGTGTGTGAAAGGATTAGTCACTGTTTTTCCCTATCAATATTCAACATTTAGCACCTGGTGCCAAGCATAGGGATGATTTAGGTACGTGAGAGTGGAACGCTTTTTTTTTTTTTTTTTTTAATCAACATTGCATTCACATAGCCAAAGGAAGGGCTGAAAAAACTCAACATTCATTTTTTTTCCTCTCCTTTTTTAGCTATATTTGCCCAACACGCCATGCTGGATTGAAATTGTGACTTGAAATATTATTCTGAGCTAATACCAATATTCTATTTGTATGGTTTGAAATTGAGTTTAAAATGTCAATATAACTTCAAAAGCTGAGCTGTTAACAGAATATACCCTTCAACTTTTGTTTTGTTAAGTGCAATTTTTAAAAAATGCGTTTGTGGTACAACTTGTCTTTGTCGAGATGAACACATAATAGGAGGAAATATTAATGCATTTTATTATAATGTGATTTAAAAAGGTGTTTTTTCTTATTAATTTATAAAAGTATTCTCTAAGATATGAAAGGAGCCCAGGCTGGCACGCCTAAACTCCACAGGCAGCTCATTTACAAACTTTTCAAGCTCTGACAGCAGAGGCTTGGTTACATGCAAGCTGAGCATGTGCAGCAGCCTGCAGAGCTCTGCAGAAGACGTCCAGCTGTGCTCCAGGCCGTGCAATGAGTTTGCAATTAGTCTAAGATATCGTTTTGTTGCATATTCTTATTATATGAGTGGGAGATAATATGTGTGCAGTGTAAATGGGTGTTTCCTGCAACACAAACAGAGAACAAGGTGAAATGAATATTAAACTGATGGACAATAACTAAAGGGAAACCATTAAAAACAGATGGTGAACGACTTCTAGCTTCTGGCCATAAACCATTTGCCAAGAATGTCACGAAAAAACCATAGGATAGTTTCCACCTCAAGAGTTCAACTTCATTGATAATGCATATGAAAAGAAAGAGTGATGGTACCTAATAGCTTTGTAAGACCCCTTATGGCAGCTAACAGCCCTGTGAACCCACCGGAAGGCATTATTTTTCTCATGCTGTAACTAGGGAAGGGCTGATTGTCTTTCATGCTCCGTCCTGTCAGAGCAAATGAAGTCAAACGGAGGCTTAATTACAGCGATAACTTGTTGCCCTGCGGCTAAAAAACATCTGATCACTAAACAGCTGGGAGGAATTTTCTATTACTTGATGAATGCGTAATTGGGTCCAGGGTGACTGTCAAAGAGCAGTTTTCTTTAAGTACAACAAGGCCTCCTGCTGTGGGATTTCTCAGTCCTAAGGGTGTGTGTGAGATTATATTGTGTTTTGCAGTTTTATGATTTAGTACGGCTTGTACCATCCATTAGCTGCAGCTACTGTTGTGGGTTCACATTATTCTTCCACCAAGGCAAAAGCTGAGGTGGATGTATGCGATCAGAGCGATCTTTCTGTCTGTTTGTTCCTAGTAAGATTACACAAACCTGTCAAAGTGAATTTAATGAGCCATGAACGTAGAGCATAAGCCGAAGAGGATCCTACTAAATTTAGGCGTAGATTCAGATCGCTTTTAAAAATGCACAATAGGGTATTGACCTTGGTGGATCTTGATCTTTGTGAGTGCCCTTATAGGATCAGTACAGTACACACTGCACAGACACACTGTAAAATTTAACGTGCCTAAAATGGCTTGACTCTCGGCTGCCTGTGAAGCTTTCCTACAGTGTAAGAAGCTGCCTGAACAAAATAGTAAGCAACCTAATAACAAGTTGTTTGCTTGTGGCAAAAGATAGAACATGCCTTTTTCCATTTGGCTCTGTTCAGTGCAAAGCATTCGATTTTTCTGTACATTATTTCCTTCTTTTTTCTTCTTTTTTTTAAATGCACAATAGCGGTAGGTGCTGCTAAAAAAACATGGAAGGGTGGTAAAGGTGGTTGTTTGCTGTGTAGGTGGTAGTCTTGAACTCTTGAAAGGCTTCAGAGCATTATAGCTTTTGAAGGTAATTGTTGTAATTAGACATACTGCGAGATCTCAAGTTCTGGAACCTCCCGAGTCCTTCTGTCTTGATAGAAATGTAAGGACAAGCATGAACAGAGTTGTGAGTGATGCAACTGTGGATAAAAAACACAATACAGTACATCAGAAAGCAGAACTTAGATTTCTCTATCTCCATGTTATCTATCTATCTATCTATCTATCTATCTATCTATCTATCTATCTATCTATCTATCTATCTATCTATCTATCTATCTATCTACCTACCTACCTACCTACCTACCTACCTACCTACCTTCCTTTCTATCTTAGAGTGAATATGTGTTTCTGTATGGACACTTTGAGGATTTAGGTAGTTTAGTCTTTCAAAGGGTTTTCTGCCCCCAATTGTGCTGCTTCTTTCTTCCTCTGCAATTTTGTGCATCTTTTCTTTTCTATTCTTTGTGTGTGTGTCCCAGCACTTTTTTATTTCTCTCAAACAAATGTGAGATCCTGAACTGAGCAACATGTCAATAGCTGTGTGTGCTCAAAAAGTGGCCGGCTGAGCTACTCTTTTTTTCTTATGATTGCCAGTTCCGATGAAGAGGGGTCATGCAGACATATATAGAAAGCAGTGACTGCAGATATGCACTGGTCTGTGTCGGGGTGGTCTTTAATCTGCAGAAACATGAAGGAAAAATCCCATTAGTAATTCAGCTTTTCCCTGTTATTAAAATTTAGCTAATCTGTGTGCATGTGCACATATTTTTGCTAAGGGGTGAGGGTTTAACAAATTTATCTTTCATGCCAATGGATATGATCACAAAGCCAATGTTATCATGGTTGTATTGCTGTCTGCTGATTATTATTATCCAACGATTCATACAGTTTCTTGACCATCAATCCATTCATTGTCTTCCACTTATCCAAGCGAGGGGTTTGGAGATTATCACAACTGTCACAGGGTTAGAGGTGGGTTTATGCCTTGGACAGGATGCCAGTCCATCACAGTGCTAACACAGAGAGAAAGACAACCGTTCACACTCACATTTACACCTACGGCCAATTTAAAATGTTGAAATTTGGACTAAATATCTACTCCAAAGACTCCAGAGTCCAGACAGGTCCAAGGCAGCTGGCAGGTTTGAGGAAAGGACCTTCTCACTGTGAGGCAACAGTGATAAACACTGTGTCACTTTACCTTCTGGTTACCATCATTTGAATTATTGCTTATTGCTTATTATAATTTGCTGTGCAAAGAATACATAAATACCTCAGTAATAGCAATAATATGGCATACAGGCATACACGCACACACACAGCTTTCTACAATAGTCTTACCTATTATCACAGCAGTTAGCTGAAAGCATTTTTTCAGATTGCATCACATTTTCCTGAAATGCTCGAAGAGCGTGCTGATAAACAAAATGCACCATATCTATTGATTGGATCTACTGATTGGTTGTCCTAGAAGCGTAGTCTTTTACCAACAGGTTACGGATTTTCTCATTTGTAGCAGCAGGCCCCCAAGCCTTCCTCATAACACCCTCACTGTGTTTCTGTTAGGATCCGAATGCAAAGCTATTACACACTGGAGGGTTTGTCTCAATCACACTGAATGGCTATGAATTTTAAATGTGGGATTAGGGCCTACAGAGAAGCAGGCACATGGGAGAGACTCAGTCAGTTGAGTGCTAATTTTATTTTTTATTCATTTATTTATTTTCATAAAAACAGCTCAGCCAACACATTGTTAACAGGAAAGATGCATTGCTTATGCTTTAGTCCTTCAGCTGTTCTCCCAAATCAAACCAAAGCAGGCACAAATGCTCCACAAGCAAAGAATGTGATGATGACAAACATTTCTTTTCCTGTCGTGGAGAATCAGAAAATATATTAAGTAAAAATTAAAACAGCAACAGATGCAATCTTGCAAGAGAAATGTCCTTTATTGCAGAGGAGCTGAAGCACTGAGCCACCCCCACAGGGGAATGACCAAAGATAAAGACCTTTTTTCTGTTATACAATATTCAAAACAAGTAAACATTCTTGGAGCTTGGAAGCAATTTGTCATTATCTTATGATATTTACTGCACATCAATTTTCCCTTATCTTAGAGATTCTCAGAAATGGAAACATGTTCTTGGCAGTTGGACGCAGTAACATTTCCTTTCATTAACTCTCTTTAAGCATAGTCCATTGAGTTGAAGTGACCGAGGAAGGAATATGCTCGTTTCCTGTTATTCCCCTAACTGCATTCCTTCCCCAAATTATTTTAGCACATCCACAAACAGAATATGAAAATATGACCATACATGGAAAAGATGAGTATTGAGAAACATAATCATTGTTGAGGATGAAAAACGTGTAAAACTGTTGTTGGTCAAAAATATATTGCTCAAGGATAATGCTACATTTAAATCAAAGTCATGCTTTCAAATATCTGTTAAATTCAAATCAAAAGAGTTTATTGTTAGTGGTTCTTTGTGTGAGTCAGTAAAGTTTGAGATATGGATTGAATCTTGCTTTATTTTGTGTATATTCTGTGATATTGGGGGTAAGATGAATTCCTATGTGTTGTATATTTTCTGATGATTCAGTTAATTGTAGAGCTGTGGTCTTTTTGAGCAATAACTAATCTTTTTTTTTCATCCTTACTGTTGTTTTAGATGAAGACAAGGAAGACTTATCTCCATATGAACCTGTTGCACCCAACTGGCACCCCGACACAAGCCGTTTGGCTTCCATCTCTTCAGGTATCACAACACTGATCTTAACAAAATGATGAATTTATAATAATGCCCAGATTTAAAATTTCTTAGGGGATTTTGATTTCCGATTTTTTTTCAGCGTTAACATGCCAGGTTTGTTGATTATGATTTTGATTATGATTATGATGATGGCATATGGCAACAAAAATCTACTTTTCTTTAACCCAAAATATTATTTTTTACATTAAAATAATTTACTAAACTAAACTAAACAGCTCCTGAAATGCCGTAAGTTGCAGGATTTTCTCTTACTTAAACAACTGAAAACTGTACTATTGGAGTTTCTGTACACCCATCATTACCTAACAAAAGCAGTGTATATGCAATAGATATGTACAACAAAACTAATGTCAGCTACATTCACAGTTACATCATTTTCCAGTATGTTTCTAACTTCACCAGGCACACAATTCTTCTGTATTTACTCGTTTCTATAATTTTCCTTTTCCTTTTATTTGATCCTTGATCCTTTGCTCATACCGAGGCTGCTAGCTTCTGGCTGACTCTGAGCGCTGGATAGCTTTAGCCACTTTTCCTTTGTTAGCGTCTTTAAAATGTCCATTCTAGATCAGGTTGATTTAAGTCTTTTTAGGTTTGTTGTTACAAATGTTTTACTGGTGGTCTCTTCATAGTTTACTTGCTCACAAGTATTTGTTAGTGTAGGTGTGCATGTTTTACATGCAAGAAAGAGACTGGCTCATAACTGGACATACATGAGCCACCTGTCCTGGCTGAGAATGCAGAACACTGAATGATTGTGGTTCCTGATTGGTGTCTAATAATAATAATACTGGAAATGTTAGGTTAATAGCTGTTCTGGAGAGAATGCAATATAAGTTTAATAGGGCCTAAAAAATGTGCAGTGGGCTACTCGTTCCTCATTGGCCATCTACCAGTTATCTGTCCTTGCCTTTGGATAAATTGGGTGCTTATTGTTTAAGCTGTCCAGCATACAGTGGTTTTTTTGGCTGTGTGTGCTAAAGTATACACTTTCAGTGCACCACCCCACAGCTATTGATTGTGCGTTCAGTTTGATTTCCTCTTTGGTTTACTAATTAAACAGCCTGGCCCTCAACAGAAGAGCTTTAGCTTCTCTAATGCACTAGTTACTATGGCCACTCTATCAGTAATCAGTGCAGATCTTAAAAGACACCGATATAATAATAAATGCATTGCAGAGAAGCATGCATTAGTATAGACGTTACTTGACACAAAAGGATTTCTGTTTAATGCTGGAGCTATAGGCTACACTCACTTGAAAATTCAGTCATATTCTTTCATTCAGTTCTGACAGAAATTTCCAGATTATGTTCCTTTTCGGGGGTTTTTTCTTTTTAGCCAAAAGCTATCTACAAACACTGAAGACTGCACATTTTCCTTTTCTCTTTGCTGATGTATCTTCCTTTGTTTTATAACTGGGAGGTACAAGAAAGACACGCTTTTTGCATAATCCCCTTAGCTTTAAATCAGTAGTGCCTTACTTGTTTTTGAAAATAGGTTTGTTTGATATATTGAAAAAGCGAGACCAGAATATATAAAAGTGCTGGCTTTGATTAGTTTGGAGTTTTTAGAGATGATAGAAAACTGCCTTCCCTGTTTTAAGTACATCTAAAAAATTCTGAAAATGCATACTTCTGCCAAGGCTGCACAAATCTCAAAATTTGTTACTTTAATAGTAGAAAATGTGACTGAAACATGCACACATGTTTATGGTTATATGAAGTCATCCTGATTTATTATTGGTTTTAGTTTGGCTTTAGATTAAAAAAAATGAAATCAAGCTCATGACAGTTGAATTATGATATTTTCAGTTTATGTTGTTCTTGCACCTCCTATAGGCAAAATACCATTAAATATTAATTTCATCTATATAGCACACATTCACAACAGCAAGGTTGAGATGTTGCAATATTATACAAAGCTACCCAACAATTCTGTGCGAGTTCGTTGAAGAATGTTGCAAAACAAAATAATAACACTTGTCAGACTGGTGGGATCAATAATGGGAGATCGGAATCAGTTAAACATCAAAAAGTATACTAGTAATGCTGCAAGCCTTTGCTCAGGCTTGGCTTCACTTTCTGATGTAAAAAACGTTAGAAAATTAAAGCTAAAAAGGTAATCATACTTATGATATCATAATGACAATAAAAAACTATGTCGATATGAGAGTCAAGAGTCAATCAATTACATGCAAAGAGTAATGCCATTTTGGTTCAAATTTAGTAATTAGAGTTTAAAAAGGGGAGGGTGTGAATAAGGGGTCTTTGCTTGTCTTTAGGTCACAACAGCATTAAATTTCACTAATCATGGTATGAAGTACAGAATAACTGAGAAGGGGGTATAACTTAAGAGGGAAATGGAATTTAAAAATACAAAGTGCTAGAACAACTCTAAAAAGTATGTCTATCACTATAGCAGGAATTAAATTCTGGATCAGTCTAACAGAAGAAATTAAAGAAAGTAACAACATAAACCAGTTTAAAATGAAATATAAAAAACACATTTTTAACAAATATAAGAATGAAGAAAACAGGGTTAACCCAGGGCGGTAATGTTGTTCGTAATAGTGTTTTAGTTTGTTTGTCTCATAATTTGTGAATCTGCAAACGTTACCACTTTATTTGTTTTGTTTATTTGTTTGTTTGTTTTGTTTTGTCCTTGCTTTACTTTTGCTTCATATGTTGTTTGTTTAATTGAAGGCTAAAAGAAAATTATATCAATGAGAGGTAAGATTTGAGGAGGTAGGGACTAATAAGTGTTTACTTACAAACAAAAGAATGGAATGACATTTTGTAATGATTGTGAAGCCACATGCTTAAAATAAAATTGAACTGAACTGAACTTGAAAAATACCGCAAAGGAAAAAGTAACTGAAGAAAATTGCCATTAAAAAATGAAGTTTTAAATCACTGTAGTGCGTGTGTGTGTGTGTGTGTGTGTGTGTGTGTGTGTGTGTGTGTGTGTGTGTGTGTGTATGAAATACTATTCGGTTGAGTGATAATTAATGGAACTGCGTGTCAATTCCATTAATTAGCTTTTTGATTTACTTCCTCACTCATCCCACTGTTTGTCATTTTCCTCTTTATCATTACAAGGTACTTAATTTTGTTTACTTAAACATCATTCATTTAAAAACTGCCGACACTCAGAGTTTTGTTTGCTAAATAAAATAACTTTGTTTACCAAATGTTTATCATATCTAGTTCATTGTTCAAGCAAGAGGAGCCAAATATAAAAGCACGTAGACTGAAGAAAATGTTCAATTTTAATGAAAAATATAAATATATATAAAAAATTTGGAGGAATTACCTGAAAAGAGACATGCAGGGTGCATGCATACAAATTGGGAGATACACACAGGGAATCATAAAAGAGAAAAGAGAAAAACACAAAGAGGGTGAAAAAAAAAAACCAGGCTCATGGCCATCACATTTCTGCCATCTTCCTAGTTGTTTAATATTCATGGTTCTGTTTTAATTAGCTTTATTATTATAATTTAGAAACCCACAATATTTGTTTGAGTCTATAATAATAACCAAGAAATCTGCCTCTGTGTTCATGTTTTTTGATTCAAGCTCAAAGAGTACACAGTGTTGTCATTCAAGTCATGTAGACTCATTACTAATTGTGATGTTAACCACAGTTGGAAGTAGAAATAACCAATCTCAGCTCACACCATGAAAACAGTGTGACTTTAATACATATATAAATTATTATTAGCTTGAGAATTTCCCAGTTTAAACTTTATTGTCACTTATGGCTAATTAATAATAATATTGTACAATTAAATATACATTGATTCGTTTTTAATTATGACTTCTAACTAACTGATGAATTCTCATAAATTTAAAATTATTTCACTAGTGAGGAATGACTGCTGGTCTGTGGAAGCCATGATGTTGCCCTGCGATCTTGAATACAGTGGGGAAGATAGACATTGTTGTTCCACCTAATCGTGATTCATGTAAGTAGCTAGAGAAGATGGTACAAATTTCAATTTGTGTATGGACTTCAGATTTAGGATACGAAGGATCCTACCTATATTTTTTTAATCTTGGAAGGGGGTCCAAAAATACAAAAAAAGACAGCAGGTGAGGGAACTGACTGGAGTTAGTAAATAAAATCTTATCCTCTTCTTTTTTCCTCACTTAAAGCCTCATTTCCTGAACTGAATTCAGGGCTGTAATACTCAAAAACTTTTATAAACAGACTTATTTATTCCCAATATTATGACAATTACTTATTTTTGAGCAAATTAGACATTCGATCCTCACATCTGCCAGACTGCTGACAACAAGCTAGCTAAACAAACAACTGGTTATAAGCTCACATTATTCCAGCTAATGTTAGGCTCAGATATCCTAAAAATCTTATAAATAGTATGATCACATTCTCACATTGTATGAGAAAGTGTCAGAGTCCAACAATGTTAGTGCAACTTCAAAGAAAGTTTTACTAATGTCGGCTAACAGAGGCTAACAGCAGCTAACAGGGGAAAGAACAGCAGCACTTACCTATAGAAAAGTTCAAGATATCCTTAACAAATCACCTCAGTGTCACTGTTAGTGGACAAAAGTGAGATTCACTGACTCACTGACTCGTATTGGACTACTTCCACAAAGTTTTACAGCCTCGAGAGCAAATTGGCATAGACTCATATTGACAGCTGAGGTAAACTGCAGACTGACAGCCTCACTGCAGATGAACAACAGCCAGAGTTATCTGTCCTACAGCAGCTGCCGTAGCAAGGATTATGCACCTGAATTGAGGGTAAAAAAACTCTCATTTGACGGGTCTGCAAACCACTGACATCTAGTGGAGAGATTTTCCCGTAATGTACTTTTAAGAGTGATAACTTGTTGTGAGCTAATTCTTTTTTGTCAAAAACATAATAAAACACACAAGGTTACAAAAAAATGAATGAATAAAGAAAGAAAGAAAGAAAAGTTAACAGCTTAGAAGTCCAACTCCCTTCCTGAAAGAAAATACAGTACAATGCACCTAGACATATTAAGATACAACAGGGACTCATTACTCTAACCATTTTGCTTCAGCTGTTTCCTCTACTCGCTTCAAGGTGAAATATTGGATTTGCTCTCGAAAATCTGTTTAGCCACAAGCTTTCCTCATTATTTATCATTTCTGAGGGCAGGGTAATTGATTGTGGCACTGACATAAAACCACAGGCAAACAGATAAGTAATTACACACTTCTTTTATGGAAATACTTCTCCCTTTGATTGCTAAACCAAACAAAAGTATTCATAATCATGTCTATAAATGTTCAACTATATAGAGACTTGGGGAATATATGATATCTGGTTAGGATTGTTCTCAGATGAGAACAGGGAAATCTACACCCTCCAAGAGGAAAGGTAGAAAATTGAAAAATAATCTCTGCTATTTTAAAAGTTTTTGTGTGGAAGGGAGATAAGGGACATAAGTGGTGCTAGAATAAAAGAAGAATTCTGTACTACTATATGCACTCACACTGAATTAAAATGAAACAGAACATATGGAGACTGTTTCTGCATTGCCCCGAGTGATACCTGGAAAACTATTTCACACAAGCTGCTCCTTTTAATGGGACTGTGTAGTCATAGCCTGATTTTGCATATCTTTGAATGCACATGCAGTTTGCTTGCATTGTACACACAGAGACAAAAAAGACAAAGAGCAAATAGCAAATTTAATCCTGTGGGATCTGTCCCTTGAAATAAGGTCAGTGACTATACTTTTGCGTGTCCATATTTCTTTTTCAGCAACAGTGATGACAATGTACTCGAGTATGGTTTCATCAGAAACACAGAGATGAATTGTGCTCTTCTTGCCCTGGCTTTGCTGGCACTGTGCACCTGCATCAGCAATGTTTCATCACCTTAGTGCTCAGCACAGTTGCATCTCGGGCTGAATAAAGTGTCCTTGTCAACACCAGTCTCTTTGCTGTGATGGCAGTATGGTGGCATTTACTAAATCCTCCTTTCCTCCGCTGCCATGCACCTTTCATCACAAAAGAGGGATGGTGATTATAGGTTAGTACTAATTTGTAACGTGACAGGCTATAAGCATGCCTCATCACAAAAAAGCATATTTTGACTTTGACAGTTTTTGCTGATACTTTAAGGTGGACATAATTATTGCGATGTCACATATCATGTACTGGAGCCCCCTCGAACAAAAGATGGTTGTCAGTCACAAGGTAGGGCAGCCAAGATGAAGCTTACCCTGCACGTTGTATTCAGAAAGACAACTGAGACCATAAACTCATCATGAAATCTTTATCTTTATCGCCAAGGGCGATCGTGGCTCAAAAGTTGGCAGTTTGTCTTGTAATCAGAAGGTTGCCGGTTCCAGCCTCGGCTCCAACAGTCTCAGCCGTTGTGTCCTTGGGCAAGACACTTCACCCGTTGCCTATTGGTGCACCCCAGGGCAGCTGTGGCTACAACGTAGCTTGCTATCACCAGCGTGTGAATGGGTGGATGATTGAACGTAGTGTAAAGCGCTTTGGGGTCCTTAGGGACTAAGTAAAGCATTATACAAATACAGGCCATTTACCATTTGAGGTTATAGATCAAGTGGGCAGAGGGGTAATTTTCCTGTAGACAACCATACAACTTAACTTCTTTGCAACCAGAGCAGTCTCCCCCTGGTGGGCATTTCTTAGACTACAGGCTTAAGTCACTTTGATGTTGGCTTTTGGCTGACAGTAAGCTTATTGTAAAAAATTATAGTGGGGGAAAAAAGACAGTATAGTGATCAAATTAATTAAAAATAATGCTTTTTAAATGTGCCAATGAGGAAATTAGGTTAGCAATAAAGTTCTTCCTTGACCTTATCACTGCTTTAAAGGTACATCTAGTTATATTTAATGTGACACAGCATAGCTTGGCATAGTTTAACTTTCCTCATCCAGCTGATACAAACATGCTCCCTGTCACATCCATCAAGTTCAGTGTCAGATAGATTTTGCCACATTTTGGCGCAGAGACCAGGTCTGGCTCCTGCAGTCTGGTTTCTGTCACAAGGTATGATACCTCCCCCCTGCACACCTGTCCACATTAAGCTTAAACAGTCAGGTTATTGGCAGATATTTTTCACTCCTATGACTAATGACACAGGCAATGCTGTCAGTTCAGGGCAGAGGTTGTGGTTACCTCATGAAGGAGATGATATATTGAAAGGGAGCCAGGTTTGTATAGGGGAGCAGTGGAAGTGTTCCTTTGTGGAGCAGGAAAGCTATGGAAAGTATTTTCCTTCGGAAGTGCTTTCGACAGCTTCAGTGAATGCAGTATGGCCAGCATTCAAGTCTGGTGATGCTAAACTTGTATTCTTAACCTGCTTAGTTGGTAGAAACTCATAGTTGTGAAAATGTGTGAAAATTTGCAAAAAATAAAATAATTATCCGAGCAAAATGCTTTAAAGAGAAGTTAAAGAAGGAATATAAGTCCCCTACAGACATGCACTCTTCTGATGATTAATTTTCTATTAATCATCAAAAATTTCCTGCTTGATGTGGATGAATGTGCTTTTCTGGAAAAGGTTACACCACCTTAGCAACCCAGTATCGTGGGAAACCGTGTAATAGACACGCTGGTCTACCGGGTCCATTTCACGCTTTGCATCTCCAAAACGTGAAATGGACAGGCTTGCAGAAGTTGCATTACTATATGCCAAATTTGCATTACCAGCAGGGGGAGATAATATATTTAAAGCCGCAAAGTCGGTAGTGAGCAAAAAAAACTCATATTAAGTACATTCCAGTGTCCTTAATTGTCAGAATCGATTAAGGTATATACATATACATTTACATGTATATGTATATACATGTAAATGTGTTAATAATTTCTGTTTAAACACTTTAAACACCGTGATTATTTTCATGCTGAAATAAAATATCTCCCTCTTCAGATTACTGTAACTTACTACAAATTCTGCATTTCTGAGGAAGCTGAGTAATCTTGTCCCAGTCATGTCTGATACGGGATTTAAGCTGTTCAACAGTTCTGGGTTGTTCTTTGTTGATGACAGAGATGCTGGCCTTTGAACTGAATGCTGATAACAACCTGGATCCTTTTACTTTGTAGTCTGGAGGAAAGTGTCCATGTTTTCCAAAAACAATTTTCACTTTTGGTTTTGTCTGGCCACCAAACCGTTTTACGCATCTCCCCAGTTCATTTTAAATGAGCCAAAAGAAGACAGCAGTGTTTCTGGATCATGTTCACATGTGGCCTCTTCTTTGCATGAAAGAGCTTTAACCTGCCTTTGTGGACAGCACAGTGAACTGTGTTCACAGACAGTAATTTCTGGAAGTGTTTCAGAGCCCAGGAAGTGATTTCCATGACAAAATGTACTTGTTTTTAATCCAGTGCTGTCCAAGGGCTCATGGACATCTAGTACTGATATCTGGCCTTCTCGTAGGGCAGATGTGTCTCCAGATTCTCTGAATCATTTGATGCTATTATGTCCTGTTAATGGTGAGATATTCAAAGTCCAGCTCAGTGAACCTTGGCTGATCTTTACTTCTGAGAAACTTTGCCTCTCTCAAACTCAATCATGCTACCGACCTGTTTCCAATTAACCTAATTGGCTGATAAATCTTGCTTCAGCTGTTTCATTTTTGTACAACTTACTTTTACAAGCCTTTTATTCTGCCCTCAGCTTTTTTAAATGTGTCACTATCATCAAATTTAAAATGGCCAAGATTTTTATGGAAATACAAACATTTCTGAGTTTAAACATTTGATATATTTTCTATGTTACATTGTGTTTAAAATATGTGTTTATGAGCTTTGTAATTCATTGCATTCTGTTTTTCTTTACATTTTACAGTGACCCTGTGCACAGTGACCCTGTCACCTTTAGTATACCAGAAGGATGCATGATGAATGCATTAACAGCTAACTGGGCATGTCTCTCCTGCCATTGTTTTTGAAAATTCCCCCAAACCTAAGTTTCTCAAATTACAGCCCACAGTGGCCCTTTTTATTGACGTTATAACAATAAGAGAATTCACTTTCATGCATCCACAGTTCATGTCAAACTGTGACAGACGCGTTTGTATTAAATTTCATCTCTTTTGTCATTTGACATGTAACACTGAAAAATATGGCCGCTTTTAGGAAATGTTAACAGCCCAGTCAATAATGGTTAAACAGTTCTTTTTTTAATTATACTGCTGATAGAAGCAGTCAATTCCTCTGAAAAGACACATTTTCTAATTGAAAATCAAAATCTAACTTAAAGTTAGATGTACATTTTTGGCTTCATAAACTGGCACACCTTGCCCTAAATACTAATCTCACGGGAAGAAAGCATTTGCTATTAGACACCCAAATTTGCTTCTGTGAGAAAAAAAAAATCATAAGTATTGATATTTTTTTAACAGGAGCTGTAGTTAGTTTTTAGCTTCCAGCTGTTAACAGAAGTCTTTTTCGAGAGTGAGACAGCTGGGTGCATTCACACATTGTGGCACAAGAGCTGTAACACCATTAATTACTTCCTTAGTAATAAGAAGAATTTTTTTCTCAGAAACTGCATGGATTGGGATTTAAAAGTAACTGACAATGTGAACATCACTTCAGACAGGTGAGCTGGCATGCAAACCTCCAGTTTATAAGCTACAGTATCATAATTATAGTTTGATCTGTCAGTATGTGTCACACGATTCAGTGTCAGATTTTACGCATTGCGCAGAATATGATGCAAGTGTTGTAGCTCGTTCCTTCACTGTGGTCGGTGTGTCTGAATTAAGCTGTGAAGGATATTGAAGTAAGCATGAACCTCTGAATGACAGAATGTCCTCACTTTGCCAGCAATGATAGGGCTCTCAAAAGCCCTTTTGAGATATATCATCGTACCATAAGTTATGCAACATAATATATATTTCAGCTAATATTTAGAGTGGCTGAACAAGTCATTAGGCATGAGAGAAAGTGATTAATCAGTTGCAGCTCTGTTTTCTATGGCAGCATCTGAGCTGAAAACAATTTCTGTGACAGAAAAAAAAGCTTGTGCTACAAAATTAAAGGATGTATAAAGGATGCACTTCACAGATGCTATCAGGTCAACAACAACAAAAAGACTGAGTAAATATGCAAGATGTGTAATAACAATATTGTTTAAGCACAATCATCTGCATAATAAACTAGTCATTATTCATCTTACACCTGCTCTGATTTTTTTGCTCATCTGCTCTAAATCTGACTTGAGACAGATTTAGTTTAGCACATCATGAGCAAATCAGTCAATGCTTTACACTTTTCAAACTTTTAATTTGAAGTCATAAATTGCCTTACTTGTAAAACATATTAACCGCATGATCTTTAGTAGAAAGCTTGGACACAAAGGTACATCGGGACTTACATGCACATAAACAGCAGTATGTGCATGCAGTGGGTTTTTTTTGTCCCTAGAAGGATCTTCATCATCAAATGATAGGGGAAGCTAAGTGAGTCTTACCCTGAGGAAATCTGTTGATAATCAGTTTTCCATCCAAATCCAATCCTCTTTGGGTCTCTAAGAGTTGAGTCCTAAGTAATAAGAAATGCATACTTTCCCTGTTCTAATCAAATTCTGCTTAGCACCACGGGGAATCTAGCAAATCAAAGAAAGAGGGGGGCAACAGGAAGACACTTTTTTATTTGTTTATCAACCCACACTTACCAGTAACAGACAAACAAATGCTCCAGCAAGTTCTGCTAGTTCAGAGTTGGAATCTGCTTCTGCCGATATAACTGTTTTAAGGACACTTACTGTACCTTTCAACCTGCTGATCACTATGCTGATTAAAGCTGCAACAGATAACGTTTTCTTTCCTATACCAATACAGGCTCTGTACATTGAACCAGAGTTGTGATCCATAACCTCTGTTTTCTCAGTTACAACTCCAAAGACCTGTCCTCAGATCAATAAGACACCAGGTGCGAAGGTGGGAGAGAGAATCTCCTCTCCAAAGCCCAGATGAATGGCGTATCACACACAGGATGCAAAGATATCATTGACCGTAACTGTTAATATGCTCCTTGTGAAATATATTCTGCTCTCAGTGACTCGGTGGTGAGTTAATTAACTTATTAGGAACAGAGGGTAGCAGCGAATCCTGCACTGAGAGGTTCCTGCAGGAATTAAGTTTAACATCCCTTAGTTAGACCTTGTAACTCTCTGCACTAAGCCTCTCACCTCTCGGCTCCGTGGGCCTACCATCCAATTAAATCCAGAAAGCTGTTTCTACAGCTGAGAAAAAGGGAACGGGGCAACAGTCCTGCTCAGCATGCTGTTGAAATGTTTGACATTTTCACATTGTCCTCATACACCCTATAACAATTACTATTAGATACACAAACACTAAGTAATGGTGGGTGAGGTGGGGGGTGTTAGAATGTATCTTTGCATGTGTTTGTTAGTGAAAGATTCGTTTTGTGCACGCTTGCTGTTGTGCCTCCATGCATATATATTACTTTGTTTATATGCTTCATTATTCTGTGTGGATTTTCTAATCAGTTCACCCTCAGTCCAGCCAGAGCTTGTCTCTCTCTGGGTCAGTAATGAGAGTTGTTGCAGGCACACTTATCAGATGCCCTTTTTAATAGTCAGCGTTTTATTAACAAGTCAGAAATAAATAACAGTAAACAGCAATGTTTCAGTTTGTTAGTAAGTTTTGTTATTGCCTCCTTGTGTGCTGGTAATGACGAGACAAGAAGATTCTTGATACAATATTGGCCAGGCTGACCTAAATACACTTTTGTTAGACTTGAACAAATTCTGCATCAGAGCCAGTGAAGACTACAGGAGGTAGACTCAAGGGTCACTGAGCGTTTTCATACTAGGAAACGTCACTTGAAGGCAACAGAAACATCTCAAGTATTTAGAAGTGTGTTTGCCATGATTTAGAGATCCTTTGGATATCACTTTCCCACCTCCACTCACGCACATTTATTCTCACATAAAGGTAGGTAATCCTGCTTCTATGTGATTATACAAGATCTCCTCTTTTTAGCAATTTCTCCATGATACCTGGGGACATTCAGCTGATCCGTAAGAATGATGACATCTACACGTTTAACTTGGCTAAAAGGGCTTAGGGAGATGATGTTGTAGATTTGGTGCACCATCTTCCTCCATATAGAAAACCCCACTGCGACATGGAGAATAGAACTAATGACTGATGAGCCCTTTGACACAGAAATGCTTGACATGCTCCTTGGGGTCCAGACTAAAGACTTCCCTAACAAGCTCTCGCGCGCTCACCCAGGGCTGTATTAAATCCAAACTTTGGCACCTTTCCTAATTACTGAGAACATACCCAGAGCCAAGAGCTTCTTGCTAACCTGGGCTGAACTTCCCTCTGCAGCGTAGTGTCCCTTGAGTATAGGATGATATATGAAATGCAGAATTCAAATTAGGCTGACGGAGAGCAATTACTGGGGAAAGAAGATCGCTTCCTCTTTGGGGAAGAAGTATCAAAATCGTGATACTGATTACACGAATGTTTTATCCACTTCCTTGCATTTATACAAGCTCTGTCCACTTCTTGTTCTCTCTCTCTTTTTATTATGCCCCTTTTTTCTTTATTTCTCACTGAACCAAAGGTCTTAAGTAATTTTGTTTCTCTCCATCTGTCTTCCTGTAGATGTCTCCTATCGCACATTTTATCCCCCTGCATCCTTCTCTTTAGTCTTTTCCTTATCTTTCCTTCTTTGCCCGCATGTGCTATACGTGCAGAAAGAATAGATGGTTGTTTCCACCACATTGCCATCAGTGGAGCCTTGTTTATGATGCCCACAGTGTAGAGATCCTTATTAAAAGCCCATTAACAGTCAAACAGCAAGATCGCAAAGTAACGACAGCGCTTTGAGAGTTTTTGACAGCAAACCGGAGCACGACGTCTGAGACACACGTTGTTTACGACACAAAACAGTCATTTAAAGACGATTTCAAACGTTTGCATCCCTCAGTTCAATTTAATACATGGCATTTGTCCTGCACTTGTGCGCTTAAAACATCCCCACAGACACGATCGTGCAGCCAGAAGGCAGCACAATATTTACGACTTGTTTTGTCCTTAATGACACTGATTGCATTTCTAGTATCTACAATAATAATCAGCCAGTGCAACCCATCCACTTGTCTGTCATTCAGTTGGCGTCCTCGCTCACTCATTAATGTATGGTACGACAACTAACAAGGTAAGTTAATAGATAGGTGTTGATTATTGTGATGGTGAGAGCTGTTGATTGCACTGCTGATGTGCTGGGTTAATTATTCTGAGCAAATGTCGCGCATCTCTTCTGAATCAGGATGACTTAATTGAAAGCTCTCCAGCCTGTCTCTGTAAGTGGCTGTCCAATCTGTTATTCTCTGTCCTCCCATTTCATCTTTCTATCTGTCATGATCAGCTCCTGTAATCAACTGCTCAAGCCTTCTCTTCCCTCTTAAAGCTTTTTCCATTTTTGTACGTCTCGTATCATTAGCTTATCAACATCTTTCGCCTCACATTATAGCAGAATGTGTTTGCTGAAAACTTCCATTGTAATGCACTTGGAAAATCAATTATGACTCTGTAGAACAACACCGAAACATTTCCCCTCCCATCTTCAACTCGATGCTTCCTTCCTCTTCTCCTCCCGCTCTTGCTATCATCCTGTTTGTGTGTAAGCACGTCAGAGCCATCAACTGGGCTTCGTATCTTATGTTCGCCCCAGGAGATCTTTTTGGGTTGTGCACTAAATTCAATCTCAGTTCCCCAATCAAAGGTAGTAAAAAAAAAAAAACAGCAACAAAAAAAAACCTTCCATTGCTACAGCCTCCAAAGCGGCTTCGGCCCTGCTTGGTCAAATAAATCTTAGTAGCTCATCCTTCTCCTATTTTCTTTTCATCCCGGACCCCCTCAGTGGCCTACATTAAAGCCTGGAGATGGCCAGGAGAGATTTAGCAGTTGTAAACTCCCAGTGTAATGTAGCCTGAACCACTAGAAAGCCACCCCGCTAACCTCTCCCCCACCCCCGCCCCTCAGGCCCTCTTTAGCCAAGCTTGGCTCAGCTCTTGTTTCATGTCTCAGTATATTCACAGATCAACTAAGTCACATAAGTAAACGATCGGAACGCAACTCCGTCTGCCTTTCAGTCACTTAGACTAACAAATAGTGAGGGTGCTATGCTGTCTGACATCTGCTGAGGAGTGTTTATCCTCTCCCCTTTAGAGAGTGCAAAGATAAATAAGATGATTCAAGTATATTTTAATATCGGTTTGTCGGGTTAATGCTTTCAATATTTGAACAGAGAAGAAGAGCTTTCCCCCCGGTCTGTGACAAATACTGGAAAAGACAGCACTGCTCTGAACACCTACATCTCTTGAACTCAGGACATCTCTCTTAACACCCGGACCGTTTATCAGTGCGCCTGCTACATTAACCTTGATTCATCTAAATGAAAGCCCTGGTTAGCTGAAAGCTAGATTAAGCGTGCTTTTTTCTTTCTGTGATGAACCCCTGATATTCTACTTCTGTTATTCTTCAGTGGCTGTGAGTTTTGGTTTATCTGATGTGATCTGAAACGACAAAATCATTAATTTGGTGGGCCTGCTTATTTTTCCCCTGTGTCGCGATGTGATTCTATGTATCCCCATTTCTAGGATTGATAATGTGCGATGCACCACTTGGAAACAACACAAGTTCTGTAGCACACACCTCTAAAATAAATGGTCTTCTTCCTGCTCCTGGCTGTCTGATAGACACAGAGTGAGATTGGTTCTGCTGAATAAGAGATGAATCTCTCTGAGTGTCACCAAGCTGCCACGACCTCTGAAATATCATTATCTACAGGGTAGGCAGGTTAACTTCTCTAATATACCCTGAATACAAGAGAGGGGTGCCACAAGTGAACATGAACCTGCTTTATTACTGTTATATCTCAGAAAAGCATGGTTTTTTTTTTTTTACTGCAGCTGTGGTATATCTGAGGACATCCTCCTAACATAACTAATGATGTAATCTTTTTTCCATGTGTGTGCTGACCAGTGATTGCACTGTCTTAGTTTGTGATGACACTAGAAATAAATGAGGGGACTCGATCTTAGATTAGTGGATTAAGCGTGAAGGGTTTACAGCAGTCATTTCAAGTGCTTGAGCTTACCATGTCTTGAGCAGACGCTACAGTATTTACTGCTATTTCCCATTTGCCAGCATTCACATAAATAAAAGCTCTTGTCAATATTTTCCCAGGGATGCCAGCTTGCTTTACATTTCTCCATTAAACTAATGAGTATGATAGAAGAGTCCTTGTTTGCTACATTTGTTAAATAACTTAAAATTGTAACTATTATTAGTGTTAAATTGAGGTAAATATTGTGATGTACTAATATGATGGTAATCGTGCCATGCTGTTATCTAGAAACAGATCATTTATCCATCCATTTGGAATCATATATTAATTTATTCATATTTCACTCAAGGTCTGAAACAGACTAAATCAATAATTCAATTGGAGTGAATGGAGCTGGCTGCTAGTATCCCTCTGGTGGCTTACTGTTGGTAGGAGAAACAGAGGAACATATCAGAGATTCAAGGATTATTGTTTTGTTTGTTCATGGTACTTTGCAGCCAAGCCAAATCTAAACGATATCAGATTAATGATGTTGAGTCAGAGGCTCAGCGGAAAGATTTTTATTCCTCTCAGTTCTCGCACAGATGCTTGGTCAAGACAGGTAGCATACTGGGTAATGCTTTACGGCAACTGTGTCAGAGTACAAGTAAAATCTGAAAATGGGGACGTTTAATAAAGCATTTCTTTAAAACACAAAGATGATGGGAAGCCCGAGAAGCCTCGAGAAAAATAAGTACATCATCACCAGTGGGTTTCAGCTTTTCCACATCCAGTCACTCTGCTGTTATTATAACGAAATGCTACGGCCATAAAGCAGAGAAACACGTCAGCGTGGCTCCTTGGCTTAATCATCCTCAGTGTGTGGTGTTACGGACAATCGGTAATGTCTTTGTCAGTAAGAGTGCAGTAAAACTGATGATGATTCTGGCTCAGAAGAAATTAACAGTCACACTCACAACGGGATCCGTTCTTGAAGACTTCCAGCTCAAACCTTTCTTGACCCTGTTACAGAAACTCCAACAATTAGGCCCCTCCCACCCTTCAGAAATTTTAACAAATCCCATTGGATACAAAGCCGTCCAGTGGGATTGGACGCTTTGGCAGCCCAGTTATGCTTGACACCCTCACTTAAGATCAGTTTTTCAGCTGGCACGGTTGAAATCTTTCAATTCTCCACTGCTGTTCTTACTGTTTGCCATTTAACGTGTCATTGTGAGAGAGTGTGCGTTTACTAAAATATTACAATCTAAAGATAAGATGTATGTTTTTTGTTCATTTAGTTTGTAATGCATTTCACAAATGCATTTTTATTAATGTTGTGAGGATACCTTTGTGTAAATGTGGAGCTATAAAAAGGTGACGATTCTTTCAGTAAAATCATGTTTTACTAATAAAAATATTTTTTTATAAGTTTGCAGTGACATGACGTGAAGGCTTTTACTTCTTTTTAACTGAAATGTTTTCTACCCAAAGACAGGACATGTGACACTAATCATCGAAGTGTAAACGTTTTTTCTCTTTGGGCTTAATAAACTGACAGAGTTCTCTTTCTTGTATTTTTATGAACAGCAGCCGTCACAGTGACCCAGAAAGGTTTCCACTGTCCTGATACAGAGAGGGACTGCAACCCCTGCCTTGATGCAGCCAAAGCATGCAACTTAAATGGGAGCTGCAAGAGGCAACGTGCTTCTTACATCAACATATGCAGCAAAGCAGACTTCAAACCGGGAGAAACTTGCAGCAGGAAGCGCTGCCATAAGGCCCTGAGGGCTTTCTTAGACCGAGTGCCCAGTGAGTTCACCCACCGGCTGCTCTTCTGCCCCTGCCAGACTACAGGCTGCGCTGAGCGACGCAGGCAAACAATTGTGCCCGACTGCTCCTATAAAGATAAGGACAAACCCAACTGTCTGGAGCTACGGAAGGTCTGTCACCAGGACCCTCTGTGCAGGTGATGGAAACAGACAGGGTTGGGGTGGCGGGTTTGGGTATATATAATGGCCAGAAGAACATTTTTCTGTGCGGTATGTGGCTAGTGTTAGAAGTGCTGTGAAAAAGTATTTGCCCATTCCTGATCTTTTTTTCTTTTGTCACACTTAGATGTTTCAGATTATTAAACAAATTTTAATATTAGTCAAAGATAACCAGAGGAAATACAAAATTTTGTTTTTAAATAATGATTTTATTCATTAAAAAAAGCTTTCCAATCCTTCTGAGTCCTGTGTAAAAAAGTAATTACTTGTCTGAATCAAGAAATCATTTAAATAGAGCCTGTCTGACAAAGTGAAGCAGGCTAAAAGATCTCAGAAAGAAACACATCATGCCACGTTCTAAAGAAAGTGAGTCACTGACATCTATCAGTCTTGAAAGGGTTACAAAGTAATTTCTAAGCCTTTGGGACTGCAGTGAACCACAGTGAGAGTCATTATTCACAAATGGAGAAAACTGTGAAGCTTCCCAGCAGTGGACGGCCTTCCAAAATTTCTCCAAGACGACGATCGAAGATCAGTGACTCATCCAGAACCCAGACCAACATGTAAAGAACTGCGGGCCTAACTCGCCTCAGTTAAGGTCAGAGTTCATGATTCAAAAGTAAGATAGAGACTGGGCAAAAATGGCATCCATGGGAAAGTTTAAGGAGAAAACCACGGCTGACCAAAAACAACACAAAGCTCGTCTCACATATGCCAAAAATATTCTGATGAAAACATTCGGTGGACTGATGACACAAAAGATGAAGGGTTTTGGAAGGTCTGAGTCACATTACATCTGGTGTAAAACTAACAGCATTTCATAACAAATCATCATAGCAATAGTCAAACATGGTGGTGGTAGTGTGATGGTCGGAGGCTGCTTTGCTTCTCCATCACCAGGAAGATTTGTTCTCATTGAAGGAACCATGAACTCTGCTCTCTACCAGAAAATCCAGGATGTCTGGCCATCATGTTGTGCCCTGAAGCTCAAGCTCACTTAAGTTAGCGCAGCAAAGATACAAAACACAACAGCATGTCCACCTCTGAATAGCTTGGTTTAGGAGTGGCCTAGTCGACTGAGATTCTTTGGCATGAACTCAAACACATCGTTCATGCTTGAAAACCCTTCAGAAGAGAGCCAGTTATCGCAAATGCTTGATTGTAGTTCTTGGTACCAAGGGTGGCACAAACAGTTATATGGTTTAAGGGGCAAATAGTTTGTCACACAGGCCCAAGTAGGATTGGATAGCTTCTTTCCTTTAAAAAATTACATCATCATCATTTGAAAACTGCATTTCATATTTACTCAGTTTATCAAATATTAAGGTTTGTTTAATGATCTGAAACAATAAGAAATCAAGTAGCTCTGTGTATGGATGAGGATACATGCTTCTGTGTTAGCAAACCGGCTTTGGTTATTTGACTGAAAGATCTGGCTCATCTGGTTCATAATAATAGTAAATTAATTGACAAGTAAAAATGAAGCACTGAATTAGTGCATTGTTTTCGATGGCTTTTTCTGTCTTCCAATGTCATATCTTAAAGGTTTTTTTTGTTCTGCCCTACGTTTGCCAGTAACAGTAATTAGACTTTAAGGGAAGCTGTGGCTATTAGATGCAGGATGAAGATGTGAGGCAAAGTTGGAGGAACAGTGCTCAATTAAGCTGAACAAAACATTAGTGAATCACTCTGGCTGCGTGGGGCATCTATTGGATTCAGAGGCCAGATTCAATTCACTTCCACCCAGCCGTGGCATGTTTCTTTGTCTTAGTGCCACTGAAAGCAGGTGAAGCACAACAGTTGTTGCCAAATCAGCTGTCAAGCTCTTTTCGTTCTTTTTTTTTAACCTCCGTACCGTGTGCTACATCTGGCCATCAACAAGCTTCATGCCCAGCCAGTTGTAGAAGTACTCTGAATTCATTTGTCTAATAGAAAAAAAAATTCCAGTAATTTTAAGCATTTAAAAACTCATTTATGAGCCTAATGGGGTTCAACCAATCATTAGACCCTTGAAAGCTCACTGCTCAAAATAATACTCGTGATATGAAAATTAACAGAAGGGAAAACTTTTGGCTACTTTTTCATTTCCCAGTGTGACAAGTGATTAGGCAGCTGATAGAAGTCTCTTTCCAATTATATTACAAGTGAAAGTCGAAAATAACTGGTTTGTTATCTACTCAAGATCCCTGAAACTCAGAAACAGCCTCTTCTTTAAAAAAGTATTTTTTTTTAAATAATTACTGTTTTAATCTTTGTGGTTTTTGTGTCCGAAACAAAAACCACAACATTGAAAAAAAATCACTTAAAGCATCTTTAAAAACCTCATCCGCTAATCTCCTTATTAAAAAACGTCGTAGGTGTGAAAGTCAAAGTGACACACTGTTTTTCTCACTTTTGGGAAATCTCGACACACGCACTTATATTCTTAAAAACAAGAATGATACCATTGCAAACACTGAAATTA
The DNA here is from genome assembly GCF_057381915.1 of Diplotaxodon limnothrissa. NCBI lineage: Eukaryota > Metazoa > Chordata > Actinopteri > Cichliformes > Cichlidae > Diplotaxodon > Diplotaxodon limnothrissa. Next base: position 16,761,178 of record NC_140607.1, read on the forward strand.
GTCGAGCTAATGACGCACAGCATTTTTGGAGAGCAGCATTTCTCTGAACGTGCACTTCCAACCTTGTTCCTCAGAGGTGAGCAGCCTTCGAATCGAGTGTTAATGGCAAAAGCATAATTTCTCTCCACCAACACTAAATCCAATCGCACTGTTAAAGTAGTGAAAGTCTATCACCTCTCCTCCAATTTATGATTGTCTCGATAATTACCTGCTTGCCTGCTTTGTGTAATCTGTTTTCAGGCTGAGTTGCTTTCTTTGACCTTTAGACCCTGAGGTGTCTGTGCTGTGTGCCTCCTTATTGAGAAAGATGAAATAGAACGTTAAAGCTCATTATCTGTTGCTGCGTAATGCCCCACTGAGGTCAACAGCTCGATGAGCGCGTACGCACTCACACAGCGTGGAGGCACCTGTGTATCGACAGAGCAATTCAGGAGCTGCACATGCACACGCAGATCCTCGCGTACAACCAATTTGAGCTTGAACGTAATTCTGATAATCCACTGTTTGTGCATTCCCCTGCAGTAAATAAGTGCTGCCATGCAAGAGAATGTCACTACGATTCAATTACACCGGGCTGACACTGTTCTCAAATTGGTGCTCTTTTTTTTCGTGCTGTGGGATGCCTGTTATCACGCCGTCCTGCGACGTATTCCTCTGTCTGTTGCATGATGTCACACACTACAGGATCGCTATATGTCCTTAAAGATTGTGGAAACATTTAGCTTTTTTATTTGATCTGATAATTCACTAGAATATTAAGACATCACCCTCTTAATTAACACTTGTTCAGTCGCTCTCTAATTTACTATTATCGAGTATGCTGTATAAGCAGAATGATAAAACTACTTTGTCATGCTAATGAAGACGAAGTCCCCAGTTTGCGGTATATTTTGCGAAATCCTGGTGATAATCACAATGAACAGTCTTCGAAGGAGCCCTCTTTTTAAACACAGAACACAGCAGTGCCTCGGCAGAGGAAACTTTCATTGGCTCCCTTCTTCCCTCTCAGAGATTTGTTGATAAAACCAGCGGAAGATCACTCAAAGACAGGCCTGTGTTCCCCGGGGATGCCTGTCTGACGCCAAACAGGGGATGTGCAGCAAGCCCAAACCTATTTCGTTTTAACACAAGGGACAGTTTGAGTGAGGGAGGAGGGAGAGATAATGAGACGGAGAGAGGAGGAGGAGGAAGAGGAGGGTCTCAGAATCGATTTGGGCCGCACAACTATACTGCAGCAGGTTGGAGGTCAGTGGTTTGGTCACACGGCTGTGGATCTCTGCAGCAGACTCCACAGGCCATTTCAAATTCAAGCATAGCTCCCTGAAATATACTCTGCTAAAGAAGGGTCACAGCTCAAAACACACCCTCATCTATTTTATTATTTATTGTAAACTCTTAAAGACTGCAATTTCCTACTTTACACTAATAAAAAGCCCTCAGCTACTTTATTTTTGGAGTTTTACCTTGAGCGTGTTGGATGCCAAATTGGCGACGATTTTACCTTTGGGGACTATTCAGATCGCTGCAGGTGGAGCCTAGAGCTCAATCAAACAAAGACTAAATATTTGAAAAGATTTCAAATAGCTAATCTTGGCTTGGGCTTAGATGGCATATTGCTCTGGAAGATTTCCTTCTCTTCCTCGTCTCTGAGGAGGCAATTGTTGACATACCCTGGGGCTGTAGATGGACAGAGAACAAGCATTAAATGGAGCAGCTCTTATTTCTTACAGCTTGTTGTACTTCCACCACAGTTATTACATTATTACCTTCCATAATCCTGCGCAGGGAGACAAAAACAGATTTTTTTCCCCTATTTCCCTTGCTTCCTCTCCTGTCTACTTCTCCACCTTGTGGTATCGCAATCCTTCCTGTGGATCCAACAGCTATTCATTTGGGACTGCCGAGTCCTCAGAGTGACAATAGGCTATATTTGGATGCACTGTTTTGGGGTACTGTAGTGTGTGTGTGTGTAAGTATGTGTGCACATGTATTCATTCAGAGAAATTCCCTGTCCATTTCCATGTCACCTTATGCAACACAAGCTCAATGAAGCCCATCCCAAAGAGCACTGAGCTGTGTATGTGTACTGTATTGATTGTCTAGGCGATCAATGCAACACTTTTATCTTTGATTTATTTCCCCTGGTCTTCAGGCTCACTGGGTGCTCTTTGATTGAGTTCTTTGGCCACTGGGTTTCAAAGTGGGCAGCAGAGAGAGACAATCGATCCCTGTACAGGTAACCTGACCCAGTTTGAGAGAAATAGTGTTATCAGTCTACTTTTGCTTACAGAAAAAAAAAAAACAGGGTATTGCATCCTCCCCCCTCTCACACATACACACAGAGCCCTGAATCAACAGTCTTCTCTGTTGCATCCAACAATTCAAGCCTCCACTGCGGGAGAACAGCGTAGGGGGAATGACTGCCCCACATGGCATTAACCTGAAGTTTCTGAGATGAAGCTGAAAGAAATCGCAATGCTGTTGCCCTTTTATCTGAAGTTTTGCTCTCACACATTCACTCACATACACCTTTGTTCTCTTGCACTTGTGAGGAACCTCACCATGATCCCTGGTCTCTAATCCTTAGCTTTCCAGTCACACGTAGGTCAGTTCTGCAGTTTTAATAAGCATCCAACACGTATATGCGTGGAAGCTGTTTTCTCTGAAAATGAAGTAATACAACATCTACAGGAACAGCGGCCACAGAGATATAATAACTATTTCTCAGGAAGATGACTACTACAGTGTGTGTGGGAATATGTATGTATGTATTAATCTGTTAAATGGTCCATTATGTTCACATTTATTTGGTAACTTAGCTTTCTCCTCCAGATGCTTTGAAGCTAAAACAATTAGCTGAAAAACATAAAATCCCTCTGAGGTAAGTGGAGCAAAGTCTGGTGATAATTCTCTGCTGCTTTATCACTACTCCCTACCTATTTACTCCAGCAGTTCTATGTAGTTAAAGCAGTAGCTTTCTAGAACATCAACCGGCATGATGTAGCTTTAATATTATTCTACTTTCTGGTCCACTTGGTGTCTACTTGTTAGACATTCAAACATGGTGGAGATATTGTGATGGTCTGAGGCTGTTATGTCACTTCAGGACCTGGATGACTATAACTGAAGGAATCATGACTTCGGCTCACGACAGAGATCTGAAATGCAGTTTCATTCACCTCTGAGTCTCTCAAAGAAAACAAAACGAAGTGGCCTAGTCCAGCGGTCCCCAACACACGAGCCACAGTGGTCCGTGAGTCGTTTGGTACCAGGCCACAAGAGTTGAGGCTCGGGTGTGAAATCTATGGTTTTCAGGTTTGTTTTTCTTATCTAAACTCATTTTCCCAGGGTCTTTTCCTGTGTTGTAGTTGTGTGTCTTATTTTGGAAGAAAGATTTACATGTAACCATAGCGACCAGAGAGCATTAAGGGGCAGAGAGGAGGATGTTACTCTCAATGTTGTTGGCGCATTTCAGGAGGACGCTGCTAATAAAGTTACACAATTACACAGTGAATTAGAATGCATTATTATATTTACAAAATACCACAGTTTGTGTCTTGGTCGTATCATTTTATTTTGTTGTATTTATCCGCAACACCTTAAAGGCCGATCCGTGAAAATATTGTCTGTGGTGCAAAAAAGGTTGGGGACCACTGGCCTAGTCAAAGTCTGGAGCTGAAGCCAACTCCAGTGTAGCTGAATTAAAATAATTCCCCAAAGAAGAGCAATGTGAAAATTTCACTGGTATCTCAAACACTTGAGTGCAGTTCTTGCTCCCAGGGGTGGCACAACCTTTTATTGGGTTTTTGATTTGAATAGATTTGAATAGCCATGAATAGATTTATTCCTTTAATAAATGAAATCATTGTTTAAAAACTGCATTTTGTATTTACTTGGATTACCCTTGCCTAATATTAAAATGAGTTTTTGTGATCTTAAATATATGCTGAACAATAAGAAATCAAGAAAGCAAATACTTTTTTCACAGCACTGTACCTTGTAGTGTAGGGGCAATAACAAGTTTGTGCAAAACAACAGAGGGTATGCAGATAAAATTGACATTTCTTTGACTGTGCTGGACTGTGGCCTACTTGCCACTATAGAAAGTTTAATACTTAAGTGTATACAGGATTGATTAGCTGTGCAGCAACAAACTAAACAAACTAAAATGGAAGAAGAAATACTTAATGAATGAAGCAAGGCAGCTAAAACACCTTCTATGTAAGTTTGTATTCTGTATCATTGTATCCAGTGTTAATATCTAATTATGACTTATATTGCAGATTTAAATCTAAATCCATTCTTACAGGTAAAACTAAGGTTAATCTCTTTAACACTACTGAAGAAGAAAGGACTGACTGAGCTGTCCTCGCTTTCCAGAATTTTTCCCACTCTCAACATCTGAGGACAGCGTATAAAAGCATACGCGTAGACAGAAGATCTTCCTTACTTATCCTCAAAAGTCTGGGCTCAAGGCAATACCTGGACTCTGTCTTTTTTCTGGTAACATTACAAGCCATCGAAGTGAATGTCTTTTCTGATAGTGTTAAGCTGGCTTTGCAAGCAAAGCGTGTGTCAATTGGCGACCTTTTCCTTGTGCATAGTACAGTTTGTGGCTTTAATCAGGCATCGGCTTCAGCGGATACGTGCTTAGCTTGCTGGATACACATGAGAGCACCACAAGGAGTGAAAGAGAAGTAAAAGAGAGTATAAAAGAGTAAGGGAGGTAGAGGGAGTGAGATGGGGGACTCAGTGGAACAAAAAGAGTTGCGCATTTCATTCCAATGTATGGATTAGTAAATGCATTTACTTTCCTAATTCTAATCTCGGAGGGAACATGGTATAACGGAAAGCTGTAGTGATTACTAAATGTTCTCGGACCAGAGAAACTTTCCATAGCTATAAGTACAGTCGGGGGAAGTAACCCTTTCTTGTGTATGAGCTGGAGATGATTATATTGCTTGCAACTTTGCTTTAAGGGTCCTTTTTAGTTCCTCTTTCAGCGTAGGTACTCCTTGAGTGTGCTCCAGTGGTACCATATCTATTATTAATGCCAACATTATCAATAGGGCTTCCGATTTATCTACTGTACGATCGCTGTGTGGTTTTGAATGTGTCAATTAAGGCCGACTCGTTCACCTCTTAATCACTGTTACTTTCAGATTCTCTTTATACTTACAGAGACTTGCTAAAAGCTGCTGCATGTAATGCTTTCTATAAACATTTCCACTGAATCATTTTGCATGTGGCTGATATTTAATTATTATTATTTAATTATTGGTAACAACAGTACGTCAGCATTTTGCTTTTTTTTTTTAGGAAAAGTGAATCTACTTGTTTAGTATTTAGTATTTTAGTATTTATTTATTTATTGTCATTGTCAAGAACAATGAAATTGCGTTTGGGGCTTCCATACAACCGAAAAAAAAGAAGAAAATAATAAATACCCCTTAAAACCCAAGTGTACATATTTAACCCAGTGTGACTCCAATGCAATAAGACAATCCTTAGCAATAATGTTCGTAGAAATTCAGACAAAGACCTGAGAAACATGACAAAATACAACAATGCAACCCATTCAATATTATTGTACTGTGAGATATGATATCAGATATGATAGTTATCTATTTAAGAAAGAGGGGGGGGGGGGGGCAGGAGGGGGAAGAGAATAAAGATATGATGCACCAATGCAGACCAGTTCATTGCTATTAAGAAGTTGGATATGGTTATTGTCCGTGAGAGGGGGGCAGAGAGTTCAGGAGCCTCACAGCCTGTGGATACAGGCTGTTGGCCAGTCTGGATGTTCTGGCCTGTATAGACCTGTACCTTCTCCCTGAGGGCAGCAGATGGAAAAGGTGGCGCGCAGGGTGATGTTGGTCCCGCAGGATACTGTGCACCCTCCTCAGACAGCGAGTGGGGAAGATATTACTGATCTCTGGCAGACTTGTTCCAATAATTCTGCCAGCTTCTTTCACCACCCGCTGGAGTGCTTGCTGATCGGCCTTGGTGCAGCTGGGGAACCACACTAGAAATCCATACGTCAGAACGCTGCTGATGGCACAGTTGTAGAAGTTCAACATCAGAGATCTGGGAATGTGTGCGCTCCGCAGTCTCCTCAGGTAGTAGAGGCGCTGTTGGGCCTTCCGTACAACTGAGGTGATATGGTTGCCCCAGGACAGGTCCTCGGTCACAGTTACCCCCAAGAATTTAAAACTGCTCACCCTCTCCACCGCCTCACTGCCAATGAAGAGAGGCAGATGGTTGTTATGACCCCTCTTCCGGAAATCTACAATGATCTCCTTGGTCTTTTTGGTGTTTAAGACCAAGTTATTGTCGTGGCACCATGACTCTAGTTGTTGCACCTCTGTCCTATAGTTTGTCTCATCATTGTTGGATATAAGTCCGAGCACTGTAGTGTCATCTGCAAACTTAACAATGAGATTGGACGCGCAGGAGGAAATACAGTCATGGGTGAAGAGAGTGTATAGCAGAGGGCTCAGAACACACCCCTGAGGGGCACCGGTGTTGACCACAAGGGTGGAAGAGGTGTTCTTACCCACTCTGACACTCTGTCTACGGTTAGTGAGGAAGTCCACAATCCAGTTGCACAGAGAGGAGTTAAGTCCCAGTTGGTGGAGTTTGGGACGGAGTTTGTATGGCCGGATGGTATTAAAAGCCGAGCTGTAGTCTACAAAGAGGAGCCGTGCATAGGTGTTCCTGTGTTCCAAGTGCTTCAGTAATGTGTGCAGCACTGTGGCGATCGCATCCTCGGTTGACCGGTTCTCCCTGTATGCAAACTGGTGCGAGTCCAGGGATGGTGGAAAAGCAGCTCTGATGTGTTTAATGACCAGTCTCTCCAGGCATTTGGCGGGAATGGGGGTGAGTGCCACAGGTCTGAAATCGTTCAGACATGTGACATTTGACTGTTTTGGGATGGGAACGATGGTTGCTGCTTTGAAACAGGATGGTACCAGTGAACAGGACAACGAGGTGTTATATATAGAGGTGAAGACGTCCGCCAGGTCCGCAGCACAGTCTTTTAGCACCCAGCCCAGCACTCCATCCGGCCCGGCCGCCTTCCTGGTGTTAATGCTCCGGAACACACGCCTCAGCTCATGAGTGCTCAGGACCGGAGCAGGGTCGGTTGAGGGGAGAGGGGACAGGACAGGAGAGAGAGTGTTCACTTTGACTGGTTCGTTTGTCTTTTGGAAACTCAAACAAGTACAACTTTAAACAAACTATTCACTTTTTATCAAAGCTCACACTGCTGGACAGCGTGTGCCATATATCAAACATCTTTCAAAATTCTATTTTGTTTTATTTATATATTGCTCGTTCACATCTCAAGACATTTTGCAATATGTTGTAAGTTAAATATGGGCTTCTACAATATTAGATAAGGAACCCCAACATTTCAGCTTTGCCCATTGAGGAAGCTCATGACAAACGGAGAGGAATGTCTCATTTTAAACAGAAAGAGATCTTTAGCAGAGCTAGACTCACAGAGGAAAAGCCATCTGTCACAACCATTTTGGGGCTGAGGGGAAAGCGAGCACAGAGCAGAGGAGGACAGAGCGAAGGAAACAAGAGGAGAAAACAGAGTGAAGAGAGTAGTTGAGAAGCACTCCTCAGTGCATCATGGGAAGTCTTCCAACATCCTGAGCCTTTAGCAGTTTAACTAAGGGGTGGTTCGGTGTCACCTGATCCAACCCTAACTATAAGCTTCACAAAAAAGGAAGGTTTTAAGCTGATTATTAAAAGTAGAGAAGGCGCCTGTCTCCTCAACCCGAGCTTGGAGCTGGTTCCACAGGAGAGGGGTCTGATAGTTGAAGGCTCTACATCCTATTGTACTTTTAGTCTGAGAGCAAAGTGCTCTGTTGGGATGATATGGTACTACAAGGTCTTTAATATGTAATGGGGCCTTATCAGAGAGGAGAAAGATCTTTTAATTGAATTCTGGATTTAACAGGAAGCCAATGAAGAGTACGTAGCTTTCTTGTCCCTGTCAATACTCTGCAGTGTTTTGGATTAACTGAAGTCTTTTTAGGAAGCTTTTAGGACAATGTGGTGATAATAAGGAATTACAGTATTTCAGGTTAGAAACAGCAAATCCATGGACTAGTTTTTCAGTATAATTCTGAGACAGGATGTTTGTAAATTTTTCAATATTAAGTTTCTTTTATATTCTTCAACTCACAACAACAGTCGTCTCAAGGTGCTTCATACTGTAGGCAGCAGTCCCCAGCCTTTTTTGCGCCATGGACCAGTATATGTCCGACAATAATTTCACGGACCAGCCTTAAATGTGTTGGATAAATACAACAAAATAAAACCAGTACTGGTACAAAAAAGAAAGATTTATTCATAACACACGGGAAAAGACCCAGGGAAACCGAGTTAATGATAAAAACGATTAAAAAATAACGCTAAAAACCCTGAAAACCATAAATTTCACACCAGCAAACGACTCACAGACCAGTACCGGTCCGTGGCCCGGGGGTTGGGGACTGCTGCTGTAAGGTACACAACCTACAATATTAGAGGAAAAAGCAAGTGTTACACAATCCCCTATGTGCAAGCACGTGGCAGCAGTGGAAAGGAAAAAGAGTTTAATAATTACTAATGATTAAATGCAATAGTGGTGTTTAAACACAGGGAGGGCGAAAAGAGAAGTAACGCTCAGTGCATCATGGGAAGCCCCCCGGCAACTTAAGTCTATTGCAGCATAACTAAGGGATGGTTCAAGGTTCCTTACAGTGGTGCCAAAGGCCGAGGTAAGAGGCCAGTGAAGTATGTGGTTAGTCACAGTGTGTCTCTGGTTTTTAGAGCTGAATACAATCATTTCAGTTTTGCCAAATTTATAACTTCCCTTAACTGATTGCACTTAACAGAGGCAACAAAACAGAAAACATATTGTCAGACTTCCCTTGATGTATTGTCAGAGTTATTACTCACCATGGAAGAAAGAAAACACACTTGATGGGAACTTGGTATGGGTCTTTAAATGAAGTCATAGTCGTTACTTTTCATAATAACAAAATCAAATCTAACGGTGACAAAGGTATTATTGAATTGAATATTACTCCTGCAGACTGGGAGCAGATTGCTTTGTAATGTCACCGGTACAAAATGAGTTCACCAGCAGTGTTTGTACGTTCAATCAAAATCCAACTCTTTAAACTGAGCAAATGCAGAAGAAAATCAAATCTATCTTTGAAAATTCTGATATTGATTCTTCTTCATATGTTAAGATCCAATAACTCAGCACTGCTAGTTTACAGTTTTGTGACCTGTAAAATGACTTTGAATGCATGAGAAACTGAGGCGGTAAAATAAGCACTGATATTAAAGCCAGTTTCCTGGTCAACAGCATTACTATCGTCCATACGCTGCTCTCTTCAGATGGTCTATCAGATTTCAAATGGTTTTGATCTTGTAGTTAATAATGCAGGACAAACTGTGTCACCAGTCAGTTTTTGTTGGTTTCAATTCTCTGCTGAGTAAGGGGTTGAAAGGTTGTTTCATTTGACAGCTAAGCTAAACTGCCTTGCGCTTTGACTCAATGCCATCTGTGCACAGTTGGCCTTTTAAAGCATTGACTAGGAATCCCAGTGAGTACAGTAGAACTAAACGAGGCAGGCCTCTGTCCAGACACATTTTGGAGAAAATAGCAATGGGTGAAACAGACAGTCACCTCTGACTAGCGCCATCTCAGGGTCACCGGAAGAAGCGTAGGGAGAGAAAGCAGGAAAAGGAGACACTGCAAATTGTCTGTTAGTCGTAAGAAAAAATAACTCTGACAGATGTTATTCTATTTTAATCAAAATATATTCATAGCACTCCACTCACAAGGTAAGTGCTTCATTGTTAGGAGTTTCATAATAGTTTTTTGTCATGTATTGAGCGGTGCAGAATAAAAGAGTGTCAAAACGGTTTAATTGTGAAGAAGAAAAAAAACAACAACATTGCCGGGCCGCATTGTTTGCTTTGGCGTTTAACAGCTAGTGACAAAAGAACTGCTGAGTGCTGTCGACCGAACCACGGTAAAATTTACATGCCATGAATTTGCACATGAGCATCTCTAGCTCATGGCAATTGGTTTACACAAAAGTGACAACAGGACATTAATGAAGAAGTAGAAGAGAGGAGAAGCGAGGAGAAGATAAGGTCAGATGGAAAAAAAAGAAAGAGGCGAGGTAGCAGAGGGGAAACATCTTTTGTTTTTTTCTTATTTGCTTCATGTAAGAGATATTATGTTGGCAGCTATTGTGTCATGGTTATTGTTATGCTTTCTGTAGATGACTGAGCGATATGGTCTCTAAAGACTCTCTAGGCTAAAGACTGTGGGAAGCGATAAGAGTGAAAAGCCATAATTTCACATTTAACAGAAAGTATCAGCCGTAGAAAAAAACTCATAATTGTAGACAGAGCACAGAGGGGAAATTCTCCAAACCAGCCAGGACTCTCAATGAACTGTTGTTTTTCAAATGAAGCTATTAGACGACTTTGGAGTTTGATAACTGTTTTTCCTTGTTCCTCTCCTCCTTCGCAAGGAAATGGTTTCCAAGACTGACAGTCATCTGATTTAAGTCACATTGTTTGTCATGGGCATCGAGTGATAGGAATAAGAATCCATATAAAAAGCCATTAGTTTTCTATTACTGCCAAGCTGGATGGACAGGCAGTCAGCGCTCAGCCGAATCACTGTGTTTAAAGTGTCAGGTTGGTTGAAAGAAGTCTACCTCTGTGGGGGCTCCCCCTGCCACTTCCCTGGGGGCTGAGTGGCTGAAATGACCATAAAACTCTGTTGAGCTAGACAGCCTGTAATTTCAGCAGTGAGAGGCGCTTTGCCAAGGTATAATGGAAAGCCCGTGGAAGCCATGAAATGCGCTGCATCCTGGTGTTGGAACACCATTGTCTGAACACTCAGGACACCTCTCTAAACTTTAAATTACTGTTTTTAAGCCATCATTGTCTGAAAGAGCTCTGCTTCTAAAAAGAAACACGGTGCTTGTTCAGTTTCTTTAATCTCCCGTGGTCTTTGCCATTCTTACAGAAATCTGACGTTCACATTCTGTATTAGTACAAAAGTAAAAGACCTTTTGCCCATAAGATACGGAAAAATGGCGCTTCGAAAGGTTGCTTTGTGTAGGCACAATAGAGTTGTTCTCTCTCCCCTCTGTCGTATCTTTTTTATCATCTGTACCATGGTTGTGGGTACAAGTGCCTTTTTCACTCTGAATGGAAATGGTTGAGAGGGGCCTTCGAGTGAGGAGGACAAGTGCTGAGAGGGGTTGCTTTGCATTTGTCTGTGTATGTTCTTTTTTTATTATGAAGGCTACTTATGTATTGTGTGTCGCTATTCGATAGTGCGCGTTTCTGTGTCTACACTCGTCTCTGTGGCGATGGCGGCGCGAGCATAGCGTGGTCAGTTTACTGAAGCGAGGTTTCACATGTGATGTTAGCAGCATGTCATGTCGAGAGGCTCTCTGGGGTGATTTGTAAGGAGGGTGGATGGAGATGGAGTAATGAAGTGTGTCTGAGTGGGGTTTGCTGCTGGAAGTCCAAGCGCCTTTTACGCCACACTGGCTACATTTCTGCTATGATGACACAGACACACAAACAGACAGACAGACATGGGAAATTGTTATATCATTATCCCACATTTAATCTCAGCCAAATATGCTTCTCTCCTCTTTTGAAGACTAACATGACGGCATATTGGTTTTTAAATCACTGCAATAAAAGAAGACCTTTCTCTCTGATAGACTATGCTGTGTCCTTCACAGAAGACAATTTTGTCACAGAAGACTATGTTATTCACAAAAAATAAGATATTAAGTATCATTCCATCTTAGTTATTTCAGAAAAAGGTATAAAAATTATAAATATGTGATCAAATACCAATTCCACTCTAGAATATTTAAGTCTAGCAGTGTGTGAAGACAGAGCCATATGTATATTTTGTTTACATTAACATTGGCCCTTTGAAAACTATTGTGGTGAACAGTAGTTTGCACCATCAGCATATTGTTCTTGTTTTTTAAATGCATTGTATTCATGCATCCCTCGTGCATAAATACAACGCTATAAATGCATAACTCTAATTTTCTTACAGCGTAAGTACAGTATGTGTAACTATTCATAAATAATTTTAGAGTTTTGCTGTACAAAAGTCAAAATTCACATATCTTTTCATGCTTTTCTTTGAAGAAAACATGTCTAAGTTTATATTTTTGGAGGATTTTTATCTCAGACATTTTCAGGCAACTCAACAGGAAAAGACTTCATGTATTTTCCCTGAATGTAAATTTGAGGTAGCTTTATGGAGTCAAGAGGCAGTAAGAGGACAATGCTACTGGCACAAGTGGAGGTACATTTTTACATCTTGTCAGCAGTGGTTGGACAGCAAAACAATAGGAGGGGGGAAAAGGAGCCACAGGAATAAACAGTAATGTGTCTGTTATGGAGAGCTGTGTCGGTCGTGTATACAGTGGCAAAGCTGTTCTCAGGCAAATGAAAGACACACTGAAACTTGTCTGACTCCAGCATAGACATATGCAAATGAAGAAACAAGCAAAAGAAAAAAAAGAAAAAAGAAAATCTTCATCTGAACAACCTGAATAAAAAACTTTAACTAATAAACAACTCAACTTCTTTCTTTTTTTATGACAACTATGAGGAGATCATTGTGCGGTCCTGTTACTTGTTGGATCTTTCTGTGGACTTTAAATCTTCCTGTAGCATCTCTCTCTCTCTCTCTCTCTCTCTCTCTCTCTCTCTCTCTCTCTCTCTCTCTCTCTCTCTCTCTCTCCGTGTGTTGCCAAAATTCTTCTTTGGAGTTCTGCCGTGAGTGTCTATGTTTCGCAGGAAAATTGACAAGACACAGCTCGTGGATTTTTGACCTCTGATAGATGGTCTTGTCTCTCCAGATGGTCTCATGTCTTGCTGTTGCGGCTGTGTACTATCCTTTCTAAAATTCCAGGGTTTGAGCCTTCATTGATATGTTGAAACCAAGATACTTTTTCCAGACTGCTGATTTTGATTTCAGAGTTGATGTCTTGTGGATTGTTAGGTATGAGCTTGGCCTTTCCTTTTTCTGATACCCATACTAAGAGCTGAGGCTTCTTTACCAAGAGGTTCCACCAAGCTTGGGAGTTTTCTTTCTTTCCCTTCAAAGACATGAATATAAAAATGTGGGCTGGTGATTGTTCTTCCTCCAGTGTTAACTGTGCCTTCATGCTGTTTCAAGGCATCTTTCATAATTCTCCAGGTGTATGTTGGAGAGGGTGGTTGAGAGTAGATACTTGATGATATTCCGACTGTAGTACCAGCTGCCCATGCTGTCACTCAAGAGAATAAGGCTTATATGCTTGTCATACAGGTGTTTGCTGATTCAGACCAGGTTGACGTTATCCACAAGGCTGCATGCCACATCCCATCAAAGACCTTCTTGAAAAAGAGCCCGTAGTGGCTGTGGAGCAGAAGGAACAGCAGGTTACAGTGGGGCAAAAAAGTATTTAGTCAGCCACCGATTGTGCAAGTTCCCCCACTTAAAATGATGACAGAGGTCAGTAATTTGCACCAGAGGTACACTTCAACTGTGAGAGACAGAATGTGAAAAAAAAAATCCATGAATCCACATGGTAGGATTTGTAAAGAATTTATTCGTAAATCAGGGTGGAAAATAAGTATTTGGTCACCTCAAACAAGGAAAATCTCTGGCTCTCACAGACCTGTAACTTCTTCTGTAAGAAGCTTTTCTGTCCCCCACTCGTTACCTGTATGGATGGCACCTGTTTGAACTCATCATCTGTATAAAAGACACCTGTCCACAGCCTCAAACAGTCAGACTCCAAACGCTGCCATGGCCAAGACCAAAGAGCTTTCGAAGGACACCAGGAAAAGTATTGTAGACCTGCACCAGACTGGGAAGAGTGAATCTACAATAGGCAAGCAGCTTGGTGTGAAAAAATCAACTGTGGGAGCAATCATCAGAAAATGGAAGACATACAAGACCACTGATAATCTCCCTCGATCTGGGGCTCCACGCAAGATCTCATCCCGTGGGGTCAAAATGATCATGAGAACGGTGAGCAAAGATCCCAGAACCACACGGGGGGACCTGGTGAATGACCTGCAGAGAGCTGGGACCAAAGTAACAAAGGTCGCCATCAGTAACACACTACAACGGCAGGGAATCAAATCCCGCAGTGCCAGACGTGTTCCGCTGCTGAAGCCAGTGCATGTCCAGGCCCGTCTGAAGTTTGCCAGAGAGCACATGGATGATACAGCAGAGGATTGGGAGAATGTCATGTGGTCAGATGAAACCAAAGTAGAACTTTTTGGTATAAACTCAACTCGTCGTGTTTGGAGGAAGAAGAATACTGAGTTGCATCCCAAGAACACCATACCTACTGTGAAGCATGGGGGTGGAAACATCATGCTATGGGGCTGTTTTTCTGTCAAGGGGACAGGACGACTGATCCGTGTTAAGGACAGAATGAATGGGGCCATGTATCGTGAGATTTTGAGCCAAAACCTCCTTCCATCAGTGAGAACTTTGAAGACGAAACGAGGCTGTGTCTTCCAACATGACAATGATCCAAAACACACCGCCCGGGCAACAAAGGAGTGGCTCCGTAAGAAGCATTTGAAAGTCCTGGAGTGGCCTAGCCAGTCTCCAGACCTCAACCCCATAGAAAATCTGTGGCGGGAGTTGAAAGTCCGTGTTGCTCGGCGACAGCCCCAAAACATCACTGCTCTCGAGAAGATCTGCATGGAGGAATGGGCCAAAATACCAGCTACTGTGTGTGCAAACCTGGTAAAGACCTATAGTAAACGTTTGACCTCTGTTATTGCCAACAAAGGTTATGTTACAAAGTATTGAGTTGTATTTTTGTTATTGACCAAATACTTATTTTCCACCCTGATTTACGAATAAATTCTTTACAAATCCTACCATGTGGATTCATGGATTTTTTTTTTCACATTCTGTCTCTCACAGTTGAAGTGTACCTCTGGTGCAAATTACTGACCTCTGTCATCATTTTAAGTGGGGGAACTTGCACAATCGGTGGCTGACTAAATACTTTTTTGCCCCACTGTATATGCTGTTTGGAAGGTTGGTGGTTCGACCCTATGAGGAAGCACTTGGCGACAGTGGGAAGGAAAAAAACCCTTTTAACAGGAAGAAACCTGTGATAGAATCAGGCTTAGGCACAAGCAGCCAAGTGCCATGATGGGCGACAGGACCAAAGACACACTTTGGAAGAGGGCCCAGAGATTAAAAACAACTGATGATTAAATGCTTTGTTGTCTTTAAACTAAGAAATTATTAGCTTAGCTTAGCATTAGAATTGAGATAAAGTTTTTATTTCACCAAAATAATAATGAAACCCTTATCTAGAAATATATGTATGTTGTCTGAAAAAAATGCAAAAAGGGGCACATTCATGTGTGAGTCATCAGACATATAAAGCGTCTAATACATATAAATGTGCATATAAATAAAGCATAGTCACTTTTTTCTGTTTCTTTTCTATATGAGGAAAAAGCGCTGTTAAGATAAAACCTCCAGGCGTTCTCATTAGTGTCTGAGTCCAAGTTCATTTCTTTATGTAATTCAAAATATGTCACAATTATGACAGTGATGTGCTTAAATATAATAAAACCCATAATATTTACTTTTGAAAGCCACCATGACATCTGACAATAAAAAAAACAGAAGAATGAGCTGCTGGCAACCATTAAGTTCCTTAGAAGGGAGTGGTTATCAGGTAGTGCTGGGTCACTAGCCTATCAACCATTCAACAACCCAGATAGCATATTTCATCAATACTAAACCTATTCTTCTGTATATATGTGTGTTTTTGTGTGTTCACTAGGACAACACAGCCCAAGGTAAATTAAGGTACCTTTGAACTTAAGGCCGAGGGAATGAGTCATGCACAACTCGGAAAGAAGCAAAGAGGAAAAAGAGAAATGCAGTATGGATTGTGATTAACATTGTGGGCAGCTGTGATGTGAACAGTACAGACAGCGCAACTTTACTCACGCTACTCCCAACTTAAGTAGGTTTTACTTAAGTGGATTAGCAATGCCACCCTGGGGGCCTTCACAGACTTAAAGCTCTTATCACAAACACACCGAAACAAAACATACTATTTTTATCAGTCTCCTTGGTTTGTGGGGAAAGTGAGTTCGGGAGATGGTTAAGAGATCCAGGATAAGCACAGAAGCTATGGCCAAAAGAGCCGTATCATATCTTTTCTCATCTTTATACAAAAGCACTACGACTGGGTCTCTGCTGAATATTACTAATAGCTTGTTGGTTATGAGGCATAAGTGTTTGATATTCATGACACCTGTTGTAGAGGCCTGGGAACAGATGTTGTATATACTTTCCCAGTTTGACGCTGGTCATAATTGGCAGGTGCTCTGTAGAAAAAACTGTGCCAAAAAAATTACGCCCAGCTTTTTGTATTTGTGTGTTTTCATCTTGTGCGTGGACTTTATGACTGAGCCTGTGCTTCTCATTCTTTGTCTGTGTTGTGCTTCATGTTTTTTGTGCAGGTCTAGGCTGGCTGATTACAAAGAGAACTGCGGGATGACTCCACACGCAGCGAGCACCTGTCCTAACCAAGACAATCACCAAGCCTGCTTGGCCTCCTTTGCAAGGCTCGTTGGTCAGTACATGGCTACGTTGTGAGAAGAAAATGACGGCAGTGAAATGTGTGGACACAGAAAGGCAGATTCAGAATGTCACTGTTTTTTTTCTACCTTTCACACACATAATGAAATAAAGAAAAATACTCCAAAAACATGAGACAGCGTGCCAGCAGTCCAGGCTGCTTTCATCATGAGGACCAGACAGCAGAGTTAAAACTGATATCTCCACCAGTACACTGGGCATTAGTTCACTACTAGAAGCAATTAGGGAGCAGAGGCACTGAGAGAGTTTTTATTTAATTAAAACACTTGATGAACATCTGTTTGCTTGCAATAAACGTTAAATAAACAATATGTACTGACTAGTAGATGCATATTTTTCAGTCTCAGCCAGCAGCAGCTAGGTAATGCTGTGGCAGTACCACAGAGCTTGCTAAAAAAATAAATCTAAAGGCAAATTTACACAAAAGGGCTTTTTCTGATGCTTAGTGGTTGCTGAAGTGTCCATATTTCAGTATCAGTCAGTGCTTCCCCACCATGTGTCATAAATCATGCAGTATGAAGTGATGATATTCCACGGTGGTTCCTGGATTTCTCTAGAAAATACGACACACAGAATGTACCAAACACTCATGACACCAGCTAAAAGCATTGACACATAGAAACATTTGGAAAGTAAAATGCTTTGGTACTGTAGTGCTTTATTCAAACAGGGCACACACTTCCTAAAGCAACTACTTTGCAAAATATTTATAACATAATGGCCACTTTCCATTTAAAATAAAGCATAACACAATTGTTCACCTCCCTGTAAACTCCAACAATGCAGTGCAAACTCATACCTGTGACTAACACCTTGTTGTGCATTTTGTATGCAATTTGCTATAAATGTAATCCATTATTGTCCATTAGTGACACATAACTGTATTTCTGTGTGGATGCCCTCGCAGGGACGGACGTGACTCCCAACTACGTGGACAGCAGCTTCTCCAACTGGACCATCTCCCCATGGTGCACCTGCAAGGGCAGCGGAAACCAAGAGGAGGAATGTCAGAACTTCCTGCGGTACTTCACCAATAACGCATGCCTAAGTAAGCCGTCACAACTCATGAATTCTCTGAAATATGTTTTGTAACTGATAGAGGCCAAACAGGCATGTATTATTGATAAAAAGTACGAGCCTGCGATGCGGAACTTTCTCTTTCAGCCACGTAAGAGAAGCGAGAGCTGTGAACTTCAGTCTTATGAAACTTTAATGGTTTCATGTCAGATTCTGGTTTTCAGTGTCATTGAGCTCTTCAGCGAAATAACTGTGGATGTGATGTTTTTAAAGTGTGGATGTTGGCGGCATGACTGAATGTGGAAATAACAAGAGATGTGGTTAGAGGGTGTGGGTAATAGATAGCTTTTAGACATCTGAAAATCAAAACGTCTGCATGAAATGAGGTGCTTGAAAATTTTTGCAAATCACTTTTATTTCAAAGAAGAAGAAAAAAGTATTTTGTGTATTTAATAATGAAATAAGGCTAGAAGGATTGCATGTAAATATTTGTCAATGAAGGATTAATGCATGGCTGGATGGACTTGAAATCATTATATAAAATTGTCTGTTAGAGAATTGAATACAACCTGCAGATATCCCTTTATCCACAGATTAAGTTGGAATTAAACGTTCTTCGTTTCTCAGATGCAAGTAATTTCTTATCATTTCTCATCCCTCCTTTGGGCAAGATCTGCCCAGACTTTAATACAAAAGAAACCATTTGCATGTCATTTTCACATTCAATCTAAGAGAGTTAAAGGGCTTAGGGGAGAAAAATGTCATGAAAAGGAACAGACTAGCGCAAATGGAATAATAGGGAGAGCTAAAATACATATCATCTGTATATCTAATGCATAACATACAGGGTGCAGCGTGACAGAAGGGTTTCTTCAAATATCTTTATGCTTTTTCACTGAAAAGTAAAATATAGCAAGTTCCATCCTTGCTATGGTGTAGCGAGCAATGTCATCAGTACTATAAGACACCATTGCCTTTACCATGTTCTATTGTGTGGATAATGCTTTCAGACCATTTCAATAGATTGCTGGGTTACCGTTTTAGCTGAGTGTGCAGGATGAGGGATGAGGCTGGGAGCTGAGGAGGCGTCTCGAAAAATAACACAAAATGCAGCATCTCCTCTTTGCAGTCGAGGGGAACAGGCGATAAACTTCAACACACCGGGAGGTAGATATACACAAAGTCACAGTGCAGGAAGATGCATATTCAACCCCCTTAATCTGAAAGACATTTAAATAAAATTTCATTCAAGCAAAACAACATAACCATGGCAACTGCAGCATTAGTAAACAAAAATAAAAGTTAAATTTTTTTAAAAAGTTAAAGAAAAAAATGGGAAGGTGTGATGCAAAATTTGGTAATACATGTAAGGAAAAAGAAGAAGTTAAAAAGTAAAACTTCAATTCAATCACCAAGGTCAGTATTTAATATTAATATGATTGGTCTCTGATGTTTTCTCTCACATTATTTTAACCATTTCTAATTGTGCAGTAGCTTTAATGCCACCACTTCTTGCAGCATGTAGCATTTGATTAGCAGTGGCAAAAGCCGCTGCTGTGGCCACAAGTGTTAATTACAGATTCTGGTACATTCAATTCTTTTTGCCCCTACTGGCTATCAATAGGTGATTTTACTGTGTACAAAAACAATTTAGTGTTATTGGTGCTGAATAAATACAGCTGTTTGCATACTAATTGCAGCAGGATGGAAACCCTTCCACAGTGTATATAACCCTGAGTTGGACAAGGAGAGGAAAAAATGGATGGGTGGATATTTTTATGGATGTCTTTCCATTAAAATTTCTAGGTAGTAGCTAAACATCCTTCAAACTGATGAGTTGACAACTTCAGAAACAGCTGAACATCAAGCAAGTGCAACAAATCCAGAGACAGCAGCTGTGATTTGACCTTAATATACTCCACTTCTGCTGAACAATGGTTTTTAATTAGAGAGAAATACTTGAGTCCAACTTCTCAGATTTTCCCAGACCGCGAGTCTCAGTCTGCTTGGAACATCTGCGCAGAAACGCTGTGTCTGGCAAGTTGTTAGTGAGCCAAGTTTTGGTCAGAACAAGGCAGAAAGTCCAAACGTTACTCTTTCTTTTTGTACACTCAGTCTTATCCAGATATCTAATTTAAAGTTGGCCAGAAAAGTGAGGAATCACAGACCCGAATGTGGTAGAGTTTTGGTTAATTAGCAGACTGGCCTGCTCGCTCCTCTTTAACTTCAATGCGCACCACTTCTGTTGAAAGAGCTTGCTCTAGCTAAGCATCTTGGCAACACTCTTTTTCTAGGAAACCACTTACTCTGCTCATATGTTGCCAGGACATGTGTTGGGGTAAAATTAGTGACCAAGACAAATCTGAAGCTGTTATTTAAAGGTAAAAAAACTTTAATTATAACAATAATATGTCACTATATAGACTCTTCTTTTATCTTTGCCATGTATGCAAACTAGATTTATATCTGTTTACATCTTGAGCTAATTGTATTGCATCTTCATTACCAATTTAATTATGTAATTAAATTCTTACAGCTTTAACTGTGCTGTAGATCATGAGAAAATATTTAGTGTAAACCTTTAGATCTGCAGCAGAGTTCATTTTGATACCTCATCCATCACAGCATACTTCAAGTGAAATCAGAAAAACATGCTTTAGATGGTTCATTTACTGTCCTTGAACTGTTCCCAATTTTTCCTTACAAGCTCCAGCAAAAACAATGGTCCAACAGAAGACTAGATTAGAATTCCGATTTGTATAAAATATATGGGAGGCCAACAAAGAACATTCCAGCTTAGAGGTATTATGACAGTCAGACCCTGACTCCCCCTTCCCCTGTCTCTGCTTCTCTTGTTCTCTCCTTCCTTCTCATTTCATCTATCCCTGCAGGTGCGACAATACAGGCTGTGCCCAGGGGTTAAAGGAAAGCTTAATATGAGCCGTTAAAAAATGGAATTGCTGTTGGCAATGAGCTTAATCACTCAGTGGAACATTTGGGTGCAGTAAAACATCCTGGGTGGAGGCCCCCCAGCCAACTAGTTTGATCTATGACTTTATTCACCCATTTCACATCTTTGAGGGGGATTGCTAACCATAGCTGACCCTGATAAACAGATGCTTAACATTACAGGTCTTAGCAGCACTCCACTAGCTCTTGACTGCTAGCATTGACATTGTTAAGCCTCGCCAGTGAACTCGATTTTTCTCTGAACCACTCTCCTGCTTTCTAGCAGAAGCCCAAATTGTCAGTGTCGACCAGCATAAAAAAATATGAAGTGTGCTCTTCTGTGTGTTTTGTGTGCAAGTGAATGTGCATATGTGTACCTCTGTGAGTGTCTTTGCTGTTCAAATACTTGTGTGTGCGTGTGTCTGTGTGTAGGCGGACCAACAAATGTGACAGACAAATTTATGTGGCCAAGCACCGGTAGTACTAGGGACTGTGTAGCCATCTGATTATGCATGTGCATTCCACAACTATCTTATTTGTCCTTTGTGTGGTGGTGTGGAAATGCCATTTCTCCTTTGTTTGGGAATGTTTTGAATTTGATCAGTCACATAAATCTATTCAAAGTCATCTCTGCATGCTGACCTTATAATGGAGGTGGTTGCCAAGCAATTACATGCCTTGCCTTCTCTCTGGCTGAACAAAGAGAAACAAGCCTTGTGTTTTAAACGGATGAGCGGTGAAAAGGTACTCAGCGCCTATTTTTACCATATCTAGCTGGAAAGCTGACTGAACAGGGATTTATCACATTTCTACAGAGACACACACATGCACTTAGACACAAAATTAAACACATGTGTACAGCACATCTGCAGGCGCTGATATGCTAGGGCTCGTATTTATTCACATGCTGTCCTCTGTTTGAACTAGTTGATTTCCCTCTTTTAAAAGATTGTATTGCTTTTCATGCTAACAAACAAATTAGGACTCATCTTTGCAAGCGTGGTCATTTTAGCGCTATTTAGTCAGCTCGTAGCAGTTTGAGAATGGCTGTTGCATCGTAAGAGAGTTTTTTTGTAATATGCATGAATCCAACATAAAGCAAAGTTGGTTGTATTTGATAAATATAATCTGTTGTGTCGCCGCAGGATTCGCTTGTAAAGGATCATAGAAAACGCAGATTAATTCGTGATCCAGTTCTTTCGTGACTTGCTCCTAATCGAAATGCTGTCACACTGCAAGACGATCATCTGTGATAGATCACAACATCTGTGTAAATGGAAACTTTAAAAAAAAATGCTCAAAAAGGCAAAAAGGAAAATGTATTTATTGACTTCATTTATAATGCATGAAATACAATTAATTAGCTCTCAGATGCTTGGCACAACTGTATCAATAATGTATCGCTAGAGGAAGTGATTCAATTTATTGCCTTATCAATATTTTGTGCCGCCGCTAAGAAATAGCATAAATATGCGAGGCAGTCAAAAAGGAAGGCATAACTTACAAAATAAAACATAAGGCAGTGCTTAGTAATGACAGACAAAACTCGGATAGCAATTTGTGATTAGTTTGGCATATTTCTCTGAAGCTTACTGACAAAGCAAAAAGACTGGCTCTCTGTGCTCTTTCTGCTCCATCCTTCCTCAGTCTCACTCAGCCTTGCCTCATTCCTTTAGTTGCCAAAGATTGGGCAGGGTACCAAAAAGTTGACTTAGAGCTGTCTGTCTGCTAGCTGGCTTCTTGCAAGAAGCCAGCTAGCCATCCCAACATGTTGGGATGGCAGTCAAACCCAAATGACTTTATGTCTCTGTTCCTGCAGGAAATGCCATTCAGGCCTTTGGTTATGGGATAGACAACACACAGAACAAAAGTGGGCCTGTCCCAGGCCCCTCAGCGACACCGAAGCCAGACCCTGTATCGACACAGGAGATCTCAGAAAATCTCCCAGTGACTATCCCAAAGGTAAAAGGTTCTCAATGTTTCATTACATGGGATGTTTTACATGTAGATGTTAAATGTGATGGCAAAATGTAATTTAGAGTTGTTATTTACTGCCTGTTTGGCAATCGGGTATGCTCTGCAGTTTGAAGGCTACTAATATGAAGCTTCTGTGTATGTTCAATAAGCAAGATCTGTAATCACTCATGTGCTTGCTTTCCCAGGGGTTCGACTGCTAGTCTATTCTTTACATTGCTCCCACTTTCCCACGCTGCCAGACTCAGTACTGTTCATTACAATCCATATTACAGTCATTACTGTAGACCAATAATCTTCTTGCCTGCCTTCTTTGAGCCAATCAGCCTCCACTCTGCATGCATTAAAACTCACTGCAATGTGCCTGATCATGCAACAGCTAACAATCATGTTTTGTTTTGTTTGTTTGTTTTTTTATTCTGTACCCTGTCACAGTAAGATCGCTGTTTTTTGGGGGAAGTTCTGTGCTAAATCTTATCAATGCTGGGGTTCCTTTCTGCCATGATGGCTCATCTTATCAGCAAATAGATCTCAAGAAATCATATTCAATTCTTTCAAATGCTCTCTCCTCATTGAACTTAGTTAATCGTGACACATTTAGGTCAACTCACTGTAAAAGTTAAATAGATGTGGATGTTGCTTTATTTTGTTTTTTGTCACATCAAAAATATACATTTTCATCTCTTTCCTGCTACTTCTCTGCATACATTTGATAAAATGGACCAACTGCAAGGAGAATCACAAAAATACTCCTCCGCTCTCTCTTTTGTACAGTGGCAAAATAATAAGACTCAACGTGCTGCACCGTTCACATTCGCATCACATACAATCTCTATGCTTGTTAAAGCAATTGGCACATCAAAACAGACGCTTTATGATAACACAGTTTATGCTACACACCCAAGATGATGACATGTGGTTGAAATATTATATTTTTCTTACAGACAAAGAAAGAGTGAAAGGAATGGGAGGTGGAGGCTTAATCTGGATTAGATGTTCTAAAATACTGGCCCAGGGCCTGTTCTCTGCTGAATGCTGTCTACTATGAAGACTGCAGTTAACTCAACTATAACTAGGTTCACTGTCTGGAGCAGAAAACATTACCACTTTTTTTAATGCTGTGCTGCACAAATGCATAGCTCTTTGTCTTTTAACATAACTCTTCTTCATTTTCTCTTCAAATAAGTGTAAAAATGACAGAATTAAGTTATTCACCAAAGAATCCTTCTTTTTATGAGTCTCTCTGCTACAGAAATATTTCACTTTACACTATAGGTCGAGAAGAGGCTTTTCTTTTTATCTAGCTGTTGAGTTGGATTAGTTTTCACAGTGAATTACGGCTGTGTTTTACAGATGTATTTTAGATGTTTTGTGCAGCTTTCTAAAGTAAGAGTAATGATGCTTTTCACCTTTGCAGGAGACCCATGTGCCCATGTTTGGCAGCGGTATAAAACTGTGCTTTATAAAATATTCTGCTGCTGATGTTGTTGTTCATGTCATTTTTCAGTGACTGTTACATATCCAAATCCAAGTAATGTGCACGGTTTAGGAATGCAAATTTGTGTTCTGAATGAACAACTACCATTAAGACATTTCGCATCAGAGCCGTTAAATGTTAAATGTGCAGTTTTGTGCTTTGCACACAAACCCTCGTTGATTGGAACACAGGAAATTAAAACCTTATGTCGTGATCACTGCGTTTGAGCCTTGTTTTCGGTCTTGAATTTTTAGTTAATATGTTAAAGTTTGAGTTTCTGCTTTGTTTCTCTTGTTATTTCTGTTTAGAAAGTTTAGATCTTTGTTTATTTTATTTTCCAAATCCATTTTTTTCCCTATTATTATTTCACTGCTGTGCCTTCTGTTGGATTGTTTTGGAGTTTGCATTATTGCATCAGCCTAATAAAACAACTCATTTTTTGTTCATTCGGTCTACCTTGTGCATGCCACTGCTGGGTCCCAGTTCTGCAAACCTTGGACCCAGCAGTAGAGTCTGAACAGCAGCAGGTGGCTTTCTCGTTTTTTGAGAAGAATTTTGGAACTGAATATGAGCCTATCTCCAGAGGGGCTTACCAAGGCAATGGGGGCCTCACCCAGTAGTTGTGCTCCTGAGGGAAGTCATACCTCAAGGCTACCAAGCCTGCAGGTCCAACTTCCACCAGAAGTCAAATTGGGTTAAGTGTGCAGCTAGATTGTCTGCCACCTGCTGTTGCTCCTGTCAACTACCCAAACCAGCATTTAAATCTCTGCCATCTTAAAAGAGCGACTGCAGCCCTTGGCAACACTGCCGATTGCAGCCTCAGCAGCCAATTCCTCCGCCTGAGTGTTTACCCAAACTCCATGCCCTGAGTTCCTTTTTTTTTTTAATTCTGGCTACCCCGTGACCATGTATACTGTGTCCAAACCAGTATCCCCTGTGAGACTGGGGTCCCTAAAACTCAGCCTGTGTGTCCTAACCTGTCCTAGCTGAGTGTCCTGTGGTGACAAAGCTGGTGCAACCCAAGAGTCCTGTGCCTAAGCAAATAGAGCTCACCAACACTCAACCACCTGAGGAACTTCATTGCCTCCACTGGACACCTGTCTCGTTACCCTTCAGTTTCCACTTACCTGATTGCCCCCTTGTGCATAAATAGTCCTGCATCTGTTGTACTTACAAGTGCCCCTCCATTGTGTTCTCCTGTGATTCCGTTGGATTTCTTTTGGCTCATTTTTAGACTTTGTGTCTCTGCATCTGCAAGAAAACGGCTCACTTTCTGTTCATTTAGTCTTCCTTTTGTGTCTTTGGATTTCAATTCTGTAAAACCTGACACCCTAAAAATGTTGCAAAGAGGAAAATTAATGAATAAGCACAGCTGATAACATTAACAGTGTGTGTATTACCGAAAGGTAGAGAAAGAGAGAGGATAGCAGAGGGCGAATGGGTGGTGAAACCGCTTTCTCCAAAGGTTGTGTGTGTGTGTGTGTGTGTGTCAGTATTGATGCACTGCTCAGTGCCTGTCTCACTGCAGCATGGTGTTTAATTTATTGTAAAAATGGTAATTAGGAAACAATAAGACGTGTGATTACTCAAGCAGGAAGTTTATAATTAGAGAGGGAGCTGGTAGCGACATTTTGGGCGGCCCTGAGTTCTTAGACAACTATGCCTGGCAATTAAAACTTGTCAAACTTCCATGGCAGATAAATTGGGGGTGTGTTGTTATGGTATGAGTCCTCTTGGCAGAAGACTGACTGTCCAGAGCTGTAAATCTCACTGTGGCTCATTGAGTAAACATGTGGTCTGAAGCTTGGTCCTTTGAGCACTGTAAAGATGCATCCATATTTAGGTATAACTGAGCAGTGCCATGCTCCCAACTCCAGTGGTGAGGTTACACACGTGATATTTGTGTACCCAGTTTAAATGTGCATTACAACAAACTGATACAGTTTCTAAAGCAAACTAAGTCTGTTTTGAATGGCAGTTATCACTTGTTTACAGGGTCATGTCACCAGTATGCAAGGTCTTCCACCAACCATTTGGCCCTTAAAACCTCATGTGTTTGGAAGTTTTGTTGGCGTACTGATTATGTTCATTTGTACACACTGTTTGGTTGAGGCGCCAAAATTACTTCTCTGGGAAGGCACTAAATTCATTTGATTAGTCTTTGGAAACAAGATTTTAGTTTAGATTAAAACACACCATTTCACATCACTAAACACATATTACAAAGCTCAACGTTCCAGGTGATGAATAAACATCAATCCAATATTTGTATCAGTTGTTATTCCTGTACTGCCTTAAAAAAGTTTCTTTTTTTTAAAGTGAGTGAGCAGCTCTGTGCAGCCGATCTGTTAAATTCAGGTCTGTGTTTTTAAATATTTATGTACTATGCCAGCAGTGTACTGGTGGCAAACAGTTCTAAGAGTTTATGGAGGGAGCTAACTGCAAACAGTTAGCGGTTTCAAGGTATTTCATGTCCGCTACATCAAATTTTCTTTGCAGGAGTTTGTGGATTGATGATGGGTGAAAAGCTCAGATGAGTTTTCCTTGTCAGCTTCTCTCGCTCTCAGTCTCACACTTGTTATGTTCATTATTTATTGGACCTGCTTTAACATACCAGGTTGTCCTCGGCTCCACTCTGTGCGTGAGGAGATGCACACATGTAAAACTGGGAGAAGACAAAGGCAGCAAAGTGCAGTATACTAAGGTGAAATTAAACAAATGGAAAAAGAATCACCGTTCATTTGCGTTATGCTGGTGCTGATTAAATTATTTCACTAATAAACACAATTTCAGTGAATAAGCTTGCAAATATTTATTAGCCATATTGTGCTTTATGAAGTTTGGAAAGTAATGTTTAAATTCAGCCCGACGTTGCCTTACACAAGATTATCTTATATCAGTACTGCAAATGAAAAAGTTGAACTGGTGCATCCCTGATCAACTGCAGATTTAACATGTACTTATTCCCACAACTGCGAAAAGCATCACTTGATCTGGATTACTTTCTGTTTATCGTGATTACTATCTTGTACCATCTTGGCTACAGGCAGGTACCAGGAGGGTGTCTACTAGTCATATCTATGGGACAGATTGCAAATTATAACTGGCCATTCAAAGGGCTGATAACAGTCAAAGTGGGTACTATCTTTTTGCTTCTATGTAGTAGCTCTAATATGAACTCAAAGGATTTGGCTAAAAATAGACCACTCTGCATAAAGCAGTTTAATACTTTAAGTCATTTATATATGACACAAACAACAATAATATATGTTAAATCACACAAGTCTATGTGTACGGACGCCTGGAATCTCAGTGCGGGTGTACAGAAATCTGAATTTCCAAAATATTCGTGTATCTCAAAAGGATAAACCCTCATTTGATGCCAAGGACTCGGTTCCAATCTCAGCAGGAGATATTATATTATTGCTCTCTGCTGTAAGTAAATATGCATTTTTATTTAAATCTATTACTGTGTAAAAGGATATGACTTTAAGAAAGATAAGATATATATATATAGTCAGTTATTTGAACATGTAGTGGTTAAAATTCTGTTGCAACATCAGGTAAGTTTGATTTACACATCAAACAAGTTCACTGTGATTTTAGAGGGCTTTGAACCCAAATCAAGGGGAAAATGTTCAGTGGGAATGACATTTATCATAGATTGGATGGTTTTTGAAACCTTATTCAATAAACAATCAGTCAGGGATCTTTAAGTGGTGACCATTATATAAAAGCAACAGATAATTCACCATGACCATCACTGGCCACTTCATTAGGTACACTTGTTCAAATGCTCGTTAAGGAATATGTTCTATCAACTAGTCACATGGCGACAACTAAATACATTTAACTGGCATTTTCCCCAAACAACCATCTCTAGGATTTACAGAGAATGGTCTAAAAAAGAGAAAATATACAGTGAGCAGTCGTTGCCTTTGATGAAAATGCCTTGTTGATGGAGAAGGTCAGAGGAGAATGGCCATACTGCCTCAGGCTGATAGGAAGGCAACAGCAACTCAGATAACCACTCGTTACAGCCAGTTTATGCAGACGACCTTCTCCGAATACACGTCAAAGCTTGAAAGCTGGTGGGCTACAGCCGCAAAACACCAATCCAGTTGCCACTGTTGTCAGTTAACAGGAAACTGAGGCCAAAGCGCACCACATTCACACAGTTTCACCAAAATTGGAAAAGATTGGAAAGATGTTGTGAGTTGTTCTGAAATGTTATGAGTATGGACATTCAGATGGTAGGGTCAGAGTTTGTCATGAACAATATGAAAACATGGATCTGCCTTGTTTCAATAGTTCAGGCTGTTGGTGGTATAATGCAGTGAGGGATGCTTTCTGGGCATTTTTCCAGCTCTTTAACACAAATTGAGCATTGTTTAAATGCCACAGCTTACTTCGCCTTAGTTACTGACCATGTCAATCCCTGTATGGCCACATTGTATCCTTCTTCTGATGGTTGTGTTGGGATGTGGTGGAACAGGAGATTCACATCATGCATGTGCAGCAACTGCTTGATGCTATCAAGTCAATGTGGACCAGAATCTCTGAGGAATCTTTCCAACACCTTGTTGAATTTGTGCCATGAAGAATTAAAACAGCTCTGAAGACATTGTGGAACTGGCAAGGCGTAACTAATGAAGTGGCCAGTGAGTGTACGTTGACAACATAGCCTCATTAGCAGATTTTTGTACAGCTTGCCTTTTTCCCCACACCTTGTGCCTTCTTTCAAATGACTCAATGTTACTATGCGATGCCATTTCAAACCAATTACCTTCACATTTACCAAACTTGTGTTCAGGAAGTGCCTACTGATTCTACAGTTTTTGCAATGTGTTTCTTTGAAATGTTAAATTTTATTAAAAGCAACTCGTGCAAGTGATCAGTCTCCACGCCCACATTACACACACCCAAACACACACTCTGAGCTCGCAGGCAGCGGAAGGCTAGTGTTGTCTGTGCTCTCATGTAACCCTGTCACTGTTGATTTTCAGCTCAATTGAATGGAACTGACTGGTGGAAAAAGGCTACATAACTCAGGGTTACTCAATAAGTAGTTGCAGTTTCGCTGCAAATTTGACAGTGAATGAAAACAAGTGCTGTCTAGATGTGTGTTTACCACTTAAATGACAAGTCACGTGCATTTTTAACAGTTTAAATAAATGCTTTTGTTTCTCTCGCTCTCTCTGCCTGTAAACAAATAAGGACATTTCGACATTGTCTGTATTCTGTCATGTATATGCATGTGTTTGTGCTTTATCCCTTTGTTCATGTGTGTGCAGCTTATCACAAGCCTGAGTGTATGTGTGGATATTGGCTGCAGCTAGAGATCTGGACTCATGTCAACAGGCTGCTGCCACACATCACTGCCCTTGCTAATTAATTGGCTTTTAGTCGCGGATGTGTTTGGTGCATTGTCAGGCTACCCAGTGCTGCTCCTCCGCGCGTGCACCCCTCTTTTTTTGGCAACTGTCATTTCAATCATTTCTTTGTAAAGTGCAAATTCACAAACACAGGTACTGTGATAACTGAGGCTACTGGAAACACCCCCTTTGTCTCCCTCGTTCTCCCTCTTGCATCCTTCTTCACAGAAGCAAAAATATGGCTGTCTTGTTAAAATAACTCAACAATTTTCTCGTTTCATTGTTTATTTTCTCATTTATGTGTTGCCTCGTTCTGGTGGAAGACGAAGTGCTGGTAGATAACATCATAGTAAATCTTTTTCTTTTCTTTTTTTTTTTCCTGTGCACAGCGAAATGGGCGAATACATGGTGAAGATGAGGTGAGGGGAAGGTGGAGGAGGGGAAAGAGGAGGAGAAAATGTTTCATGTTCCTTATGATGTGCCTCTGTATTGCTGTGCAGGACTGAAAATGGTACCTTTGCAAATTGAGCAGGACTGCTTTAACTTGAAGGCAAATGGTTATGCTTTGTGTTACAGAAATCCGAGAAAATTGAAAAAGTATTCAAAATGCTAACAATTTTATGGAACAGCATATAATAAAACCCATTGTAGCACGGGTATAACGGTGGAACTCTGGAGGCCACAGAATTTAATATCTGTGCTGATTCCCACTCGTCTCCGCCATAATGTGAACAGTGTGGGAAAATAAACTTCACAAGTTTATTCTCTCTTGTGCATAAGAATAAACACTTTAGCGTTTTGATTGTGCACACTCAAACAAGGGGTCTTGTTTTCTTGGGCCTCTACTTGCTGTAAGATTTGCCTCATGAAATATTGAAAAGAAATCCATAGCCGCCGCTGGCTTCTGTAGTGTGTGTTTGGCTTCGTGGCATGTTTTTCTTGTAAATAAAGTCTGTAATGATAGCTTTAAAAACTGTTTAGAGACTTTCTGGCACAGCCTAAAAGAGTTTTTGAGAAAAAAAAAGAAAAAGTGCACACAAGAAGCTTTCCTTTGTTGCCAACTTGTTTAAGAAGCAAGGAGCATACTAAGCAGCACGGGCTTGAAATATACTTCACATATCAAAACGTTTGGTGGATCAAACACTTAATGTTCATGTCAAAGTGGATGTACTGCGAATGTCATTTCTTGCTTTGACTTTCTGAATGATGTTTTCTCTTCTTCTCTTTAGCAGTGACCCTGTCCTCTCTCATTTCCCTCCTGTCCTGTCTGACCTCTCTCTTATCAAATGCCAGAACAGGAAAGCAGCATGAATTGTGAGTCATGTCTAACCTTTTGCGGATCTCTCTCTCCCTCTGTGTGTCCCTCTCTATCTGCCCAGTATCACCAACCAAGAGGTGGTGTCATGGACCTGGGAGAGGATCACTCTTCTTGTCTCTATGCCAGTGTCTGGGCTCTGCTTCCCAGCCTGGCTTTGGCTCTGGTCCTGGC
The DNA here is from genome assembly GCF_057381915.1 of Diplotaxodon limnothrissa. Lineage (NCBI taxonomy): Eukaryota > Metazoa > Chordata > Actinopteri > Cichliformes > Cichlidae > Diplotaxodon > Diplotaxodon limnothrissa. The sequence goes on from NC_140607.1 coordinate 16,792,173, forward strand.
CCAGCATGCCTTATAGAAGCGCCAGGAGGAGAAAAAAGAGGTCATCCACCCACAAGCTGATCCCAAATGCAGAAGGTGTTATTCCTGAGACTGATATTAAGAAGGCTGATTCTCTGGACAGTTGACATGGATGGCATTTACGAAAGAGAAAAACAAAAGGCCGAGAGAGGTGGAAATGGCTGAAATTTTATAACTGTGAATTTGTTGTTCATTTATCGTATCATTCGGGCAGACCGCAACTGTGATGGAGCACATGGCTTTACAAAAGACCCTTGGTATGAGAGGCCATGAAGGCCGCTCTCTGACTGAGTCACGAAAAAAACCCAGAGGACTGAAGCTGCTCATGTCAAAGACTTCTGCACTTTTCTCACCAAAGGAGGGCGAGAGGGGGGGAATGAACAACACAATTAAAAGAAGGCAAGGCAGGATTGGCAGAAAAGAAATTGTTGCAAAGAGAAAAGGAGTGAGCTTGAAGTAAATGTCATATAGTGAGATGGGAAAAAAAGAAGGAATCGTTTTTATTTGCTTTGGGTCTTGGACTTAATCTTCTCTTGGATGAACAGATTGCACATTTAGAGGCATGGATGGGGGATGATTACGTTCTGTTTCTTCAAATCTAGTGTAAACTCTAAATTGTAAAGCCTACTCAATGTTCTAAGTGTTGGTATAGTATCTGTGACCATAATCAATCTACAGTACCGAGCTTTCATTTGGGTGCTACAGTGTACCTTTTAAGCAGGCAGCGAAAAGAGCTAAAGGCAGCCGTATTAAACAGTTAATGGTCTTATGGTCATTTAAGATGTTGTTGATAATTGTGGGTGTTCGCCATATGTCCACCCGCACACGTGTATATTTCTGTCTCTATGTATATAAACAACACTTTTTCTTTCATTCAGCCTAATGATATCTAGTACCTTTAAAGGACATTATTGTATGCACAGGTGGCTCTGTACTGGTACTGAAGGAAGGATTTCATTATCTGCATTTATATTTGTCTATTAAGGTTTGATCACAAAGAATGTATACAGGGATAAAATTAAACGAGCTCCAACTGCTTGAAAAAGCCATAATGTGTGTGTGAATATTGTAATATTTGTTTACTGTGTGTGTCTGTCTATGTGTGTACAAACTCATTACAATGTGTGAATGGGTTTACAAGCAGGAGAAAAGTAGCTTGTGAGGAGCATTTTGAATTGCCCGTGTGGGGGTTCATTTTGCACCGTCAGACAGCAGAGGTTATGATGCATATTGTAATTGGAGAGTAAAATCACCTTGCAGTTCTGGTAAGCGTTTTTGGGAACTTCCAGCTCTTTTGTTTCCAATTTTAAGAGTCTCTGAACTTTTTCTTCATTTAGTTTTTGTCCAGAGGAGCGGAGAAGAGTGATAACAGCCTCTCACTAACAGATTGGGCCCGTTTGAGTGTGTGTGACTGCCTCTTATTATTGATGATTATTATTAGTATTATTAACAGATTGGGCCCGTTTGAGTGTGTGTGACTGCCTCTTATTATTGATGATTATTATTAGTATTATTAACAGACATGTGAAAATGTCAGCCTGTCCTTTAAATGGCTTCCTTTTAATGGGAAATTGTTCCACACAAGCAAATTTGTTTTGACTCTTCAGAAGAGGAGCTGATGTCTTCAGCTGCTTGGTGTCTACTGTTAAAAGGACATGAAAGTCATTCTGTGTAACTTGGGCAAATCAGCAATCAACTTAGCCACAATCTTTTGGACGTAGCTATAAAAGAGCACATTTGCAAACAAGATGAGGCCGAATGCATGATGTTACACCCATAAGAATATCGTTTTGCCCATCCGTGCATTGTGTTTGTTTTTGAAACACACGCTCTGACAGATGCTGAAAGAACAACAAAAAAATCAAGACTTGCGCTGGCATCTTTGCAGATGAGAGACATTTTTTGTGTGTTCATGCTTTCATAATTTTCCACTGCTCTGAATGAATGTTACCAGTAGTTTCACCAAAAACAAGTTTTTATTTTCAAACAGCACATCAAGTGTAGTGTTGTGACACATTAATGCCTGCTATAGAACCAAACAGCTTTGTGTTAGCAGGCAGGGTTTAGAAAAGGTTTACTATCTGCCCGGATCATGAATGTTGCATGAAACTCAGCTCAGTGTGCTTTCACCACCACGGGCTGGTTCGGTCTGGCAGAAATTACAGTCATTTCCTAAACTGGTGAGTTTATTGCAGATTACTGCTGCAAAATGGCAAAAATCTCAGCACAATATTTGTCTTTGCCTTCCACATTCAACACATTTTCATAAAGCAACCACCATGTTTTTGGCTGTAGATATATAGATATCCATTATATATAGATATAAATATATACAAGTGAATTGTAAGGATTTTTAACCTGTAGCAAATAATCGCACAATAATCACACACTTTCAATATTAAACAAAGAAAAACGCATGTATTTTTAAAAGTAAGTCTATGAACTCGTGCATGTGAACAATTTCTCTTTTTTTTTTCCTGATATCACATAATGAATGTTGCAGTCCTTTCGAATTGTAATGTACTTCTGTCAGTGTTTTCAGACTGCGTTGAAAAACTTTCAAGGTCTCTAAATTGTTGGACAAAGACACAATGTTTGTAGTTTTGCCTCCACCAAAGAGGATTTTAAATCAAACAATCAAGATGTGATTGAAGCACAGACTCTTTAATTCAAGGGTTTTAACAAAAAAATCACATTAACTATTCAGGAATTCCAGCTATTTTACAAATAGTCCCCCATTTCAAGAGGCTCAAAATTAATTAAAATAATTTTAATAGTGTGTTTTATTATTTTGCTGTTTTTAATACTTGGATGAGAATCCTTTTCAAGTTACTGCCTGCAGTGGTATTTGCATTTAATAACTGGATGCTTTACTGGACTGAGATCAGGGGACTGACTTAGCCATTAAATATTATCCCGTTGCTTTGACTTCAGAAATTGTTGGGTTGTTTTTGTGGTGTGCTTTGGGGCATTGTCTATTTACACCGTTAAGTGCTGCCTGATCGGTTTTGGAGCATTTGGCTGAATCTGAGTAGAGTTTTGGGGGATTTTTTGCAAAAAAGTGCAGAACCTTTAGATGTTTTCTAGCAAAGTCTTGTGTGTAACCAGTGCTTTGCCCCCTGTTGTAAACGCTCTGTATTTACACTCATGATTGTACACCTTGATAATGATGCACATACCTACTCAAGAGTGTTCTTGACTTAGTAAAATGTTGCGAAGCTGTTATTCTTTACCAAGTAATAACTCTGCAGTTATTGACTTCTGTGGTCTTCTGTGGTCATTTTGGTGTTGCTGAGCTGGTCCGTGCATTCCTTCTTTTGCAGGATGAACCAGATTCTTGATTTGGCCACTCTTAAAGTTTTCGCTATCACTCTGATAGATCCCTCACTTACACTGACATCTCTCTTTAAAATTTAAAATTACAGTGAAAAACTACAAAATACAAATTCAACACTCAACTTCAGATATTCTGCCTGCTTCACCTCTCATGAAATAATAAGCAAACTATCTACACATGGCCCTGAAACTACTTGTCAGTCAATAGTCTAGTTATTGAGTATTGATTGATTGATTGATTGGTAATTTATTTCAACATGTGAACAATATACAAGTACATTTAGAAAAGAAATGAGAGAAAAAAAAATATACTATACAAATTACATACAAAAAAACATTCTGATTAATTTACATGTTGAAAGGGAGTGGGAAGAAGTATACACTTATTTAATCCCACCCCTGTCCCATAAATTATCAGTGAATATTTAGTCTGCTTCCTTACTGATATAATTTGTAATAAAAATAGTGAACAGATTTCTGATATACTATATACTATAATATCACATCATGAATTTTTTGTTTGTTTGTTTTTAAATAGAGACATTCACTTAATTTAAATATTTTCCTCAAGCTCCATTTTTTAGAGGCATTTATTGCTAAACAAAATTTGTTTTAAAACCCTTGAATTAAAGCTGTAAGTCTGCACTTCAATTCCATATTTAATGTGTGATTTAAAATCCGCTGTGGTGGTGCACAGAAAAAAAAAAACTACAAACGTTGCACCTTTACCCATGAGATTAGGAACCTAACTGTATGCTGCCATGTGGACAAAGTAGTTAGGTCTAAACAAATCTATCTGATCATCTATTTAAAACATATCTGCAAAATCAAGTGAAAATATCAGGCTCAGTTTGCGAGATTCTAAAAACATTACAAGAGTTTCTCATCCTACATCAATATTACACAATTTTGGAGGGTAAAATCCATCAAAGATGAAGCGGAGCTGCCAATTCTCCAGCAAGAACAGCCTCAGTAGTCCATAATACAATATAGGCATAATATATTTTAGTCCAGACCCACTCATGGACACAACCCAGTGCTCTCCTCAACAAACCTGAGTCCTTTTTATATCAAGATAACCTTATTATTTTTATATGCTTACTTTTTCAGATTGAATTATCTCTAAATATAGCATGCAGCATTCGAGGTCTTTGTGACGAGGCGTGTGGGTCTAGTTTGACACTTGGTTCCTCCTTTTGCAGCCACTTACCCCTGTTTCGCTTTGCTCCTGAATAATTCAGAGCTCAGTGGAGTCTAAGGCAGGATTCATACTTGAAGAAGGTAAAATGCAAACAGTTTGTACTTGGATGATAGCAATGTTTAGGCGTTATAGAAATCACTGAGTGGCATTTCATGTTCCACCAATGTGACAACTTACATTTTTTTCTTTCAGTTTTTTCTTCCCTGTGCAGAAGGAAACAAAGCTCTTCATGTCTCTGCAGGATGCCGCAGAAGTAAATGAAAGCATTTACCTGTTCGGAGTATATCCTGTTTCATTAATGCAATTTGCATGTAAACTTCTGCCCTGCTGCGTTTATTTTAGAATGTTCACAATCAAAAGATTTACAGCTTAAATCTCTCCACACTTCCCTTTTGGGTAGCTGTCCCAAGAACAATATTGTCCATCCCACCCAGTCTATTAATCAAGTGTGCATTTGGTCAGTTTGTTGCTTACTTTTCAGAAAAATTGATGAGGCACTGTGAGTGATTATACTGTCAGCGTCCCATATAGGCAATCAAAACAGGCAGATAAATTAAAGGTTTTGACATGTCAAAAATGCAAATATAGTCATAAAAATTCAAATCTCCCCTCCCTTTATATTCACCCCCTCCCTGTAGAGGGTCTGAGTTTGGGGTGAAAAAGACAGCTGATCAGCAGTTCTTACACAGCTTAAGAGAATGTATATGCAAGAGGTCTACAAATCACACTGCACAATTTTCGGAGATATTACCGGCGTAGAAGTGCAGCAGTGGGACAGTTTGAAAAGAGGCAGAATAAAGTGCTTTTGTAGGGGGGAAAGTGAACTGTGGCAGCTGGGACTGGATGCTGGATGTAAAGGCAAATGATAGAGTTATCTTCTGGATGTGCGTAATTTAAGCTGCTGTGATAGGGTAGAACGAAGTGCTCTTTAAACTAACTTTAAAGTGCTTCTTTTCTCTCGTATCCTTGCATTCCTGTGTTTAAACACTGAATGTGTGGTAACGCTTGTCTCTGTGTTCAAATACACGTGTAAACAGGGCTTTGTGCATGCGGCTATGACAGGGAACGGGAAAAATCTTGAAGCAGGAAATTTGCTAGAAGAGCAATATTCTCTTTTTTTTCCTATAGGGGATCCTTGTGGAGTCCAGCTTGTTTCTTCTTTCCACAGAAGACTGGAAGAGGAGAAGCAGAGGAGGCAGGTAGTGGAGAGGTTTTGGGGGCAAGGGAATAAGAAAGCGGCAGGTAGCTGTACATTTCACAGTTGATTAATGAGTCACTGGGATGATGTCTCTTATCAACACTCTGCACATGGCAGAGAGAGAAGAAAGGTTTACCGAGGCTAGGAATTCTCCAGTCAGAGATGGCTCCCATTGCTGTCCCATCATCCCTTTCTGTGCTCACCCACCTGTTTTTGTGAGGGCCCTCCTTCTCTTCTCTTCTCTTCTCTTCAGCAGTTTGTAGCTGATGAAATTTAGCCCTTTATGCCCTGTGTGAGCAAAGGATCCGGTGAGTTTTGTCTGAGAAATATGTATGACACCTGCTCCTATGGAGTTCACAGTGCGTCTTACGTTCTTTGTTCCAAAATTACCACAGGCTCTGATGTAAACGTTAGTAAGAAGTTGTTAATGTGGGTTATGTCATCATTGCAGAGGACTGGTTTCCTGCTGACAGCTGGGAGAGAAAAAAAGATGTGCCAGTAAAATATTTTGATAATAGATAGAGCTGTTCTTAAAATATATCACTTTCACACTTGACAGAACTGGATGTTTGATATAAACCCCTGTTTATGAAGTTTGCTACGCACGCTGCTTGTGCTGATTTTTGATAAATATGTTTGGCATGCACTAATGACTCTCAAAACCAACGCGATACAAGCTGAGAACGCTAGTTCTTTTGATGCCTGAGCAGAAAAATCCCGGCCCCAGCATGTATTCCTAGCACTGTATTGTACTGTGACTATAATAACATAAATCACAGCGAGAAAATGAGAAAAGAAAGAGCAGCAGACAAATAAATTCAGTGTAATGGGGTGCTCTCATTGATGTGTGTGGTATACAGTATATTCTTGTAAGATTAAATATCACTTTAATGCCAGCAAAAAGACAAAAGAACAGAAAAAAAGAAGGGGAAAAAGATGTTTTTGTCATAAGCAGGAAGCCAAATTATTTTGCTTTGTGATTTCATTTGTTCTACTGAAGGTGTTAATATTTTACTATAATGTGATAAGTCCATTATGGCTGATCAAATAGCACAGTACAACATTAATGATCGTTGTAAAGCATTAAAGTGGTTAGAGAGAAACAGATGCAGCACCAGTGTGACGCGCCACAGTGCTCACCCACTGTGAAGAAGACTTTTCAACTTAGGTAAAACAGGAAAGGGAAACTTCAAATGATGGATGTGAAAACAATGACAGAAATAACTCAATTTCCAAAGTCCATCTAGAAGCAAGCCTTGCCAATCATCAGGCAGTTTTTATATCCCACCACCTGCAGTAATTATATCTTGCTAGCACCACATTGGACCCTTTTTACCTTTAGAGCTGTCTTAATTCTTCGTGGCATGGATTAAACAAATTGCTGGAAACATTCCTCGGAGATTGTGGTCCATATTGACACGACAGCATCACACAGTTGCTGCATATCTATGATGAAAATCTCACATCCTGCTCTACTGGATTGAGATTTGGTGACTCTAGAGGCCATCTGAGTACAGTGAACTCACCGTCATGTTCAAGAAACCACTTTGAGATGATTTAAACTTCGGGACATGGCGCATTATCCTGATACCCAGCAGATGGGTACACAGTGCTCATAAAGGGATGGACATGGCTAGTAACATTACTCAGGCAGGGAGTGTGGTGACTAAATGGTACTAAAGCGTGACAAGAAAACATGCTCATCATTGTTATACCACTGCCATCAGACTGCACTACTTATCTTGGCTCTACCTTCTGGATGTCAGAGTAGAAATAAGAACTCATCTGACCATGCGACATTACAGCAACCAGTCTATTAGAGGGGCATAGTAAATAACATTATATGTTATTAAATATAATTTATACACAATTTATATATAAATATTAATATGAACAATAGAATTCTGTGATCTAACTTTTTTTTACATTACACAACCAGTCTAAAAAGTGAATAAATTCAAAGAAATATTCACATCAAATCTAATAAAATGTGTTGGAGGTCAATAACGATGAAATGACAACATAATGACATTTAGTATCTCTTCAGTTTGTGAAGTGTTTGAAGGTCAAAGCGCTGTCATAGCCATGTTAGCAGTCCAGAAGGCCTGTGAATTCCCTATCACAAAATGAAGTTTGCTTTAAAAGAAGAAAAGCTGAAATCCTTCAGATTTTTTTTTATCATTAACAAATAATAATAAAATGGTTTAAAGAGTTTCAAGAAGGTTTTAGATTCAAACCTTCTCGTCTAGCAGACGTACACTGTTAATCCTTGGCAAAACCAATGATCATCTGACAATAACCATGCCAGTTTCCACAAAACACAGTTCAGACTGTTATGAAAACCACTTGTAGAAAATATCTTGATGGTCAAATATATATTCACAGGCAAAGCAAAAGACTCATCAACTAACAATTAGTAACAAGCTAATGGTAATACATGACGTCTGTTCAGTGGAAGAATGAACTGAACTGCTTATACTGTTTTTAAACTTTTTATCATGCCATTAGTACCCAGTTAGCTTAAAAGCAGTTATCCTTCTGCTGTCTTGTTAGCCATACAATCTGCTGGGTTTTGCTATTTTTCAAGGATTCATTAAGAAATTCAAAATTGACTTGCATTTTTTGTGGAGTTGCATGAATGTTTGCAAGTGTGGTGACGATGCTATGGCCAGGCACACAACTGGACTCAAGTATCCAATTCTCAGCAATACCTTGTTATTTATTTATTTTCCATGATTTAAGGGTCACGCAGGTTCTTTACGAGTCTTCGGGGTGGTGCTGCTCCCACAGCAGCCTTCCTTCCCATGGCCTTGGGCCTCATGCCTTTCTATGTTCTACAGAGTCTCACATTTTTCTCCAGGTTTCCTCCAACAGTGCAACGAAATGTATGTTAGGAAAATTCATAATTCTAAATTGTGGATGTGAGTGTGAATGGTTGGTTATATGTCTGTTTGAACCTTTTGGTGGACTGGCCAATCGCTCCTGGAGACTGTGATCCTTCCTCTGAACTTTCTTTATCTGGCGCATCAGAAACTTTCCTTGAACCTTTTTACAGACAAAGCCTCCACTCCTAGTCTCAGGAGTAGCCTGTTCCACATTTATGGGTGCTCTCTTCCTTGTATCTACTCAGCTAATCATTGCTGGTTAACACAAAAGACACTTTTTCTTAAATAAATTTTTCCTATATGTTTACATGGGGTTAGAGATGGCAGGGGTCATCAGCTCATACTCCTAGTGAAGCCTGGAAGCGATGATATGAATGAAGTTTGATCTGCAACTCACAGAACAAGAAATGGGATGCTGAAAATACTAAAAAATCATTTGAATGTCTTTTAGATACAACCAAACTCTGAAAAAGGATTAAACAGTGCCCATCTGTCACTGGAAGCAAACAAACTCTTAATAATGCTAAATTTAAGCCTTGGTACACACACACCCATTCCCTCTCACTATGCAGACACGCACACACACACACATTCATCATGCAAAAGGAAAATAGCTTTAAATACTGAAACTTCTATTTTTCGGTAAAAACATTTGTTATTGCAACATTGGATCTGTGAGGAATGATTTACCATTGGAGCCGCTTCAAGTGGTCACTTAAGGAACTGCTATCTTTGAAGGTCAGAGATTTCTTCTTGATTGCTTCTCATGTGCAAATCGAAGATTGTCACTACAGACTCCAGATCTGTTGATACATTTCAGTCAGAATTGTTTAAATGTAACACACCTGCATTTTCGTGGAAAGTTCCCACACTCCAACCTTAGTAATTAAACTTCTCACAAGATGCTTGTCAAATGAACATAATTTCAGTTGAAAGGAGTGAAAGTCTAAGACACAGAGAGAGACTGTAATGGAAATCAAAACTAAGGCAACATTTTTTTTAGCTAACATCTTACTTGCTCTGCGACAAGAGTGGACAGCAGTATTGAACCAGACCACTTGAGATGTAATTCCGTGCTCCATTGAAGAAAGACTGGACATTTCTATTGTCAAGACACATACACACATACAAAAAAAAAAAAGTGAAGGTGAAAGGAAGAGAGGCATCAGCAAGAACAAAGAAGCGCTGGCGAGAACGAAGCGGGGAGAGGACTCGAGCCAGTGGAACTGTGAAACAATCCGATATAGATTCTGCCATGGCTGTGTGACTTTGACTGCGTCATGCTCACCCCTCTGCCTCTCACATGTGGGGTGGTTATTGATGGAGCCGTCATATCCAAGCTGAACATCTGTTATGAAATTCTACTCATCTTATTGGATTTGGTGACGGGATCTCTGTCTCTCTCTCTCTTCCTCTCTCTCACAGCTGTAGTCTGGTCTTTATTGCACAGCCACAGCCATCCTGCATGGGGCACATACACAGACACACACAGTACAGAGTGTTGTTTGGAGTTCAGCACATAGGGATTATATTGCCTTTCACCACTGTTAGCTGTTGTTTGCCCTCCTTGGATTTGTCTGTCAACTCTGCGTTTTAATGTATTTTAATACTGTTTGTCATTCTCAGAAGAATGCTGGCAATTGGATCAGAGGTTAAATTTTGTAATATTTCTGCAAAGAAGAAACAGAGACAGAGGGGGCTGCGGAGGAGCAGGGGTGGAAACTACTGTAGAAGAAGAGTTTGTATCAACACCTGCTACAGGTAGCATCCAACAACATATGGTGGATGGCACGAGTCCTGCTAGTGGTATTATGGGGAGAGAACAGGAATAGGTGCAACAGAGGTGCACCATATTAAAATAGCTTATTGGGAATAATTCATCTGTAATAAACTATAATGAAATCAGAATATTACGGTGGACTCGTGCCCGTGAAAAGCCGTTGTGGCGTCGGGATGAGCTTTCATCTGAATTTCCAAAGGAAGGGGGAAAAAATGAAAGGCAAGAAAGCGAGAAAGAGGGACTGCACAAACAGAGCGAGGAGACAGAGTATAAAATTCACATGACAGGTCTGGTTATCTTGAATGCAAGAGCTGGCTGTGTGTTTGCTGGAGTGACACATTGGTTCTTTTATTGATAAATTAAGAAGCGCTATGCTATAATGCTACCAATATACTTTGCAGGAGCCTGGGTAAAGGACCCACTCAAAAGGCATAGATGATGACAGACTGTTTAGGGTGCTCCTCATTACTCTTGCACCTCCCAGTCCAATGTGTTTACATGTTTATGATGCACACATAGTGAGAGATTCATTATTCCTGCTGTCTGTGGTGATTTAAAATGGAATGGGTGGATTTTTGGATTACAGGAGCTTTAAAAAAAGATCTGGTTTTTCCTCACTACTGAATTTGAATTTAAAGAGGATGACCCACCAAGATACATTTTTGCTGATTAAAAAAAAAAAAGGTTTTGTTTTTGTTACAAAAAAAATAAAAAACAACATGATTATAGCTTTTGCTAAATGCTTACTGGAAAAGATATTGCTAGTCAACAACTCTATTATGAATACATTTTTTATTTTCTATGTGATTTTCATGTGTTTTGGTTCCAGTTGACAATAACTTCATACAAACATCTGACAGAGGATGCTATTGCAAAAAGAAAAAGCATTATGTAAAAATATTCAATGCATACCTTAGCACTGAGGCGAACATATCTGTGCATGTGCACACACTGCATAACCTCACCCAAATGTCTTCCAAACTTGGGACCACTCTTTCATATTTAAACTGCACATTCTTCAGCAGGAAAATGAAAGGAAAACATCTCTGCTGCAAAGCAAAGAATACAGAGCATACAGCCATTCAGTTTTTTATCATTAAACATTGAAAAACTCTGTTCATTCTACATCTTAAACAGAGTCATAATTCACTGCATTCTTCCCTTTTTTCTTTCTCCCTGATGAGCAAACATTTCCCCTCAGTGATGATGCTGCAGGGCTGCACAACAACCTGCTACCCCTCGGCCAATTAGAAAATTGCTCAGCATATGAAATACTGTACACTGGTGCTTCATCAATTACTGTAAAACCGTGTATTTCGCTGCTCCAGCAAACCTGCTGCAAATGTGGCGGTGGTCTTATTTATTTCTTGGTGTTAACAGTTCTATCATTACCAACTGCAAATAATCTTAATCAATAATAAATATTTACTGTGTTGCACAACCACAGCAAGGGGGGATACTACTGTGGGCACCTGAGGGATTGAAGTAGATATTATGAAAGAGATTGGTCATCATGACTAAATGACCCAACTGCATGTCAGTGGTATTGATGAAAATCAGATGGATAATGCAAGAATTAGAAGCTATCAGATTAGACACTCAACCAATTATGTTTTCATCATCTGATAATTCAATTTGAATAAATGGGAGAAAGTAGAAAGGATTCTAAAATCTGAAACGTCTTAATATCTGATTTATAATCCAGATAACAAAATGCATAAGGGAGATCACTTCTGATCAAAAGCTACAGTGAATGTGTGGACAGAGATTTATTAAGTGGAAGCAAAGTCAGAGTAAAGGTGAACGTTATACAGAGCTCAATGCAACTGCAGAGAACAGCTCTGGGAATCTCGGTTTGATATTGCGAGTGTGTGTGTGTGTGTGTGTGTGTGTGTGTGTGTGTGTGTGTGTGTGTGTGTGTGTGTGTGTGTGTGTGTGTGTGTGCAGCCTCAAACAAGGCTGAGCTGAAGCTTGTATGTTAGGTTTTCGCCCAGGGCTGTTGTACTACTCGAGTCTGTGTATTGTACGTATGCATCGAGGCATAGAGAGAGGTGGACAGAGAAAGGGGGTTGTGTGAGAGAGAAAAAATGAAGCAGGCCGATGCAAATGGAGGGAAAGAGAAGCAGTGTTGATCCACAGCTGTTACCCCTGTCCCTGTCTTCCTTCTTCAGAGGTGAGTTCCAGGTTTGTATTCTGAGTGAGTGCATTGGCTGGAGAACTGCACTACATGAGCAACAAGCCCCGACCGCAGAGGACCCCACAGGGCCTCCAGCAGCAGTGGATGGACGTGCTGAACAAACCCAATGTCAGGTCAAAACAGCTCCTCTTACAACACCACATCAGGCTGGCCCGCGATGGAGATGGAACACGGGAGAATATAAGAGAGAAGGGGGGGTGCGGAGAAAAGATGAAGGAAGAGATGTGGACACTGAGAAATAGTGAGAGAAGCAGAGGAAAAATAAAAGGTATGGTGGGGGAGGAGGTGATGTCCTTGCAATAGTGATGAGACGGTGGATGTGTGTGGTGTGGTTATATGTCTGAGTGGGTGGGGTGGTTGTGTGTGTTTTTTTTTCTTCCTTTTTTTCCCCATCAAGTCAGTTTTCTTGACTACCTTTCTCCCAGTGCAGCAGTTTCTTGGTGAATTCTGATATGGCCCAGTTACGTAAAGAAGTCAACACATTGCAGCTACAACCGAAATTCTGAATATAGAGCTAAAACAGCTTGGCTTCAATTGTGCCTTTAATTTCAAATAAAAAAAAACCATCCACCCACTGATTTTGTTTCTCTTATCCAAGTCAGGGTTCTTGGGAGGAGGTGGATGGAGCCCATCCCAACTGTCTTAGGGCAAGAGACAGGGCACACCCTGGACAGTTCGCCAGTCTGTTACAGGGCTAACACAGAGACCCTGACGACTGGTCGCGCTCACATTCACATCTACAGCCAATTTATAGTCTCCAGTTATCCTAATCCCATGCAAAGTCAGGAGGAAGCCGGAGTACCTGGAGCGCATGGCTAGAACATGCAAATTCTACACAGAAAAGCCCCAGCTTGGATTTAAACCCAGGGCACGCTGTGAGGCAATGCTGTTAACCAGCAATAACATTAAAAATAAAACATTACATAACAACATTTTTAAAAATGAATTGTAATTGTTAAAGACACAGTTTAACGTTTTAGCTTAGCAAAATGGGACTGAGATGTGGGAGAAAATGTGTAGCATGGTTCTGGTCTGTGGCTAAAATAAAACTCAGTCTGTCATCACTTTAAAGGTTCACAAACCAACACATGCCATCTAGTATTATCTAGCCACTAGTTTGAATTCTCAAAAAGAAAATGTCAGTTGGTAAATTGCAACTAAATTTCATCTTAGCACAAAGACTAGAAACAGTGGGAAGCCGCTAGTCTGAAGATAATCTAATCTGCTTTCCCAGGAACTTAGTCACTCCCCTCTGCACCCTACCAGAAGGGGCAAGCTGTCATTTCTTTTCTGTAGAAATAATATTTAACTATTGATCAAAGTCAGGCTAATTGCTTGCAGTTTTTCAAAATGAAAGGAAAGATATAGAAGTGGCATAGATCATTGGCATGATGACTTTTACAAAGGCACCACTGGAGACTCTTTAAGATGGAAAGGGAATATGCAGCATCACAGAGCTGGACAGAGAGGAAGAGGCTAAACATTTCATGGAAAAAGTAAGAGGAGGGGCGATTCATTGAGGAGGTCAAGTACACTGAAAGAGATGCTTACAGTTAATGGGAAAGACAATAAGACAATAATGGACAAATGCACAGCTGATGATTTATTCTCATAGAAATGGTGCTTCCAAATGCTTCCTGTCAACAGAAGAACTGTAGTGGTTATCTTGTGCTATGATCTCTAAGGGAGATTTCTGGTTAGATGACGGCAAGATTCCTTCTGTCTAACATCCGAGCACTTTCACAGCTCGTATAATGCAGCCGACATCATCCAAGGCCACGACATTTAAAAACCTTCCATACTCACTGTTGGCCTTCTGATCTAAGTGATTCATTTAAGTGACTAAACAGCCTTTAGAAGTGCTGGTACATTTTAATATAAAGCACAGCAAAGGTAAGGGTATAACTGACTGAAGCATAATAAGAACGCAAAAAGATGTTGGCTGAAATTGTCCTTTTTGCATACCTTTGCTTTAATCTTCAGCCAACTGGGACATGTAATCCACTGACACATGAATAATGATACATCTCTGAGAAAGGGACTGACACTGCAAGGAGGTGAGAGCGTGAAAAATCCAAGCATCTACCTGGTGTATTCAAGCGACAGTGTCTAGGTTTAGCTTTTTAGACAGAGCCAAAGATTTATTATGATGCTTATTCTCGGTCGCTGTCTCGTCTCACATCTCACCCTCACAACACCCACACCTACAGGCTACGATATTAAGAAAAACAGTAACTTTCTTTTAAAGTATGACTGTATTTTTCTTTTAATTAATAGAAATTATACATGTAGATTTCTACCGCTGTGCTAAAGGGGTCGACGGTTCCCACCTCCGTCCCTGTGCAGCACTCAGGTCTAATGAGTTGAAACAAGAAAGAAAGCGACTGCTGACGTTAGTGGCTGAGCATTGGCTTGAACCAGGCCCCATGCAGACCCACTTATCTGCAAATCACCTGTGTTCTGCAGACCGCATGGCCAATTATACTGAACAGAACCAGTACTCCAGAAACAAATCAGAGCACACTGTTGTCATCCGTTTACTCCAGATCCAGGGAGAATTCCTCTTATTCTATTTAACCTTTATCTGCTTACAAGGCTAACCTTATTAGGATATAATGCATTTTTCAAAATTTTCCTTCTTTCCCCACTTGCCTGCTGGGTGGTCAATCTTGACTGCAACAGGGGAAGGAGAACGCTGTGTAGTATTTGTATCTGGGAGTTTATGAGTGAAGTTGCTCCAAGTCATTAATAATGTTCTTTTAGTCTTGTATGATTGGGTTTATTTGAGTTTAGTGCGCAGAACTGCTGGGCATCAATTAAAGGATTTCATTCCTCCACGTGATATGAGGTACACGGCAAAAAGAATTAGTTTTTGTGCAATTTTGTAATGCATATGAAGAAATTAAACTCAGGGAGGGTCAGCGTTACAGACCAAGTACGGGGTCTGTCTAAACTTTTAGCTTTGCCTAGAACTGCTGTAATGAAGTCGCTTCAAATGGGAAGAAATTGACCACAGTATTGATCTGCACATAAAAAGGTAGAGATAAGACTGACATGACGTTATGTCAAGAAATTTATCTTTTAACTTGTTAAAATGATTGGCAGTAGAAGGGGATTGTTATCACAGTTGGACAGCCAACCTATTCATCATTTTTTTAAGTCAGTGTATGAATAAAGATAAATGGACTCTTTGGGAAGCGTTTGGTATGGATTTAAATAAAAGAGAGAGACAATTTAAAACAACCCACCCACCACCACCACCACCACGAAAAAGCTACCTTTGAAACAAAAGAAAGTAATTACTGATGTCGGCTCAACAGTAAGTAAAACACGTCACAGCCTTCACAGTGTATTTGCGTGTATGTTTTATGTGTATGCACCTGTGTTCGCTGGTTTGCTCGCATTTCTGTTTGTGTCCACTCTCCTGTTCTGCCTCAAATTACACACTCTATTATCTGGTCTCTCCAGCCAGCAAGCTCATTTGGAAATGAGATATAAAACAGCAATAAATATAGAATTATATAGGGGGGGGAGGGGGGGGGGGTTATTTTTTCAGGGGTTGGTCCAAATCACTACTGGGCTTTTTTTTTTTGGCGGGGGGGGTAGAAAGACGTAATGACAGTGACTAAATGCTAGCCAGTGATTTTGAGCATTCAGGCCCCTGTGTTGAAAGCAGTATTTTCTCCACAGTTTGAAATCCTTTTCCCAGAATAATTATCCATTGTAGATGCCCATCCTCAGATAATGACTGCCTCGCCACTGAGCTGGGAAATTAACAGGGACCCAGTGTGCTGCGGGCACAATGGAGGGACTGCCCCCTGTATCAGCACTCCGCTAATTTTAACCAAGAAGAGAAACTAGGAAACTGTTGTTAATACTTCCCTCCTGCTCATGAGGAATAACATAATTTTGTTTCGTGCATGATATCATCGAAAAGGAAAATGAAAACTAATTCTTGAGAAGACCTGGATTCATGAAGTGAATGGCAACATTGCCCCCTTGTGAAACTGATAAGCAACTTCTCTGCATACAGTAACACCAGGGCCGGGGACTTGCACTGGTTCCAACTTTTTTTTTCTTCTCTTTAAGAAGCTTTTTTATTTTTTATTTTTGCATTTCAGCCTCTTGCTGTCATCACACCTTGGTGACTTTTAGCTATGTTAAAAAGGATAAAGTGATCAGGAAAGATCAGGAGGGGTAAAATGGCTGTGGGAAATGGGTTATGTGAAAGTGGGTTTATTTTAAGGTACCGGGGCTCATGAGCTGCTTGTGGCAAAAAAAAAAAAAAAAAGAATCACAAGCAGGTATTATGACTGCAGCACAATTTTTAGAGGTGCATTAGTGCAGCCGGGCCCCTGTTTTAATTGGTGTATTAACGCATTTGTTTAGCGCTGTGCCAGGATTCACAGCTGCTTGAATATTATTGAAATGTGGGGCCATTTTTCACGAGCTTGGTCTCTTTGCAAAGTAATAACTGCTGGCTTGCAGACCTCTATTTTCATGATTGATGTGAAACACTCATCGAGTGTGTCTCAATTGAATGTCAGCACTATCAAAATAATAAACTAAATAAAACTGTCTCCTCGACCCGGCATCACCTAATTGTTCTCTGAGAGACAAACGGGTTTTAGAGAGGCAAACTGTTTGGTGTATTCTTCTATTCTGTTCACGCTATTTGACTGTGCACCTCTCTGCAATTTATAGCCCAGTTACACTCCATATAATCCCTATTAGTGGATGCTTAAGACTTCTCAAAGCAGTTAACTGTTGTTAGCGTCTGAAGTGTTAACCAGAGGGAGAGATGGATGGCTTTATTTGTGAAATTTATACTATGCACACAACACCTGCAGGGCAAAACAAGTGGAGGATGGTGACTTCAGCGGTGATCCATCTGCACCGCATACGGGAAGAGGCACCGTGGAACTCTCTGTGCCCATACATCAAAAACTTAAATCATCAGCAACAGTTCTTTTACTAACCCTGCGACTTAATTGGATTATGTGCAAATGTAGTTTGAAAGGTAAAATGAGTGTGAAATAGCAACTGGAAGCTCCAAAGAAAGATTCACTGAGCGCCAGAGGCGTTCCTGTCCTACCGTCTCGTGTGCACATTTCTGAAAGCTCGAGATGTATACTGATGAGGAGATCTGTGCGTGTTTTCGACCCAAACTTTTATCTGAAGTTAGTTAATCCCTTTTTGTCTGTGAAGACAATGCCCCGGCTCGGTGCCCGACACCTTCAACAGAGAGAGTATGTTGATGAATTAAAGTCTCATCAAATCGTGGCTTAGCGGAGTTAAGCAAGGCACATTAAATCAATACTAATAACCCCAGTATTTGCCTGCGTGAGTGTCTGAGTGACAACATCAGTATCTCTGTGTACTACTTTCTCAAAATGTGCCACTCATTGGGTGTGCAACTAGACAACTTTATTGTCCTCATCTAACCTGACGGGCTGTTACTGTGCTCTCCGGCCACATGGTGCCAAGCTTATTTATATGCTACCGGTGCGCAAGATCTTGGGCAGAGCAAATTGCCTTCGCGCAGAGAGAGACAGCTATCGATGCTTTGATGTGCGGCCATCTGTGTGTGTATGTATGCGCACTTACTCTGACTTCATCTCTTGAAATGGGTGAAGTTGTACGTTTCTTTTTTTTTTCACACCAGAGAGAAATACAAAAATATCTGTATGGGTTTTATTTATCGACGACTCGTTCGTGTATTTTTTGCCGGACAGCGGGAGTGGGAGATTAATGAAGTTTAACTGGAAGCCATGTTCCTTCAGGTCAACGAGCAGGTGGAAGTCTCTTTTGTTTCTTTGGGTCGCGCCACCTCTCAGCGGAGTTGTGATGTACATGGCTCGGCGGGCTGCCCTGGCTCTGCTGTACCAGTAGCGTAAAACAAGGTCCCTGACTTGTGTCCCTTGCTGCTGCAGCAGCAGAGAATGAAGCAGCCATACATCATAGGCCAAGTGTGTCCCCTGGGCGGTGACAGACAAAGCCAACAGAATCAATAAAGCCTTAGCTCAAGCCCTACTTTTGTGCACTCAGACCTCACCTTGGCCTCTTTACCTCCTTTTCTTGCTCAAATTCCATCACTTTCTTTCTTCAATTCTTACATTTCTTGTCCAATTTTCTCTCCACTCCTTTCTTTCTTGGTGACATCATTTATCTTTGTCGGACTACGACTTCTGTCAATATTATCTCTATCTGCCCTTCGGCTCGGCCCCAGGTGAACATGCTGATGCACAGTGGAGCTGTCAGCCTTGACAGGAGATAAAAAAGAGAGAGAAAAGCACTTCAGAAAGGAGAAAAGACCAAGGCCTGAGGATTACCGAAGGCCATTGAGCTTGTTAGTGCAGAGGCACCTAACTCAGCATGCCAAATTTTTTTTCACAGGTCTGAGTGATTCAAGTTCTGGAGGGTTGAATGTTTCCCAAATAGACAGTTTAAATGATGGAGGGCCTAGTGTGATAGCCACAAACTATTTTAGACAGCAGAGGAAATGCTATTAGAGAGACAGAAGGAGCACTGGGGAGTAGTTCGCAGTAATTAAACTGGAGCGTCAATGTTACTGCTACCTGTTTACAACCCAAAAGAGGGGCAGTTTCCTGTGACGAAGAGGTTTGGGTTTCATTTATTACTGTCGATTACTATTATGACGACCTCTCACGGTGAACACTGATTTTAGTGAAGGAAATGATACCTTAAGTATTTCACCAGAAAAGTGATTCCTGATAGAACATAGTTCCATAGAAGCTGTAAAGTATAAATAAAAGGGACCTGACCTAATTCTGCACCTTTATTTATTTGATCAACTTAAATTTAAGACTAATGTTTCAGCAAAAGGCAACGTCAGAGATTATTTTGGAAAGCTAATCTTCACAGTAGCTTTACAACAATACTTACGCATCACGCAGCTACTGTACATGTTTGTTCAGAGTACAAGAGGATCATGACTTGACTACGACTATTTTATCTCCATACGGATTCACGCTGGATACACATTCAGCTGCCTACATCCACCAGTCTGCCAAAAGTATGTGGCAAGCACCGAGCACACTTACATAAGAAATTGGATTTTAAGCTCAGCTGTGTGTGTGTTTCTGTGTCCTTGTTTTTGCACCCTAACCCAAATCTCAAATGCTAGTGTGGGGTTACACGAACATGCACGAGGATGGTTTTATGTACGGAAGCATAGGTGCAACTTCTGTATGGCCATCTATGTGTTTTCACTTAGCTGTGTCCTTCCTCTGGCCACTGATTAGGGTCACTTGCTTGTGCCAGCTGGGTCAACAACATTATGCAGGGTCTTTAAATTCAGCGAGGTATTGATCTTCATCCATGCGCTTATTTGTGTCTGTGGGGGTGAGTGAAGATAAGCAGGAAGATAGGGCCAGGCCAAGAAAAGGAGGCGCGTTCTGGAAGAGTAAATTTGACATAAAAATCCAATCAATTCCTGCAGCCCATTCACAACCTGACAGCCCGAGCTGCTTGTCAAAGTCCAGAAAACATAAAACTCACATGAGTAATCACGCTGCTTCTTTCACTTTTAGCTGAAAACACAAAACATCTTTTAATAGTTTTCCTGTATAACGCAATCTTTAGAGACTCACTAGAAGATTAATATGACAGTGAGTGTAAATACACAAAGAGCCTTATACGCACGCTAGACACAAACACGCATGAGTGCTGAGGTACACAAATAATAAATATTTTTAACAGCACCGCTCCTCATTTTACATCTTTGGACACACATACAAAAACAGACTGAATTTTATCATAGCAGCAGATTTGTCATCATCACACGCACATACACAGCAACCTGGGTATGTTTAGCAGGAGCAACAGGCAACAAACAATACAAAGGGGGAAATGATGCTGTGAAGCACTGAAACGAGATTGGTCACGACTAAAATTACAGGCTTTTAACAATTGCCCCAAACACACTATTAAATATAGGCATGCCTATTTTGCCACCCATTGAGTATAAAGATGTATCTCTGACTGTGCTCCTGGCTGCTGATTACATATCATCGCCCAGACTCTAAAGCGCAGTGTCAGTTCAAAAAAATCTGGCACATCAGCAACACCGACAGAAGTCTTTGTATCTCCACCAAATATGCCCAGATGGCAATGAGCACTTATAGAACTTTTTATTCACAGCCAACAAAGGAGTTCAAACTTTATTTTACTGCATTAATCCTGAACGACGGAGAAGTTTAGATACTTCTAATTGTGATGCAGCAGTCTTTGAGGTTTCTGGGGCTGAAGATTAAGAATAACAAATGAGTTTAGACTGTAAAGAAAGAAAGAGAAAGAAAAGGTGAAACAAACACCAAGAAGAAAGATATGCAGACAGGAACAGAGAAACATGACGGACACAGAAAGACGAAACGGGAGCTGAGGCACATCAAATGGGTATTCTGCCAAGACTACGCTGTGGGGTTATAACCTGCCATCCTGGTGATTTATTCAACTCATCTGTAACATAAATAAACCAAATCAGAGCTTCCTTTGTGTACGTGATAGAAGACAAAATCGGCTGATGCAGTGAAGCGGGTTAAATCTACAGCAGCGCAGCAAGGTGGGTAACAGTATGAGTCATCCGCCCCACAGCCACTCACTAACTTACCTGCTGGTGCACACATGCACACATATGGGCTGTACAGGTTCAAGTAATTACACTGTCACACATGGTCTCACAAGAAAAGAACACTATGGGATTCATTTTTGACACTGTACACTTTCAAGCACTGAGGTATTTTGACCGCTTTCGAAAACTGAGTGTGCCTTAGAGGTGTGGCGATGGATGATTTACGGTCTGTATGGATACAGAGGCAGTAAGTTATTGCCAGTGAAAGAGCAAAAAGACAGTGAGAGTAAAGAAGAAAAGTAGGAAGAGACAGGTGGAGCGATGTTTGCAGGGAACAAGAACGAGCATAAATCCCAAAGAAATAGTGGACAAATACAGATATATATAAGTATATATATAAGTAATATTTATCTAACATAACTAATAATGCTAAGAAAAATAACATTTTTTATTGAATGGTCCAAAAGGCTTTGAAAAAACAATAAAATATATATCAAAGCTGGAAGGGGGTGAGACAGAGTGGCAAATGTTAAGATTGAAGGAGAGAGTGGGAGGGAGTTCAGGGGAGAGGCAAGAAGGATACAGAGAGGGGAGGGGAGAGAGAGAGAGAGAGAGAGAGAAGTTTCTGAAGGAATGTAAGAGAGTATGGGAGACGGGACGGACTGAGTGTTCCAGGTATTGAAGAGGTTTGAGGAAAGGAACCTAAGAGACCTCAAACAACAAAAGCAGACATCACTTTTTTCCCCACACCGGCCCTGCCAGTGTTCGGCTAAGGATGGTTTGCTCATAGATCACAAAGCTTGGGGAGACAGGGCAAAAGCAGAAGTGACTGAGACTGTGGAGGCAAGGAATAATTGAGGTAAGTCACCACTACAGGTACTCAAAGACAGCATGGCTTTCTGACTAGATCTGAAATGATGGCAGAGACTTGTGCGAGGCTCAAAGCCTTGCAGTTCATGCAGGATACAAGCAGATTCCTCCTTATTTAAGTGTGCAATTTGCAAAGTTTAAGTAAGGTGAACTAGGATCACTTTATGATCATACCAAATTACAGCTAGCATTAATAATAATTCCAAAGTTTCTATGCATGGAAGCAGTCCAAGGCTTTTGCTTGTTAAATGCAAACTGAATTTTAAAATGAAATCATCTCTGTGCATGAGGACACACTGGCTATAAATGAAATGTCTGATTTCGACCCAGAAAACTGCCACTCGTGCTCTTTTCATTCAGCTCAGCCATTACTGGGCAAACCATTGTTTAGAAAAAAAAAAAGCTTAAAATAATAGGGACCAGCATGAGGTTTGATTTGATATAAGCACAACAACTCCTGGGATATAAATACCCCTGAAGGCTAAGCTGGTAGTTATAGGTGTTTTCAACATGATTTTCAAGTGTATTCCCCACCCAGTGATTACCTAAAGTAACCCCCCACCAACCCACGGTTCCTAAATATTGCTCTGTTTCTTTTATACAATTAATTGTAACACATGAAGGAGAGCTGTTTCGCCAACTCCCAGTTTCTGTCACACTCGCGTACAGTGAGATATGTGTTGAGACCTGCTGAGAACATGAATTCTTGTACATTGTGCAGGTGACAAGGTGAGTGGGTAAGTATAGGGCACTTGTACAGGCATGTTCAGCTTTGTTTGTACCAAATTATTGTGTGGAGAAAAACACAGGGGAGGAATTGTACCAAGCAATGTGAGAGTAAAAAAGAAGTGGGAATAGACAGTTCCCTGTCATTTCACTGACTGAGATGTTTGTTTGTTTGTTTTCTATGTGCACAGCAGAGATCATTTTTTATGTAAATATCTTGAATTGACAGATGATTCTGTTTTGGGTTGTCTTTTGGCTTTTTTCAATAACTAATGCTTTGCTCATTACCGTGTGACAATCATTTGAAGCTGTCATGACCTGCTAGAGGAGATGCTTCTTAAAATAACTGTCCTAGATACCTATATACCAGCATCCACTCGTGAATGAAGGCTCTGCCAAAGAAGCACGGCAATCCAACATTCCAACATCCACAGCAGTCAACTTTTCAGGAATAAAACTGTTTCTGTTTAGAAGTAAACAGCAGATGAATGTCGACTTATGGCTCTTCCCAATTATCCCAAGTCAGACTGCTGAAAAAAAGTTTCCCTGTAACGAACAAAGTAGCAAAACAAGGTCAAGGGCCTTTATTTTGGAGCTGAGCACAGGTATCGCCTGCAGCAAATATCTCCAGCTGCTTTTGGGATGATATAGACCCCCATAAAGTGAGCTCATTGTGTCTTCCTCCTTACTTCCTCTTACTCCCACATTACACCATCCACACACACACGCACAACCACAGAAGATTAGGAGGATGGGAGGCAGTTATGCTCAAGAATGACAATCTTATCATTGAGTATTCAGCTTTTGGGGGTCATCAGGCTTCAGTGCCAGGAAAGGCCTCATTCTTTTCTACCTACCTATACATGTTGTCCTTTCTTAAACGAAGATATATCATAATAAGTGTGTGTGACTATGTGAGAAATCCAAACGTCTATATACTGAAAGTTCTCATGCCCTATCATTGATACAAAATATAGCCCGATGAGGCGTTATAACACCTTTATAACACCAGTACAAACTAACTGATCTGACACTAGTAAAATGTATTAGCCGGTGTGACTTCTATATTTCTGACCATAACCATGAAGTCTTTTTCCGAATCCTCCGTTAATGTACAAACAGCATCGCAACAAAGCTTTTATGGCAATCGATCAAATTTGAGTTTTATAATAAAAAGGCTGTCATATCACACACGAATGGGACAGGGTGACAAGTAATGGAAAAAGTATATGTGCGAGTAATGGGTGAGCAATAATTCAGAACGTCTAAAAAAACGCTTCCATTTGTTACATTTTCAGTTGCTGTTTTTAGAGAGGAATAAAAGCCAGAGAAGTTAATATTTTATGACAGCTGAGCTGGACTTTGATAAGAGCTATCTAACAGAAGATGCATCCAAGTCTTTAAAACCTTTTTTGGACTGGTTCCATGGCACTGCGCATGTTTGAGGTATTACAACAAAAAGGTGCAGAAACGCATTGTAAGGTAATAACCAATCAAGTATGGGCGGATGCAGCTCAATAAGGAAATATAAAAGGACATTTGAGATATTTAATTTTAGGACTTCTTGAATTCATGAGCATTAGTTTCCATGCTTGTCGCGGCACTAAAGGTTCCCATTTAGACTCCATTAAAAATACATTTTCCCCTACACTCCAACTGCCAAGGTTATGCAAATGCACGCACTACAAGAGCAGTAGTTGGCCAGCCATACAGAGCCAATGAATAGTGCAGACGACCTCCTTATCTATTAAAACCCATGGAGGTTGATGGTTTGGTTGACCTAATGTCTCATTTGGATGCACATAATAGCATCTGAATGCAATCTAATTTCGGGCTGGGGGGTCTCACTAAAAGCTGAGCTCTAGTCAAAGTTGCCTGGTCTCAAAAGGAGACACTGAGATGACATTAATGTGCAAAAATTGTTTACTTTTATTATTCATAATTAAACCTCTTTCTGTATCCTGACCCTTATATCTCAAACAGAGGATACATGGGCTGTATGCTGGGCAATACAGTAGTTGTCAATGGATAATGCAATGTTAGCTGCACAGAATAAATACCCTTCTCTCACGCACACACAGTCCTTCCAAGTCAGTGTCTTTCTCTTTCTGCTTGTGCCTCTCTCTGTGCCTGGTATTCCATCTCCCTACTTCAGGGCAGTAATGAGTGTCTGGTATTCTGCACTTCAGCATTGAAGCCCTATTCATGCTCGATCTCCTCTACAATGCACTAAAAGGATTACCCAATTAGCTGCTATTGGATGTCATCGTGTGTGTGTGTGTGTGTGTGTGTGTGTGTGTGTGTGTGTGTGTGTGTGTGTGTGTGTGTGTGCTTGGTCAGTAGATAGATGTATTAGCAGTGAAAGTGAAAGATAGATGACCGTCTCTGTTCCACACTTCATTCCCAGTTGATGTTCTGCTGGAGGCCACATTACTCATCCCCACAACTCAGTCTCGTGAGAAAGACACAAGATAGAGAAAGTGCGTGTGTGTGTGTGTGTGTGTGTGAGAGAGAGAGAGAGAGAGAGAGAGAGAGAGAGACGAGAGACTGAGGCCTTGACAGCCTTCAGAGAATGACAGAGAAAGAGTATTACTTTTCAATAATTCAACCTATGCACCGATTAGTCTCTGTGAAATACTCAGCTGTCATATGTAAACTGTGTCTTCTTCTCTTCGCACCGTAATTGGTGATTTTAATTTTCACTGTCATGTTGGGATAATAGGAATGTCCATTTCATTGTCTGTGAACCATTATTTACTTAGTGTGAGCCAAAGATTGATTCCAGTTATCTAATGCGTTACATCACACTGTGAGCAGCGCATTCATCATTTTGCATTCAGAGGATCGAACCGTAGGCTATAAAGATTCATTTAGACTGACGTGGCTGGAAGCAATAAAAGTGCAATCCACATTTTACAGGTAAAAAGTTGGGACACACTAATGCCTTTAGCATAATTCATTTATCATTTTACAGCTCCTCATGGGGAAACCTACAGCAAGCTCAGTGACATATACTGACTGTAAAATCACAGTCTGGTTTAATATACACTGATAAGCAGGCATGCATGCTGTGTAACAAATGAGTTTTTGCTAAAATAGTATGCGTTTGCATGCATCTCCATTTTTTTTAATCAAAAGTTAAGATTAAAAATTATATGCATACAAATTTGAGCATAATAACTTTACTAGAGATGGCACGATACCACTTTTTAATGTCCGATACCGATTCCAATATCATAAATTTGGATGTCTGCCGATACCGATATGAATCCGATACAGTGTATTTTGTAATCAATAAAACTTCTTTTTATAAATATCTTACTGTATTTTGTATAAGTTCATACTCAAGTTTAAAAAAACAAGACACTGAAGCTATTCTGCTATACCTGTATGCAAAAAATACACTCCACCCAAAACATTTTATAGTTCAGCAACACTGATCAATTTAATAAATTTAAACCAACACCATCCTCCCTATTCTGGTATTTTAAAGAGTACTTAGTGGAAATATTAAGCAACCTAACTAATAGGGTTGCCAACTCCCAGCAAAAATTAGGGAACCACCCCCCTTCCCTTAATCGATGTAATCAACTTTAATTTAATGCAAGTGTAAAACAAATGCACAGAAATCAATTATTTTTCTACAATATTTAAATAGATTCAACATCTTGCTTCAACAGAATTGCAGACTGCACAGATTGTACCTTCCCAAAGGAAAAAGTACTATAGCTTACTAGGGTGTATATTAGACTTATTAGTTGCTATATACAATAATGGATTTCTATACATTTAATCAGGTGACCACTTTTGTTGTAAGATTCAGATAATTATTTATTCAAAGTTTTTAAATGACATAATAAAGAAAAATATTTCTTTGTGCCCCCCTTTTTCTGTTAATGCCCTACCCTGGCAAAACTTTGCTAGACCCGCCCCTGCACAGTTACCAGCCGTCAGCTACATAGAAAAGGATCCTGGTGTTATTTGTCTCATAACTTCCCTTCAACTCATTCATGTCACCTAAAGGGTAAACCTGTTTCTCCATCACCTGTTCAGCTCTGATGATTCAGTAAGGACATCTCCTGGTTTCATCTTCATGTTTCCCTCTCACCACATATCCAAACGGATATCATGACCAGCAAACATCAGCTGATACTAGAAAGTAATATTAAATAAATTTTAACAACAGCTTTTCACCCTTTAACGCGCTGCTGTTGTTTATCCGCTGGTGTCCTCTTTCTAGCGCAAAGTGGGCGATAAACAAACAAGAAAGACGAGACTTGTGGCAGAAAAGCCGATCAGCTGATCATTGATCAGTTTCATGTTTGAAGTAATAACAGGAGAGGGAGGGGGAGTGAATGAGAGAAGTAGATGCAACTGAGCAGCAAAGACGGAATAATTCCAGCTTTGTGTTTATTTTTTAATTCTAGCTGAAGTACGGGACAAATCGCTTCCTTTTCACCTCAATATGGAACTCTGATGGTCAGTCCAGCTGTGGCTCAACATATCAGTTGTTAAGCTTAACGTGGAAATACTATGCAAACATTCAAGGATGAACTTACACACTTGCTTTACTTATCTGGGATAGTTTTCGCCGAGATGAAATGCTGCGGTTAGGAAGCATGTAGCGAGGCTCCAAATGCTCCAACAGACCGCCAACAGCCGCTCTATCACGTGACACATACTGCTCCGATGCGCCGAGCTGGGTTACGCCAAGTTTTATGAGTTTTGTGAGGTGATTTTGTGATACTTCAGATCGGACTACATATTTCTCTCCGATATCCGATCCAGTAATTTAGGTCAGTATCGGACCTATACCGATACGTAATATCGGTATCTTTACTGGTAGAGAACAACAACTGCAGATTTTGTACATTATTTAGTAATAATTTATATTCTGTGTAAATTGTTGTATAAATCTTCTGTTGTTCTTGATACTCTGTATGGTGTCCTTACATGTCTCCAAAAAAGTAGTGATGTAACATGAATAGAATAGAAATGCTGTATTTCAAACTGTAGCCTTTGTTCAGATGAGGGGTTTAAGATATTGTTGAGCATTGCATTCTGGGAAGTATTTTTGAATTGATAGTCATACAAATGACCAAATATCAAAATATCTCACCCTTTGACCACTTCATGTTTAATTCAATCATTAAAAAAAAAACCACCTGTAATTTAGGTAAGATAATACTTGTTTTGTTCAAATGTTCAAGTTAATTAAAGTTAGCTTAACTTACATTAAAAGCCTCAAACAACAAAAACTTAAATGAATTTTAGCCTTACGCAAAGCAAAACAGTAGTTAGAACTAGTAGCTTAAATTTTACTTTAAGTACGCTGGCCTCTGAAATGTAAGGAAAACAAATGAGATTGATGATGTTGAATGCACCAGAGAACAAAGAAGAATAAGCTGCCCAAGAATGACCTAAAAAAACATATAGTGAACCGGAGAGATTAGCCATGCATCTGTTAGAAATTACCATAAAAAGAGTGAGAATTAAAAAGATGCCATCTGGCACAGTGGCAGTGTAGAGGTACAGTGAGAACAGAGGAGAGTTTCATGGTCATTGTGAGACAGGTATAAATCCTGGATGTTTATAACACACTTACTGCTGCCTGCCATTGGCTGGGCTAATGGATTGGCTATGCTCTGTGAGTGTGTGTGTGTGTGTGTATGTATGTGTGAGTGTGTTTTCGGGTGGAGGAGTGGGGGGTGGGGAATAGGGGTGTGTAGTGTCAGCTGGTCCTGTGCGGGGTAGGGCTTTGTGTCAAGCAGGTCAGCTGGGGTTAGATGACACAGCGCCCACGCTCACACACACACATCATCCCCTGCCTGCACACAGAGACATACACAATAAGCGAGTGCACAACACTCTTTTGTGCAGACACTGAAAAACATGCAGGCAGTCAGATATGTGATTAGATATCTGCATGCATCCACACACACTCACTCTCCCCAGTCCCAACACACCAGAGGTCTTAAATCACGCTTTCCCCTCAAAGGCTGTGGAATCAACTGTTTACATTGCTTATTAAATTTTTCGAATGAAGGGGCAATGAAAAGATTTTCAAATTGCTATATTTGCGTCAAACAGACGTGAAATTGATCAGTTCTGAGTACCATGTCAGTAGTAACAAAAGTAAAATGTCAGGATCATTGTTCAGAAAGCAGGCTTCAGGGTCTGAACACGACTAACTGAGGAACAATGGCAGCCAGCTGAAAGCATGAGTGAATAGCCTCGCTGAAAAAAATTATGGCACATCAACAGAAATATTGTATATTATTACATAAAGAGCAAAAAGACTGTGAAAACACTTTATGGTGAAAGGTTTCAGACAGTATGATGCAATATGACTCACTTTTCTGCAATTCTGTCTGCACATCCAGAGCCCATAGTATAGAGCTTTGCTTCTTTGCACAGCACGCTATTAGTTCAATTTTAAACAAGTGATTTTTGTCACATTGATTTTTGTTTCACATTATCAGTATCAGTAAATCTGCTGTGTTCTGTCTAGATGCATGGCAAAGCACTCTGCTTCCTCACATTAACACAAAGTATATGTTTACTTGTGACAAAAATGGGTTGTAAGATTTAAACTTGTTTTGTCAGTTGCAGAGAAAGGCCATATCTTCTCCCTTGTTGTTGTTTTTTGTTATGTGGATCACAGTGCCTAGTATATTTTCCTGTTGCCGGGCTTGATTGTATTTCATCCACAAGGGTTTTTGTCAACAGTCTGGGCTCTGTCGGATGCTGAATGCTTTACTGCCTTAGAGAGAGCTGGACTCCAGCAATGACACTGTGAGAGTGTGTGCAATTTGTGTTGACACGCAAAGTTGTGTGTGAAAGAGTGGGTCTGTGGGTGTATGCCTGAATAAACAGCATAAAGGCAGAATGGTGGTAAATCGCTCTAAAACCGATGCTCTCCAGCGCTCTTATTTTGAGGACTAGTCATTTATTTAACAGTCAAATATGGTCCTGGGCTGTTTGGAGAGAATACATCAACTGGCACAGAAGAGTCCACACAAAGAAGGCACACTTCAACAGACAAAGAGCCAAAAGACAGAGGGCGAGCGCCTTTTTTTCTCCTTAAGATGAACTGTTGTTTATTCAGGGTGGGTGCAGGGCACCAAGTGGGACGGATGGATGAGGGAGGGACTGATGGAAAAAAAGGAGAGAGGGAAGGATGAATGGGCATAACACAGTTAGTGGATGCACAAACAGGGTGTCTGCGGGTGATTGTGCAGAGTGGAGGGAGGTGCACTGTGAAGGGGGGGAGTGTAAAAGATCTTTTGTGAAGGCTGAGAGTTAATCACTTGAGCGGCACACGCCAGTTCTATGGAGCACATGTTGTACACTGGATCCCCTGAGAGGAGTGGGAGGTCCAACAACACACATACACACACTTGAATTTACATGTCAGTTATGATGCAAAGCCGGTTACAGGCTGAAAAGAAAAGCAGGAAGATCCACCCCCTTCACAAACAGTTAGCAGACCCTGGCCGTGGTGATAGTGTTTGCATTTGCTGCTTGTTCGTTCATACACACACACACATGCACACACCCGCGCGCACAGAGACGTACACATGTCTGCTTTTTTGTTTTCTTCGGTGACTGGATAGATGACTCTGCAGCGGCCTTGCTAGAGATGGATGTTTAGTTTGACCTGGCAGTAAGTAAAATCTATTGTTCATTACATCAGTCCCATGTCAGCGGTAGATGCTAATATCTGAGAGTGATGGTGAAGGCTAGAGTTTAGATTTAGCAGCAGTCATTCAGGGACAATAAAACAGCAGCAGACACAGGCATGTCAGAGACTCTTTACTACAGTGGTGCACAGGACTGCCTCGCTTTAGACTCTTGCGAGTACGAATTTACCATCATTAGCCATTATTCAACATTTTCAGTACATGTTTAGTTTGTAGAATATACTTAGAATTTTATCCTGAACAAAACTGAGAATCAAAACTGAAGCAGTGCTGAAGATGTCTCTTATTATTAGTGGTCTTTGTGTATTTCTGGGTGTGCTTTCCTTTCTTGTATTCATCTATACTGATCAAAAAATATTTCTTTTCTGCTAAAAGCCCAATATACTTTTATTCTTCTGTATGAATGCCACTCTATGTCAGTTGGTGTCTTGTTGATTTTAAAAACATTTTTTTAAATGTCTTAATTCCCTTACTTTTGTTTTAGGGTTGAATAAAAAGTCCCAGCCTTGATCAGCACTCCCTATGAGGCATCTCAGAAACAGTACAATGAGAGTTAGTTTCCTTACAAACACTGGAGGGCAACCATAAATTATGAATTAAACTCAAGCCAAATGCAATAGCTTAGATATATATAACTTATAGGAGGTCGTTAGTCACAGGCTTTGTTGCTGTGGCCATTATTAAATGCTTAAAAGCTCAGGACCATGTGGTTCTAGGAGCCCTTTATCTGCTGCCGAGGGGACTTTTCCCTTGTGGGTTAGAGAGCATGATAGCAACATCTGGGGTCTGGTTATCTTTGAAAGAAGGCGAGGAAAATGAAGACAACTGCACAGTCACACTCATTACGTGTGACTGTGCAAATAAATGTCCTTGTAGACTGTAATTAAAAATATTAACTACATAAATTCACACAGGTTCTGTGCACTTAATCTTTATTTCATAATTTCTGCCGGTCTATCTGTAATATGTTCCAAAACAATAGCAAATAGAAAATGATATTCAGATGGCAGCGCCAGCCAATTGTTGAGAAGGCAGTAAGTAGTCTAATTGCCAGTTTGTTTAGAGGAAGGGCACCCAAAGGGTTATTTGTCAAATTTAACAGCTGAGTCATAAATCTAAACATACACAGCCAGGCAGAGTGCCAAGATAGACACTTTTTTTCACTTTGTTTGCTTTGCAAATTTAAACACCTGCTTCAACACTGCACAATAGACTGAACAACAATTAAACAACAGTGATACGCATCAAAAGTAAACTATGAGTTGAGTAAACTAAAATAAGGCTGTATCCTTTCCATGGAACAAAAATCTTCTGTTTAATGATACTGTGCATCCTTTATGTTTATCCTTTTCTTGTTTCACAGATGAAGCCACTGACAGAACCTCCGTGGGGTCACGAGATGTACCTTTCCCTTACTTCAGTGTAACCTCACCATTTAGACTTTAGCTGCATCTCGCCCGTGCGCTTGCCTACAGGACCATGGGTAGCGTCAGCAGTGTCCTCAATGACAACAGCCTCGGCAGCAAACACTGCAAGGCATCTCAGCACAGGTTAAAGGAGGGAACAAGCAGCCACAGAAAGAGTGGAGGTTGCAACCTTGACGGGTTACTGAAGTGCGGCTTCACTCAGGGCTCCTCATCCTCCACTCATCCCTCCAAAGGCCTCTCCCACTCAAGGTCTGGAAGAAGCGAAGATTTTTTTTATATTAAGGTGAGATGACGTGTTTTTTGATGGCATGTGAGAATGAAAAAATTACAACATGCAACGGTGCTTTGGGGTAACAGATTTATTTTGTTTCACACAAGATAAGCAATAAACCAAGGTCAACGCACCACAGAGAGAGATCAGCGGAGGGACAGGTAAACAGAAATGGGAAATCTGATGGGCAGATGCAACCAAAACTGCTGCTCATGTCTGGAAATGTGACTGAGAAGGTGAGCCTGGTGTTGTTGTTGTTTTCTTCCTCCATGCTTAATCGTGTTATTCTTAGAATATAAGACAAGATTTAAAAGGTTAAGCACAAAAAAATTAACCGATTTATTCCAGCTGTTTCTCATTACAGCTGTTGCTAGGCAATCAGACGCCTACAAGTTAGTGCTCAAGGCTACAAAAACAACAAAAAAACTGTAAATAAAGTAGCAGGTATAGCCCATGTTTATGAAAGGTGGGGCTAATTTAGGGAAAGATGTCCCTTGGGCTTGCATTTTTCATATGGCCAGCAGGTGGCAAAAAGAACCTGATGTAGAATTTAGCTTACGGTAATTTATTACCTCTGTTAACCTTTTTCTAATAGATGTATGGTTTCCTTGACTAGCTTCATGTTATAGGTCTTGCATTGTTTATTATAAAGAATAAAGCAGAGCTTGGCTACTGTAATGATTGATTTTCAGTCAGATTCGACCATCTTTCCTCTTCGGCTCCATCCTCTAATCCAAGGTGATCAATATATCCAAGACGATGGTGCCCACAGGCTTCACAGCCACTGCCCACAATCCACTTAATTGAAATTACAGCAGCTATCTCATTCTTTTATACAGTTTATACATCAGACACAGTCAGGCTGGCAGCTCCCTCCAGCATGACGCTAACTGGTTGCTAGCTGAGTTCTTTTTCACAGTCAGGTGAAAAAGAAAGTTTTCACAGGACTCTATGCAGTCCATGGAAAAACGGGGTAAACTGCGACTCAGTAGCTTGTAGAAAGACCTTTAACAGCAACAACTTGAAGTAATCATTTTCCACTTGTTGTGGAGGATTTCTGGTCCACTCTGCTTTTCAACATTGCTTCAGCTCATTCGTTTATGCACAGTTCTCTTAAGGTCCCGTCACAGCATTTCAATTAGGTTGAGGTCTGGACTTCTTTTCTTTTTCAGCCATTCTGTTGAAAAGTTGCTGCCGTGCTTGGGGTCATTTTCCTGTTGCATGCCCTCAATTACTGAAGAAAAAGAACAAAAGAAAGAAGCCCTAATAATGAGCCCTCCACCACTGTGTTTAACAGATCTTATGAGGTGTTTGGGCTGAAATGTTGTGTTCTGTTTTCAACAAACATAATGCTGTGCATTATGGCCAAACATTTTGACCTGGAGGTGGAAGATCCTCTCCTGTTCCTCCTCCTCCGCCCTGTTACGACCAACAGTTGTCCTGAATGTTTTGCACTTGTAAATAATCTTTCTCACTGTATAATGACAGACTTCAGATTGTGGCCTTATATCCATAGACCATATAACCATAAAGATGGGCAACAAAAATAGTTTTACTGAGATCATTGCTGATACTTGCTGTTCTGGAGCATTTACACTAAAAATTCTGCTTTTATAGAGGCACCCACACTTGAGCTGATGGTAAATTAACAGAGTATATTTCATTAGCATCACCTGACTGCTAATTACTCTCATAATTCCTACAGAAGCAGTAAGGGTTTACGTAGACTGCATAGAGTAATGTGAAAAACTTAATTTTATACATGACTGTATATGTCATAGGCTCCTGTGTGGAAGATGTATGGAGCCATTGTGATGTCAGTCTATGGTTTATCAAGTCCAAGCAGGCAACGTCACAAGCAAAGACTGGATTTGACTTTTGCCCAGTCTGCTTTTGTTTCTCAAAAAGAGACCCCCTTGCTGTTGGCCATCATAAAAAAGAATTAAACTCTAACACAGTTTCATATGTCTTTAGTTTCCAATCCTAGATGCTGCTGCGTTCATCTTTGACAACCCACAACATCAAGCAAATAAGTTTAAAGTAATACATTTAGATATTAATTGAGATCATGATGTACTGTATTTTCATGCCCTTATAAAAAATGTAGCTTCACTGTGCTTTCCTTAACTGGAACAGTTGCTATGGTTATCCTGACAACCATTAAGAAGTCATGCTGAGTAGCTGAAATAGACTTTAACAACCTCACAGCGAAGTGGAGGATAAAACATGCACAGCAGGTAGTTTAATAAGTAGCAGCTATTCCTCATA
This sequence comes from Diplotaxodon limnothrissa, assembly GCF_057381915.1. Taxonomy (NCBI): domain Eukaryota; kingdom Metazoa; phylum Chordata; class Actinopteri; order Cichliformes; family Cichlidae; genus Diplotaxodon; species Diplotaxodon limnothrissa. Next base: position 16,826,646 of record NC_140607.1, read on the forward strand.
ACCTGTGTAGGACCTTCCCAGCTTATTAATCACTCCCTCCCAGATTAATGACCTAAGGGTGCCTTGATCTTTTCAGAAAAGTCTTCTCTGTGCCAAGAATACCAAAGCAAACAGCATCGTCTTCTATAGGTTTTTAGGCCTCATGAACGGGGCTTGGCTACCTTGAGGAGGAGGAAGGGTGGGATTTAAGTAGACAGCACAGACTAAGGAAAAATAAAAAATAAAGCGAGGGATCAAGGGCCAAAGAGAATTTGAGAGATAGAAAGAAAAAAACATAAGGAAAGGCATCCCAGCCATGAAGTCAGTGTGAAAGAATGCTGAGTTCACAAGCTTTACCTCTTACACTTCAGCAATAGCTCATATTATTAATATCACTGAAAAGGGCTATTCATCTTCCCTCAGACAGCACATGGAGGAGAGATATGGGATGCAGAAGGAAGGAAAAGAGGACAGAAAGAAGCGAAGGTATGGCACTGCTTGTGACATTCTTGGACAGCCCAGATGGGGCATGTGGAGTATAAGTTCATCTTTGAAATGAGTTTTCCCTTTTTTGACAGTCTGGTGAATTTTACTTGCAACTACTGCTGTGTGTCTTTTAATACCGGCAGTTTGTAGAGAAGCAATTCTGCACGCTTCAGTGGTTCTATTTCTAATATGAAAAGACAGACACAAAAAAAATCTATCCCTTTCATTTGTACGGACTTCCAGCATGTGACAATATTTATCTATGTAAAGCCAGTCATTATGATTTTTAAGTTTAAGAATGTGACTCATCCTCAGCCCTTTATACTTCTGTGAAAAAGGACTTGCTTTTGGCTGTGATGTTAACTAAGAGGAACCCAGTGAATATAAATACAAAAGTAGGGAAGAAGAGCCCTGACTGTGTGCCATTTCACTCTTCTAGACTTCTGCTGAGAAGTCATCGGTCCGTTCCACTGCCTTCAAGTGCGTAAATCCCACAAGGACTTCATCCACAGAGACAGGCCACAACAGCCTGGACCACATCCTTTGTCCTCTGAAGAAAGCAAGCAATCCAAATATTAGAGACAAGCGGGACACTTCAGGTTTTCGTCTATATTTCACGCATGGATTGATGCTTTAAAATACATTTTGCTTGGGTTGAATGAAAAATTAAACGAACGTACCCGATGTTATCTCTTTCCCCTCAGGCACTCTGTCCGACTCTGGACGCAACTCCATGTCTAGCCTTCCCACCCACAGCACCAGCGGCAGCCTAAGTGCTTCCACAGGCCCTGTCAGTCACAGCGATGGCAGCTCCGCTCCTGCAAATAGCCTCAGCGAGGGAGTACAACCCAATTTCTCTCCATGGGTCAACGGGAATAGCGCTAACCTTGACTGTAGTTACGGTGCTGATTTAAACAGCAGTGGGTTGGTATCTAAGGCTAATGAGGACGCCGGCTCCCCACTCTCTGCAAATGAGCCAAGCGCTCTCTCTGAGACTGCAGGTGGGATTCGGACTCCCATAACTACAGATGAGTCACTGATTGAACGCTTGGAACAAAAGCTGCTGGAGAGAGAAAGTGAACTACAGGAGCTGCAGGTACAGAACTGTCACGTGAACAAAAAGTAGAGGTTAATAAAAAATAAAAACCAGCATGTGCTCTTAATCACGATGAAAATGAACACTCCTTAGTAATTAGGCCTTTCACTTTGCAACAGGTGAGTTTTGAGGAGAAGGAAACAGACACCTGCCAGCTGTTTGAGGAAAGACAAAGGTACTGTGCTGAAGAGATGGAAGGGCTGAAGCAGCGATGCTCCACAAAGCTACGCCAAGCGTCCCAAATGGCTGCAAAAACACAGCAAGCACTCCAGCTGCAAGTCAGCCAGCTCCAGGTCAGCCCTCGTCTGCCTTTATTTAAAACCACGTATTCCTGGGTCATCTTTATCCTACCAACCATATTTCATGTAACACTTGACCACTTGAATAATTGAAAGGAAAAATAAATTCTCATGCAGGCAGAGAAGGAAAGGCTTCAGGAAGACTTCTCTAAGCTAACTCGGGAGAAGGAGCTTATTGAGCTCAGACTAAAGGCTTATGAGGCAGAGAGCACACAGCTAGCTCCAACCCTCGAGGAAACTCAGTGGGAGGTAAGTCATGGGTTATATATGTGATATACTGTAAGTTAGACATGAAAGCTTGTAGCATGAAAAACAGTGTAATACAATATAGAGCTGAAGTGGGATACCAGCTATCCTTCCATCACCAGAGAAAACATTTGAATATCTTCTATGTTTTATGCTTTTTCATTATCACTTATAAGAATTGACTTGAATTGAACTGAAAGCCACTTGCACTGCATTCAGTGTAGTGCATATTGATACGTTTATATTGTGAGTAGCTGCAAACTTAACTCCTAAGAATTTGGGAGAAATGCTGATTGATTTTCTATATATATGATCTATATATACAATCAAAGAGGCTGCCAAGGGAATTATCACCAACTCTGCAGCTCCCTTCAACTCCAACTCCAAGAAGCTTTTCAGCACCTTTCACCTCATTGTTTGGTTGCTGCACTAATCTGATTTAGTCTCGCCAGACCCCTCACTAACATTTATCAGCAGCAAGAATCTGTTCTGATAAACTAAGCTTAGAGAACACAGCTCTTGAACACAAGCCTTTAACAATTTAAGGTGAAGGAAAAAAATAGCTACAAGGAGTCCAGAATTTTATTAGCTTATTTATTAACTATCTATTTTACAGTTAATCTTTGGCACGTGAAAGTGTTGCTTTTCATGCGTACAATCATTCCTGGCAGAGAAATGTATTAATGTTTTTTTTCACGGTTTCTGTGCTAATTTTATAGATTTTTATAAGACTAATTGTAAAACAAAATTTACAGTTGAATCCGTAATGCTGTGGGTATATGCTATCTTGAGGCAAATACACCCACAAAAAGACACATTAAGGGGCAATTCAATATTAAAACAGCATGAGGCTAACTGCCTACTTTACAGAGGATAATTCACAGTTTCATCTTCATAATTGTCTTTTGTCTGAATGTAGGTGTGCCAAAAGACAGGAGAGATCTCACTGTTGAAGCAGCAGCTAAGAGAGTGTCAAGCGGATGTCAGCCACAAGCTGAATGAGATAGTCGGCCTCAGGGCATTGCTGAAGGAAAAAACAGCAAAAATGGAGATTCTGGAGAAACAGAACAAAAACCACGAGGACAGTCTTCACTCCCGCACCATAGACATTGAGGTTAGTCTGCTGATTGCAGTTTACACCACTGCAGAGATGAGACACGGACATGTGCATAAAATGCTCACACAATGCTCATATGACAATAGCTTGGAAGGATCCCTGCAATCATGTGCTATATTTGACTGCCGCATGTTGAGTAAAGTGTTTTCAATTTCCATGTTTTAGCACACTTAATTACAGTCCTAAAAAGTGAGCTTATTTGGCACTTTGTATAATTAGAGCCTGTTACATCCCTCACAACAGTCTTATAATTGCTGCCTAGGTTCTGACCATTTTCCGTTTTTAATTCAGGTGTGCCAAAATGAACTCCAGCGCAAAAAGAATGAGGCAGATCTTCTGAGGGAGAAAGTGGGCAAACTGGAGAAAGACATTCAAGGAATGAAACAGGATCTAGTCACTGCCAAAGAGCAAAGGCTGCAGCACAGTTTGCAAGTCAGAACCCATTCCCCGTCTCAGACAGAAAGCCAAGGTTCAGAATCCACAGACCAGGGGCGAGAGGGAGAGAACAATGAGCACACCTCCACAGAATCCCTCCAAAGAGAGGTGGACAGACTTAAGCAGCAGCTACGGGAGGAGAAGAATGCTCAAAAGAGGCTAGCCAGCAGCTTTGAACAGGAGAGGCAGACGTGGAACAAGGAGAAAGACAGAGTTATAAGGTATCAGAAACAGCTCCAGATCAACTACCTGCAGATGCACAGGAAGAACCACGACCTGGAAAGGATCCTGAAGGAGCTGACAGCAGAACTGGAGAGCCGGACAGAGCTAAGCATGGATGTCGCCTACAGCTCAGGGTTACAAACTTATGACGATGTTATTGCCACAGAGATTTGAAAACTGACTGCTTTTTTCAGCCGTAGAAAATTATCTGTCTCTGTGTCTCAGGCAACGTCCCAACTGGAGTTCATTCACTGCTAATTAGTGTGCTTAAAGAGTTATTTGACGGAATAGCTTTTGGTGATGACAGTGTTATCACTTGTTTAAAAGTAAATCCTAAATTATTTAATATTCGGGGGGGAATTGTTTGTTTTTCTGTCTAACAGGATCACTTAATGTTCAGCTGACTTATTTCCTTCATGATTAATGTCTGATGGCAATGCACAATAAGCATGGTAGCTGCTTAACATCTGTCTCTCCCAGCATGACCAAATGACAAAGATATCATCTACTGTGAGTCTGGGCTTCTTCCTTTTAATTTGCTTAATTAATCCATCTCACTGTTATGCTCCCACATGTTGTATTCGTAATGGGATTGAGCATGGAATGTAGTTTAAGCATTTTTTATTAGTCATTTCAAAAACTATACACAATTATAAATCGTGGCTATTTTCTAGAGACACCGGTGTAACAAAAGAAATCCACAAAATACATAATGAAGTCATGTTAAGCTGCCATGCATTGTGAGTCTTCTGCAGTATAATGAGAGGTCTATATACAAACAGACAACAGTGGCACTAATACATCTAGCTCTTTAAAGTTCACTTGCGCGATTAGCAAATTTACACTGATAAACATTACTGAAAAGAAGTCAGAGTCCTGTTATCATGTATACATTAGTCCACTGAACACATATGTATTTTTAAATGTAATTGTTCAAATTTGTTTACTACAACCAATTCTACAAACACAAGCAGGGATTTAAAATGTTCACTGTGCATCTCTCTGATAAAAGAAGGACTGTGTATGTGTGTCTGTTCTTCATTATTTTCAGCCGCTGCTTATCTGGTCTTCTCATTTGCTGAGGGTATTTTTGTGGGCCAAAGGAAGCAGTGATGAGGGCTCCTGTTCCTTTAGTTAAAAGCTGCTTTTTGTTAGGCCTTGGGAGTTTCCTGTTAGGAAACAGGTAAGAGACCTACAACATTACCTCATATGTGGCAGCCACATGCACGGCAAATTACTACACCTTAAAGATCCAATGGATGATCTCCAGTGGCATCTCAGCCCGCACCCCACCCATATTTTTCCAGAACTTAATGAAGTACAATATAGACCTCTAACAGACACCAAGTGTAAACGTTGGCATCTATTTTGTGCTCTGTGAGAAGGAGACAGATTGAAGGGAGCTGGATAATCTACAATAAAAGCAAATATTTTAGAAGTTTAAAAAAGGGCGATTTTCCAGTAATGTCTATCTAAACCGTTCATCTAACTTTGCGAAAAAGTAAGCTGGCGATGCTCCCACTGGAGGCAAACAATCCTTCCTAGCTACAGTCCCAGCCATTTGGCTCTAATATTCTGGAGCTATTCCACTTCCCACAAGGGCAAAGTAGTTTGTGAAGCAAAAGTTTAACTATTCCACCAAGCTCAACACTAACATAGACAGACAGTGAGGCAGAATATATGATTCTACCTGCAGGTCAGGAAAGATTTGGAGGCAGACAGACTAAGTGGAATCTAAGCTGGGTGGCTGTAACCAGTAGGCACTCAATACAAAGTACTTACTTACTTACTCTAAGCCTAGGCACAGAAACTGGTGAAACAAGGAAAGTAACAAAAGGATGGTGGACATTGCAGCTATGATAATGGTTTTAAGAAGATGCTTGAAACCCCATTTTCAAAAATAAATCAATCAGCCAAAGAGCAACTTGCATATCATGGACAAAAATCTTTACTAACTCATCCTGGGTTAGTATGAACATAGCTGATTAGCAAAGAAAATCAAACATGTTGCAAATGGTTGCCTTTTGTGCATCACAACTTGTAATTTTGACAAAATTCTTGTGCTCTATTTTGAAATCAAGATTATTCAAAATTGACTTTTGCTTCTACAAAGATATTTCAGTGTTTCCAATGCTGTGAAATTGAAATAAAAACAGAACGGCAATATTTTCAACTGAACTAAACTAAACTAAAACGTTGGGAGAATCAGGTCTGATCATTGTTCTGAGTTGCCCTTTTTCAAATGTAGCAGACATGAAGACACGCCCTTGGTTTAGGCAAGGGTGACAGCTGGATAGAGCATGCAGGAGAAAAAGCATACTTCCTTTGACTTTAACAGACATATACTACCTGCCTGATTCTCACGTAGAAGCATTAGGACCTTGCAGGTAAAAGACTGTTTAATCTTCAGTCTGACTGCGTTTTCTCGTGCTTTTTTGCTGTGTAATGTCTAGAAAAGTTCAGCACTCCAGTGCTTTTGTCTAAGCTGTTTCTATTTGGAAACTGAGGAGGCAAACTGATGTAGTGTTGAAAGCACAGGGTTTTTCCATTTAGGCTTTAGATCAATGAATTTCCTTGCTCAACAGTTTGGGAGCCTGGTTTATTGGCTTTTATTCCATAATGCACCAAATGTTTTTAGTGGCTGACTGTCTGGTTTGTAGACAGGCTAATTTAGCCCCTGTATTCTTTTACTATGGAGCCATGCTGTTGTAATACATGCAGAAAGGTTTAGCGCTGTCTCACAGATGTTGTCTGGCTGGCACCATGGAAGAGTTTAAACTCGCATTTCTGGATGAAGCCACAATTGTGCTCATTGATGATGGTTTCTGGAATTGCTCTTTGTCCTTGTAGTAATTTTCTATTACAGAATTGTGTCCATATTCATGTCTGAAGATCATGGCCAGTAAATAGAGGTTTTCTTCCTGTTCCCGCGCTTACAAGCATTGATCCACCATCTCTGGAACTTTTAATCTGATACATTAATAATGTAGAAGTCTCATAAGGTCACAAAAACCTGTGGGTTTTCTTGGGTTTAAAGGGTTAAATTAACGCTTTAAATATGAAGCAGAGGTCCCACTGCCCCAATATTTATTATGTAACACATCTATAGTTTAGGCTGAAAATCCATGCTTTAAATATGATTCTGGTTTTTGACAGTAATTTATGAAGCCCTGCTACGTAGCAAAGGCACTGAGGAGCCACTCAATAAGCATGGTTGAGATGTCTGAGGAGTACTATGCTCGCTAGGTGCTTTCAGTGGCTAGCCCTGTATCTGACAGCTCTTCTTTTTCTCAGCCTGACAGCATGGAGACAGGTGGATCAGCATAGTGTACAAAAGCTTTTTCACACCCCCAGGCTGGTGTAGGGGTAAGGGACAGCCACTGCAAGGTCAGTAGGAGTTGCAGAGAGGCCCAATACTGCATTCTGGTTTGCATCACGACAGCACATTACATCAGATGTGAGCTGGATTTTTTCTTTCTTTCTTTGTTATACACACACTGGCTGCTTCTTTGGAAACCGGTTTAGTGAGACTAATTTTGCCAGAAAACAGATTAAAGAGCTTTCTCCATCTCCCAAAGAAGCAGCACCAATTCCCATTATGCCTGTTTTTAATCATTACTACAACTATCTTTTAATATGTTTCTCAACTGAATTGCATAAGGGTGGATTTGATGAGCAATTGCTAGAATTAAACTCGTAAATAAATATGAGTGTCAGTTCTTCACTATCATTCTCCATTCCTGTTGGACTTAAATAATAGGAAGATTGTTTCCCTCTCCCATCTAATCAGCTAATTTCGGCCTTTTGATACCACTTCCTTCCTTTCACAACAGCTCGTTGTGTCTCAGCTTCTGTCATAAATGAGCTGATGAGACCAAATCAGAACTGAAATCAAATTAAGGCCCATTGTCAGTGCGCGTGGCTTCGTCACCAACGTGAATGGAGGACCACACTGAAGAGATAACAAGAAACTCAGAGTCGCTGGTGAAAGAAAATAACAGAGCTGGGGTGGGTGGCGGATTTCTTCCTCAAAATAACCACATACAAAACATCAACTATATTTACACAATTGCAATAACAAAAATGCAATGTTTTTCCTGTGATTTTGAAACGTAGCCATTTTAATGTGTTTTAACTGATAATTAACTGAAAAATATATTGCATGCATACATATTTATTGTGGGCTTTTAATAATTTTACAAATATCGACCTCTGTCAGCTGTATCATCTACTGAACAGGGGTTTTCAGGGAGGATCCGATCTCTTTTTATAGACTCAGCTGAACATACAGAGTTCTGGTCTAGCAGATGTCTGAGTATGACTGAACAGCAGTTAGACAGCCATCAGTAGACTGGGTGATAATTTAGCCCTACCCTGCAGTGACATGATAATAATGCACTCATATCCTGCTGTGTTTCTTCTGATCGGCTGATAGTCAAGCACAAAAGGGCCTGAATTCATTAATAACACAGAGGAGCTTTTTCAGACCTGTTCAACATGCAAAGCGAGGCTCTTTGGTTACATTTTTAAAGCAAACATGTGAATTAAAATTCACACCTGAACTACCGAGGAGGGAAAAATGTACTCCTATGACTCTGAAGCACTGCATTTCACGGTCCAAACCTGACTTTCAAAAATATAATAAATATTCCATACTGGTAAATAATAGAAGAGTCAATAACACCGTATCAGTTTCTGCCTTGGCCTCATTACTCATTACACACTCACATACTCAAATGTGCTCCATCCGAACTATACCCCTAAGCAATTAGTTGCTCTAAACTATCAGGAGGCCAGTTATTCAGGCAACTATTTCATATTTTTATTGGTTTATTCAGGGGCCTGCATGCAGACCAAGCTATAACAAACACAGGCTCTGCAAATCCCCAAGCCTCGTGCAGTCAGAAAAGTAATTGGGGAGGGAGTCCCAAAGGGTCCTCACATACTGCTGAAGCCTTCGCTACCGACATGTTGAAATGGCAGCTGAGGTAGATAGGTTTATGAGTGTTTATGAGGAAGCGTTACTGTGTGTGTGTAAAGGATATATACAGTAAGTAGAAGAGGTGGCTTGAATATTTTGTGTGAACAGGCCTGGAGTCTTTAGACACTCACTCGTTGGCTGGGAAACCATCTGGTCCCCCAACCCCCCAGCAAGGTTGCCCATGGTTATAAATGTCTGTGGCAATGTCAAATTCTGTTCGTGAGGATGGGGGTGGGTGGTGGGCGGGCTGTATGGATTCCAATTTAAGCCCCTGCTGCTCAAAATTACTTAATTAATTCTATCTCTCACACAGAGAGAGAAACTTCCTTTGTAAGTAATTCTACCATTCATCACCATCCGGCTCTTTTATTCCAAGGCTTTGCCTATTATCAGCTTGTGAAATAGGCAGGAACAGTCGAATGGAGAATTTAAACTAAGGCCCATTAGTGAATCCATAACATTAAATAAGCAAAAACTGTGAAAATGAATTGACACAAATGTCCTAATCATAAGGCAGGCTTAAAAATGCATTCAAATGTTTTCTCTATCAAACGTATCCCAGGAAGATTCATAGTTCCCCAGCTATGTCAAATAATGCGTGTGTGTATGGTTTTGTTTTTATTATTGTTTAATTAAAAATGAAATACCACAAAGTCATGCAGTTAGGTCCATATATATTTGGCCACTGATACAAGTGTTGTTTTTTTACCCGTTTACAGAAACATATTCCAGTTATAGTTCTGTAATGGACACGGATATAATGTGGAGACTCTCCACCTTCATTTGAGGGTATCCACATTATCCACATGGAGATGTGGATAATGGCCCACAAACAAACAGCAACTGAAAGCTGCTGCAGTAAAGGACTGGCACAGTATTAAAAAGGAGGAAACCCAGCATCTGCTGATGTCCATGAGTTTAAGACTTCAAGCTGTCATTGTCAGCAAAGTATTAGAAATGAACCTTTTATTTTCAGTTATTTAATTTGACCAACGACTTTTGAGCCCCTGCTCACATTTTTAAGCAATGAATTAAAGCTGAAAGTCTGCACTTCAACTGCATCTGAGTATTTTCATTTAAAATTCATTGTGGTAATGTACACAATCACAATCAGAATAAAGTCATCTCTGTCCAAATATTTATGGACCTGACTGTATATGCTTATGAAAAAAAAAATGGGTGTATTATTTTTATACATGTGATGAGCTCACAACGTTACACAACGCCCATGAAAATAAAAAGTATGCCTGATTTCACTTCAAATTTCAGTATCCATGACTTCAAGGTCATCTTTTTGTGCACTTCTGGATCTGAGCCAGCACTCAAGCAGTCAATGTGGAGTTCTATAACCAGAGGTGGGCTAGAATAGGTAAGGTGGAGTTCAACAGGAACAGGAGAAACCATGAAATAAACTTCAAAGATCAAAAACTACAGACAATCGGTGCAGCGGACACTTTTCACTGTTTTTAGAACTTTGCTCTTTTCCGCAGCTGGCTGACTGACCAACAACAACACAAGCAAGAGGGGCTTACAGACTGCCTGTACTACATACTTGACAACAGAGCTCGCCATCACCAGACTGCAAACGCACTACCTCTGCTGAAAAATAAATTCTGCTTTATACATTCTGTATCCACGAGTCCGCTAGGGTCCGAGTGACGTAAATTTTGTCATCAGATGGTTAGAGGGTCTGTCTGGATGTTTTAATGTCTGCCTTGTTTTTTTTATTCTTGTGACCACACAGACTTGTTAAAGAAGTATAACAGGAATAACTACTCAGCTCTTGGGTCTCCAGCTATCCAGGTTCCCAACTGAGTACATTCTAGGCTAAACCAAATGTGTAACCAAAATTCAATTCAAGTCAGGCCAAATTTAAATAAAGTATGGTTTTTGATTTTTATGGGTTCGCCGCATAACTTTATGATCACACCTCGTAAATGTTATACACACAATAATTTTAATTATGTGTGTTAATTTTTTACACTGACTCTGTGAACTGAGACAAAGTGATCATATCCCGCGGTGATGATGAAACGAAGGTGGGTGGCACTGCATCCATTTAGCTGAAAGAGAAAAATAAAGACAAGTCATGGCTTTATTAATTCTCATTAAACTTATTCATTCTACATTTACTTTACATTTCCATTTGAACCTACTGTTATAGCATTTGACTGAAGATGTCCCTCTGTACTTTCAAACTCTGCAAGGCAAAGAGTTTGTTAATACCAGTTAAAAACACTGTGAATGGTGCTTTGACTGGATGTCCTTATTACCTTTCTCTGCAACAGGCTCAAACTGAGAAGCATTTTGTGAGGTGTTTTTTTCTATTTTCAGGTGCTTCACTGCAAAACAATTAGAAAGAAATCAGCAGAAGATATTAAAAATTGGAAAGAAACCATGAAACAACACGAGATATAGATACAAACTTTAAAGAAAATAGATATGTCTAGAAAACAATATTTAACAATAAGCATTTTAAATATGGAACAATGTTACACCTCATCCTTGAGACGTTTCTCTTCCTTTAAATGACCCCCCAGTCATTTACTGTCCAGTGTTTGACAGATTAATCAGTTTCCTTTTTCTGAGCCACTTAATTACAGTTTTATTGACATATCGTGACAGGAACTTAAGGGGGGCTTGTTGAGGCCACGTAAAGCTCAGGAAGCCCAAGAAATTTTTCAAATAAACTGCAGAAACATCATGACTGCAAATGAGCTGCTGGAAGGTTTCATGAAGGGGTGATTATGTCTGCATGGAAGAGTCATCAGAAAGAACCCTAACCCCCAACCAATACCGCTGCCTGGTATTGAATATTAGCAGTGGAGAGATAAAACACATCACCTGAGTGTGCAGTACTGATTAAAACTTTGGGGGCTCCGAAGGAGCGGAAACAACAATGACAAGAATGGATTCATGCGTATATCGGCAAATTATAAATGGAAATATCCTGTAGTTGGCTGAAAAGAAAAGGTCAATTTCTACAATAACACCACTAAGAATTTGTTATCCCACACATTACTTTAAAAAGCATAACCTAAACCTTTGGGAAAGGTGCTCATAATTCCCTTGAAGAGCAGCTAATCTGCAATACTACGTGGCTACAAAAAGTGTTTTCAAGCCGTGCTACATAAAATCATTTTAATGCCTGTTTACTTCAGAGGGCTGCATACAATCCACACAAAATATAATCCCAATTTTAAACAAAGCTGGGATTGTGGAATGCTGTGTAAAATGTAAATAAAAGATGCATACACTGATTTGCAAATCTCATAAACCCTCATTTTTTTTACAAAAGGACACAGATATTTAAACTGAGAAAAAAATAAGGTCATTTTGAATTTGATGGCAAAAATATATTTCAAAAAAAGTGGGGACGGAGCCAACAAAAGCTTGGAAAAGTAAGTGATACTAAAAAGAGACAGCTAGGGGAACATTTTGCAGCCAGTCAGGTTAACTGGCAACAGGTCAGTAACATGACTGGGTATAAAAAGAATATCTCTGTTTAAAAGATTCAGGAAATCTGAAGAAATCTCTGTGTGCAAGGGACAAATAAATACAGGCTAAAAATACATGGATACCCTTGATCTTTAGGCCCTCGGGCAGCACTGAAAAACAGGCATGATTATGCCATGGAAATCACTGCATGAGTTTAGGAACCTCTCCAGAAATCACTGTCTGTTACCACAATTCACTGTACCATCCATTCAACTTAGGTTAAAGCTCTATCACGCAAAGAAAATGCCATACATGAACACAATCCAGAAATGCCGCCGCCTTCTCTGGGCCAAGGCTCATTTAAAATTGACTGAGATAAGGTGGAAAAGTATTTGGAAAATTTTTTTGGAAGACATAAAGACTGCATAGTCCCAAGACTAGAGGACAGGGATCAACTGCTTTGTTATCAGCACTCAGTTCAAAACCTCTCTGATGGTATGGTAGCGCCTATTTAACTCACATCTTGTACATCTAGAAAGGCAACATCAGTGATCAAAAGTATATAGAGGTTTTAGAGCAACACATGCTCTTGTCTAGATGACGTCTTTTTCAGGGAAGACCGTGCATGTTTCAACAAGACAATGTTAAACTGTATACTGCACTTATTACGACAGCTTGACTTTATAATAGACAAGTCTAGGTGCTGAACTGGCCTTCCTGCAGTCCTAACTTTTCAATAGTTCAAAACACTTGGCTCATCATGAACTAAAAAAACCCAAAAAAAACAACAAAGACCCATGACTACTGAACAGCTAGAATGTCAGACAAGAAAAGTCCAGCAACTGGTCACTCAGTTTCCAGACATTTACAGACTGTTCTTAAAAGAAGAGGGGATACTACGCAGTGTAGTCACAGCCCTGACATTTTTTTGGGACGTACTGATACGACTGAATTAAAAATGAACCATTATTTTTTCTTAAAATTCTTTAATTTTCTATGTTCTATTGTGAATAAAATATGGGTTTATAAGATTTGCAAATTATTATATTCAGTTCATCAAATTTTACACATGGACCCAACGTTTTTAGAACTGGACATGTATGTTTGACCTAAGGTGCACACAGCCTCCATACCATTGTAGCTGTCCACTGTCACAGTGCCAATGTTTGTAGGTTCAGGGAAGTGAATGATGAACTCTTGAGGAAACATCCCAGTGGACATCCAAAATGTTTTAGTGTTTCTGAGTGATAAGAAAGACAGAAAATCATGACATTTTACCATTGATGAAACCTTTTTAGATCACATTTTGATATCAACTTTTGTTGTGTAGATATACAATATTGCACAAAAAAACCTTCATATTTTGCTGCCATGTAGCCAGACTTTCTTGAAATATTAAAAATGTTAGCTAAAGCAATAGTCCTACCGCTTTTCCAGTCATTTGCACAATCATGTGACTCATTCAAGCAAAAAATAAAGCCCCTAATTCAAGACACCCAAATTTCTCTCGCGCCATCCAACAAGCAAAGCATGCACATGCACATAAGATCCAGAGCCACTTCCACAACACAAAGGACTTTCACAGTTTATGGCAGGGCATTCAGGCCGTCACACAGTGCAAGCCTGCAACAGGCACCTGTGATGGAGATGCCACACTTCCTAAGGAGCTGAACAAGTTCTACGCACGGTTTGATGCCCTGAACAACACACAAGCAAAGAAAGCCACGCCCCCCACCACCGACCAGAACATCTCTCTGCCTGCAGCCGATGTGAGGAGATCTCTCACCAAGGTCAACCCACGGAAAGCTGCTGGACCAGACAACATCCCAGGTCACGTGCTGAGAGGCTGCACTGATCAGCTGGCCGATGTCTTCACAGACATCTTCTACTCATCACTGAGTCAGATGATCATCCCAGCGTGCTTCAAGTCCACCACCATCATCCCGGTGCCAAAGAAATCCTCTGTAATCTGCCTGAATGACTACTGTCCCATCGCCCTGACCCCATCATTTTGAAGTGCTTCGAGAAACTTGTCGTGGTGCATGTGAAGAGCAACCTCCCCTGCTCACTGGACCCGCTGCAGTTTGCATACTGGCCAAACAGGTCGACCAAGGATGCCATTTCCACTGCACTTCACCTCTCCCACCTGGGCAAGAAAGACAACTATGTCAGAATGCTGTTCATAGACTCAGATAATTCAGCATTATTCCCCAAAAACTGTTCGACAAACTCAGCAAGTTGGGACTGAGCACCTCTCTCAGCAACTGGATACTAGATTTCCTGTCAGAGAGGCCTCAGTCCATCCGAATCGGCGACAACATCTCCAGCACAATCAGGCTGAGCACAGGAGCTCCTCAGGGCTATGTTCTCAGCCCTCTGTTGTTCACCCTCCTGACACACGACTGCACCGCCCTACACAGCTCTAACCACATCATCAAGTTCGCTGACGACACAACCGTGGTTGGACCCATCAGCAGCAACGACGAGTCAGAGTACAGAGATGCGGTTCAGTAGCTGGCGTTCTGGTGCAGTGAAAACAACCTGTCACTAAATATGGACAAAACCAAGGATATGATCGTCGACTTCAGGAAGACTCGCTCTACTCACACACCACTCAGCATCCACGGTTCCACAGTCGAGTCTGTTAACAGCACCAATTTCCTGGGAGTTCACATCTCAGACAACCTCACCTAGACCGCCAACACCACCTCCATCACCAAAAAGGCCCAGCAGCGCCTCCACTTCCCGAGACGCCTGAAGCAGGCCAACCTCCCTCCTCCCACCCTCACCATGTTCTACAGGGGCATAATAGAGAGTGTTCTGACCAGCTGCATCCCCGTGTGGTTTGGAAACTGCAAAGTCGGTGACCTCAGCCAGCTACATCGGATCGTCAACGCAGCTGCAAAGATCATTGAAACATCTCTCCCTCTGCTACAGGACATTTTTCACAAACGCTGCATCAGTAAGACCTCCTGCATCGTGCGTGACCCGTCACACCCCTCACATGGACTCTTTTCCCTCCTCCCATCCGGCAGACGCTTCGCAGCATTGGGGCCCGATCCTCCAGACTGAGAGACAGCTTTTTCCCACAAGCTATCAGACTCCTGAACTCACTACCAGCTCCCCCCACCCAATACACCCACACAAACCACTAACTGACTCTACCGGACTCCACATACCACTGCCTTTGTAAATACAGATGCTGCTCTATGGAGAATCCTACTCTCAGGAATCATGGTCATTTTAAACCACTTCAAAGTCACCTTAAATCTAAATTGTAAATTTTAGACTGTTATTAACCCTTTTACCTCAAAGTGTATATTTACTCCCCTTACCTCAGTCTCAAAGTGTATATATATTTATTCTTTTTATTCTTACTCTTTATATATTTCTTGTTGTTCTTTTGCACTGTATGGAACTAGAGCCTCGTCGTCTCGTCTCTATATACTGAACTGTATTTAGCAGAGATGACAATAAAGTTTACTTTGAATTTGAAGGGACGAACCAGTGTTATGTCAACACAACAGACAGCTTAGCAAAGAAGCAATTTTAAGTTGCATCTTCAGGCGCCGTTAAGTAGCAGCTTGTAGCAAAATCACATAATTTGTTTCCTTTTGTTTAAATGAATATATGAAAATTGACAAAGATAAAATTGCTGAGATAATCACAGCTTAAAAACTAGCACTCACCCGTCGATAATGTTTTCTGGTGGGTGATTTTCATCGCTGGATGCAACGAGGACAACTTTCGCACCTAAAGAAGTTAAAGACGACTCAATCATCGCACAGAAAAGGTTATAGTCTCCGAGGCTTTCTGGTTTTTCTATAACAGAACACAACAAATGCTTTGTTTACAGATTCTTAAGGGGGGAAAGTCGTCAATTGCCGTTACCAAGCCAACCACTGCGTCGCAAGATATAAACGTCGCAATGCTGTACGTCACAATTTCCGACGCACGCTGCTAGTTAGATGTTTAGGAGTTAGCGGCTAGCACTGGATACAGCAATTGTTCACATGGCGAACGGATGCAAGGAAGTGCTTTTTACGCGCGGAACTGGACAGGCGAGTAATAATGCAGTATTACGCGGAGGAACATGACTTATATGACGCTTCTATGCTGTCTGTACAGTTGTTTGAGGCGGTGAGCTATATAGCTAAAAGCTAAACCAACGTTGAGTTAGGCTAAGTTAAGATATGAGAAAAGTAATAAAAGAAGTCAAGCCGGAAATACACAATATACCAGATGTGCTTCAATAAACAAAACGTGGCTTTATTGGAATATACCATTGTGGATATGCGTTACAAAAATGCTTTACAAAGTAGTTTTAGGTTGAGTTGCAACAGTTCATAGGAGACAACGGTGTACTGTACAATAAGCCTAAAATCCTTTGCATCCTGCCTCTGTTTTTGCATGCACTGCTTGTAAGATGCTTCATTATAATTGTGGATTTAAGACAGATTTAAAAATAATAATAATAATTTAGCAACATTTAATGTGTTCGTCTTTTTGTATGCTGTTTATCCTGTTTTCTACGAAAGAAATTGATTAATTATTCATCATAAATTGTTTAAAGTCTTTCTGCTCTTCAGCACACCGTCTTTTACTATTTAGTGAATTATTTTGACACATCAAATAAATATTGGCTGTAAATGTCATCTGGTTTGCAGGTATTATTTATTATTTTTAAATCACGTAATGTTTAGCCATTATTTATTTATACCCATTAAAAACACATGTTTGTATTGTAAAGACTCCAAATTTGTTGTTCTCTTCCAGAGTGATGATTCAGACATCTGGGATGACACCGCACTGATAAAGGCTTATGACAAGGCAGTTGCATCTTTCAAGGTAACTTGGGATTATTGCAGTATGTGTGAATGTTAAATGTTGTTTGCTATTTTAAAGTCTCTTCTTGATTTGCGTGTTAGACTGCCCTTAAGGGTGAAGATGAGCCACAAATCTCAAAGAAAAACCAACCAGGAAAGAAACGCAAGAACAACAAGAAGAACCAGAGTAGGAAAAGAAACAATGCAGCACCAGAAAAAGAGGTGAGGAACTGGAACTAAAGCTACAGATACATTTGAAGGGGAAAAGGTTTAGAGTTAAATATTTACACATGATTTACAAAGTTGTCAGAGGTATCAAACTGGAGAGTACATTTTAACATAAGTCAGTTTAGATTCTGTGTTTCAAATCAGTGGTCGAAATGTGTCTTTCATTTACAGTTTCTACAGTTATGGTTAGAAGTTTAACTACACTTATCACAAGCATGATTGTCATCATAATTTTAAGGATTTTAATGATTTCTTTGAACTGTTCTTTTTACTTTGTGGAGTGATTGCACAGCATACAGTGGGGCAAAAAAGTATTTAGTCAGCCACCGATTGTGCAAGTTCCCCCACTTAAAATGATGACAGAGGTCAGTAATTTGCACCAGAGGTACACTTCAACTGTGAGAGACAGAATGTGAAAAAAAAATCCATGAATCCACATGGTAGGATTTGTAAAGAATTTATTCGTAAATCAGGGTGGAAAATAAGTATTTGGTCACCTCGAACAAGGAAAATCTCTGGCTCTCACAGACCTGTAACGTCTTCTGTAAGAAGCTTTTCTGTCCCCCACTCGTTACCTGTATGAATGGCACCTGTTTGAACTCATCATCTGTATAAAAGACACCTGTCCACAGCCTCAAACAGTCAGACTCCAAACGCTGCCATGGCCAAGACCAAAGAGCTTTCGAAGGACACCAGGAAAAGTATTGTAGACCTGCACCAGACTGGGAAGAGTGAATCTACAATAGGCAAGCAGCTTGGTGTGAAAAAATCAACTGTGGGAGCAATCATCAGAAAATGGAAGACATACAAGACCACTGATAATCTCCCTCGATCTGGGGCTCCACGCAAGATCTCATCCCGTGGGGTCAAAATGATCATGAGAACGGTGAGCAAAGATCCCAGAACCACACGGGGGGACCTGGTGAATGACCTGCAGAGAGCTGGGACCAAAGTAACAAAGGTCACCATCAGTAACACACTACAACGGCAGGGAATCAAATCCCGCAGTGCCAGACGTGTTCCGCTGCTGAAGCCAGTGCATGTCCAGGCCCGTCTGAAGTTTGCCAGAGAGCACATGGATGATACAGCAGAGGATTGGGAGAATGTCATGTGGTCAGATGAAACCAAAGTAGAACTTTTTGGTATAAACTCAACTCGTCGTGTTTGGAGGAAGAAGAATACTGAGTTGCATCCCAAGAACACCATACCTACTGTGAAGCATGGGGGTGGAAACATCATGCTATGGGGCTGTTTTTCTGCCAAGGGGACAGGACGACTGATCCGTGTTAAGGACAGAATGAATGGGGCCATGTATCGTGAGATTTTGAGCCAAAACCTCCTTCCATCAGTGAGAACTTTGAAGATGAAACGAGGCTGGGTCTTCCAACATGACAATGATCCAAAACACACCGCCCGGGCAACAAAGGAGTGGCTCCGTAAGAAGCATTTGAAAGTCCTGGAGTGGCCTAGCCAGTCTCCAGACCTCAACCCCATAGAAAATCTGTGGCGGGAGTTGAAAGTCCGTGTTGCTCGGCGACAGCCCCAAAACATCACTGCTCTTGAGAAGATCTGCATGGAGGAATGGGCCAAAATACCAGCTACTGTGTGTGCAAACCTGGTAAAGACCTATAGTAAACGTTTGACCTCTGTTATTGCCAACAAAGGTTATGTTACAAAGTATTGAGTTGTATTTTTGTTATTGACCAAATACTTATTTTCCACCCTGATTTACGAATAAATTCTTTACAAATCCTACCATGTGGATTCATGGATTTTTTTTTTTTTCACATTCTGTCTCTCACAGTTGAAGTGTACCTCTGGTGCAAATTACTGACCTCTGTCATCATTTTAAGTGGGGGAACTTGCACAATCGGTGGCTGACTAAATACTTTTTTGCCCCACTGTACATCCTAAATGGGTTTTAAAATCAAGAATGTGGTGGACAACTCATTTTTGGGAGGTGGATTTTCTCTAATCCACACAGAGTGAAAAGTATAAATGCAGGCTTAAATATATACATACGTTCACTTAAATATTTTAGTAAGTGGTGCTGAAGGTTCAACAATGACTTAGAACTTGGCAAGGCCTATTAACTTGTCATTAGTGATCATGATTGACTAAAACAAATAGTTTCTCTGCCATCATAAATAGGATTTGCATGGCAGCAGTTATTGGATTGACCGGTGCTTGTTACAATAGGAAACTCCAGGCTATTCTATGAAGGTCTAAGAAGGAGATTCGTACATTTATACGAGTTGGGATGGTTTCGGAGCTGTCCCTAAACAACTTCAGATTTTAAGATAATCAGTTTAAACAATTGTAAGCAAGTAACAGTTACTTGGACACGTGACCTCTCATCCAAGGTCTCAAAGAAGACCCAATCTGTCACATTCTCAGATTAGATGAAATGTGTTAGGATGTCCAGGAACAACCCAGGAACTGCTGAGGCTCAAGTCTGCCATGAACTGGAAACTGCTGCAACATCAGTGTCACTGTACACAGTGAAGCAAGTTTTGCATCACTGTGACGTGGAAGGGTGCCAACCAAGAAAGAAGCACCTTCACCAAAAGATCTTCAAGCCTGCCTGAAATTTGCAGCAGCCCACATGGACAAGCCAAATGTCTTGTGTAGAAAAGCTTTATGATCAAACAAGACAAAGGTTGAGCTATTTGTCCACAATGACAAGAGGTCTGTTTGGAGCAGTAAAGTTTAAAAAAACTGGGAAAACTGGGTGTTCCAAAAGGACATTGATCCCAAACACACATCAAAACTGGATTTAGAATGGATAAAGCAGGCTAACATTAAGCTTTTGGAATTACCTTCCCAAAGCCCGACCGCACCCCCGTTGAAATTTGTGGACTTTGCTTAAAACCTGGGTTTGTGCAGGAAGCCAACAAATTTAAATGAACTCTAGTAGTTCTGCTGAGAAGAATGATCAAATATTTAACCAGAAATACACCAGAAGCTTGTTGATGGTTACCAAAAGCCATCTGGTGGAGATGCGACTTGCTCAGGGACATTTAACGCGTTATTCGGAGTATATGTATATTTGCCTTATGTATACTTTTGATCCCATAGAAATTTAATTTAAACTTGTGCACCTCTTCTGCACCATGTTACCATGACATTCATGCCCATGATGAGTATTTTTTTCTGACCACAACTGTATCCTGTTGGTAATTCAGAGACATTCAAAAACAGTGTTGTTTACACATGTTTACACTTTCACTTTAATTACAGTTTATGTTGTGTCACAGTGGCAGGTTGGGAATTCATGCAGTGCTTACTGGTCCGAGGATGGCCAGCTCTATGCAGCCACGATCGCCTCCATAGACAAGAAGAGAGGCACTTGTATAGTTGTTTATACAGGCTATGGCAACGAGGAGGAGCAGAATCTTGAAGACCTGCTGTCAGAGTTTTCGGAGGGTGATGAGGAATCAAATACCAAGGTAAACTAGTGCAAATAAATGCATTCACATAACAGCAGCACAATACAAATAACAATTCAGTTATTAGAAAATGGTAGTATTGTTCCCTGACACAATTTGCACATAGTTTTTACCTTCATTATTCACATCATTGCACATCATGAATGTTAAAATAGCAAAACTAATATTGTGACCAAATCAGGCTTAAATATTTTTTTACCATTTTATCAAATGGTGAGTCATGGAAATCACTGCCGATTAACAGATTGCTTTCTTAGTCTATTAAAACTTAGGACTAAGGATGGATAGATGGGTTAGCGCTTTCTGTTTTTGTCTGGATCATTTCTTACTGCTTCCCAAACAAATTCAGATATGTTTATGGATTTCTCTGTATTTGTTCCCAGT
This sequence comes from Diplotaxodon limnothrissa, assembly GCF_057381915.1. Lineage (NCBI taxonomy): Eukaryota > Metazoa > Chordata > Actinopteri > Cichliformes > Cichlidae > Diplotaxodon > Diplotaxodon limnothrissa. Next base: position 16,847,832 of record NC_140607.1, read on the forward strand.
GGTGTGAAATTGGGGAGAAAGATCAAAGCAGTATGTCTTTGCTATCCATAGGTGCATGAAGCAGAATCTTCAACGGAGGAGAGTGACAGGTCAGCTACTCCAAACCAGCACAAACAGTCACCTAATAAGGGCCACAAGTCCAAGACCCACAAAGAATCACCTCCTATGTGGGCTCCTGGATTTCCTCCAATACCACCTCCCATGCATGCTTTCAGACAGGTAAGAAGAAAGGCTCTTTAGGGAGCTGATTCATTATTAGTCTGCCAACAAAATTACTTTCATGCTTATTTTTGTTTTTAAATTGTGATTAAATCATTTTCAGGTATTAATTAAATTCCCGATAGGAGGTTGAATGTTTGTTGTATTCAGAAAGAGGAAACGTGAGCAAAGTGTTTATAATCTGAACACTAAAGATAGAATATGAACATTTATTGCAGGACTGGATTGTAATAGGCCCAATTTCTTTATGTGGACCCAACTGTAAAGAGTAGAAAAGAAATAGTGTGTTTTAAAAAATATTGTACATTATCTTAAGCCTTCTTTGAGCCTCTACATGCTGACTGTTCAGTTTAAAAGCATACATACACTTATTATGGACATGAATTTGTGGCTTTTAGTGCTTTCCAGGAAATGTGGGGACTAATGCTTGTAATAATGATTGATATTAAAAACAAAAAAGTTTTAACTAATCTTTGACTTGAAATCAAAAAGCATCAGAGTTATAAATACAAATCATCAACAAATTTGCTTAAATGTTCTTTTTTGTTTGTTTGTTTGCACCATGATATACATATTTTACCTCTTTTCTTGACAAAAGTTAAAATCTTAAATTTATGGTCTTCTGGCACAGCTCTTACTAAGCATATTTCACTTTTTTATATGGTTGTATTCAGCTATTGAATTTTATTTCAAATGCCTTATTTTTACACTGAGCTTTGTGTTTTATCCAACTTTAATGAGTGTTTGATCATCGTCCTGCAAAACGACAACTGTTTCCAGGTTTCAAACATCTATCTGATGTTTTGAGCTTATGATGAAGAATTCTGGAAAGTCCTTCTCATTCATTAACTTATATTCAGAGGTGCACATAAGTGGTCCGCAGGTGCGCATTCACTGTCAAAATAAAAAAACGCGCACCAGATAAGAAGTTGCAACGCGCGTTTGCATACATATAAAAAGGCACTGTTTTTGTCCGCTAGAGTGGGATTTTCACAGCATATTCTGCACCACATCTCTGTGCATTCATCGTTTGTTTGAAGCCAGCTCACCTCCTCACCACTTTTCCGGGAATATGCGCTGCTTTTGCGGTTCGGACTCCTTCTGACATTTCTTTGGAGGTGGAGGAACACCAAAGTAATTGCTTAAAGGAGCTTCTTCGACATCTTTAAGAGTTCTAAACAAATGTCTGTCCTCCTCCAGAAAATCCTATGTACACAAACGCGTTGCAACTTCTTATCTGGTGCGTGTCTGTTATTTTGACAGCAAATGCGCACCTGCGGACCACCTATGTGCACCCGTGCTTATATTAATTTAACTGGCAGTAGATCAGCCTCTCAGTATGATGCTGCCACCACCATGCGTAACAATCATGATGAGGTTTAAGTGTCTCAGCTTTTTTTTTTTTTTTTTTTTAATTCTCATGTGGGAAGCAACAAACTTTATTTGAGCTCGAAAGTTTTGATTTTGGACACCAGCCACTTGGTCCAAAACCTCACTAACTTTGGACTGTGACAATGTTGTTTAAGCAGCTTCTGTTTCATGACAAGCCTGCACTTTGTGATTATCTTTGAATTTGCATTGGTGTAGAAATGCTTACAGTAATCATTCCTGTCTTGTCCGATGTTTCGTTGGTATTGATCAATCCAGTTAGTGTTGTTGAACTAACCTTCCTTGGCACAGAAAAGTTACCACTTAGGCAGACACTAACCAAAGCTAAAAGGCCATGCACCTTGCCCTTTTTTTCTAGACCTCTTGCATTAACAGTTGGAGTGGATTTGTTTTTTAATAATCCCTACCACCACCACATCACCTCTATCAGGCTGGTCTCAGCTCCCCAGGCTTAACAATGTGCAATCATTTTGCCTCACAGAGCAATTCAAAGATATCAATAAAAGCCTAATATTTCCATGATATTTATGTCCATGTTGAGAAGAAGTTATTTTGAGTAAAAGAATTGGAAGACATCAGACTGCGCTTACTTCAGTTTAGATAAGTTTCCCTAATGAAAATAGTTTCAAGCCTCTCTCGTTATCTTGGGTACTTTATGTGGTAATGATATTACAAGCTGTTGATTTCCATCTTTGTGTCTTTTGTCTTGCACCAGGGGAGCAGCAAGCGATCTGGTAGTCATGGGCCTGTACCTCCTCCATGGCCTCCCATGATGCCTTTTGGTCCACCGGTGAGTTGGGATCAATTTTTACCCTTAGCAAAGCTAAAGGAGTGTGTTTACTCTACAGCAGGTAGATACAGTTTAGGATATAACATGTTAGGGTCTAACAAATGGCAACGTTAAACACCAACAACTGCATCCTGAACATTCGCTCTGCTGTTGATGCCTCCACCTTAGATGGTTCCTCCACCTCCACCAATGAGCCCTGACATGGTGGATGATGAAGCCTTGGGCAGCATGCTCATCTCCTGGTATATGAGTGGATATCACACAGGATACTATCTGGTACGTGCACAGAGCCCTGCTGGCTTCTTGGGAGGTTATAACATGGATTTGGAGCTTGTACATACCTCACCTTTTGTTATGCTGTAAATAGTAGTCAATTGTTTATGGTAATGTTGATGCTTTTCCTTTGCCTTTTTGGTTAAGTTGCTTTATTTTTCCTTTCAGATTTTTAGGAATATGTAAAAGTCATGGATTCATAAAATGAGTAATATTTTGGGGGTTATTGTGTTTTCGTAGGGGCTGAAACAAGGGCGCAAAGAAGCTTCCAACTGGACAAAACAGCATCACAAATGAAGTCCTGCTTGTTATGTCTGTCTGTTCATATGAAGTAATGGAAGAAAGTTTTGTATTCTTTGTAAATAGATGAAATAAAGACTATGAGAACACAGCGGGTACCTGTTCTTGGATATAGTTACAATTATGCTAGAAAAGACTGTATACATTATTTTTTTGTACAGTGCAATTGCTTAATAAGATCCACTTTATCACTTTAAAAAAAAAACATATTTTCTAATTGATTTTACAGAATGGCAAAAAAAACCCAAAGGATTACTGGATATTACTTGTGTGTATGCGATGAACTCAGTAGCATATGGTTGTAATGGCAAATATTGTCCAGTAGAAGTCAGACTGGTGTAATGTATTTATAGGAAAATGTGGCATGAATACATCATCAGCTGTTTTTTAAGTCCTGTTCAAAACAACGGCCGCACAAAGGAACATTTTATGCCACCATTAGTTTGTATACTGTACACTTGCCATCCTTAGAATTCGATTCCAACCCAGACTTCAGTCCTGTGTTTAGTCCCTCTGGTGATTTCCACACTGTTAATTCAGAGAGTCTTTCCAATATGTTCCTTGGATACGAGCTCCCCATTTTCCCTGAGGTATTCCCTCATCTGCTGCCCGATATAGAATCACATCCATCATAATCTTTTTCAGCTCGCATCACGTAGACGCATATTTCAGGCTGATAGAAGGCACAGTTTCAGCTACAGACAGTATTACAGTGAACTAGTCGTGCAGATAAAGATTGATTAGAGAAAAGTACTGAGACATTAGGACCACAGACAGATACAGACAAATGGAGGGAAAAACCTGTGGAGGCGTCACGGTGTGGATAAATATATATTAACATGCTACAGCCTTAACAATCACCCAATTAACGCCTTTGGAATATTTTGGACCTGTGGGCACTCTCCAACACAATCAACATCAAATGAGGGAATATTTAATAAAAGGCTTATGTTTCGAGGACTGAAGCAGTTCTAATGCAATTTCTCTGCCAATTTTTCTTTTTAATGTCTTTTGTACTTGACAAATTCTTTGGGAGATATTTCCAGTAGGAACACCTAGATTTCAAAACTCCATTTTGCCACAAATTAGGCATATTACTTTCTTGGCTCTAATATTTTGTATAATGACAACTCAGGGTCTGCTCGTGACTTTCTTTCCGATGTCCTGAAAACTATGCTGGAATGTTTGAGGTTTAATAGTGTAGGAACAGAGGAGGAAATGGGACGATGGTTGCAGATACTTTGTTCATTTTTATATTTAGAATATAGAAAACCACATGCAATTACAGTGGCAACAGCCACAATCATGCTGCTGAAGCTGTGCCACATTCATTTCATGAACATATTTCCTATATTTCCTCTACTTTATGCTCATTCTTCCTGAAGTGGTGAGCAATTTGTGTGTGAGAGCGAGAGAAGGTTGAACAGAATATGGTTTTGTGATAGGTTGTAACAGCATGATTGTCTCCTGGCTTTTTTTTGTTTTGTTTTGTTGTTTTTTTTATACCATGTGATCTTCCTCCAGCTGCTCCATAGCCATTGCTTGACAGAAGAGCAGTCTCTTTGTTTGTGTACTGGCTGTGGTCAGCATTTTATTGCCCACTGTGACTGCCAGTGTTTACTGCTGTATTTGATTCTCACTGCAGCAGTCTTTTTGTTTTCTTTTTCTTTCTTTTTTTGCTGTTTTGTGTGCATGTGCGGGGGCAAAAGAGAGAGAACAGGAGAAGAAAGAGGGACGGTAACAGGAGAAAATGTAGTTTGTGGAATTTACAAATAGAATATGCACTATAAATGAGGGGTGATAAACCAGACATATCTTTTCCCCACAGATGGGTCTAAAATCTGCCACGGCGAGGCTTGCACATAAGCCCATTAGGCTTGCCTGACTCTGCAGCAAACTGAGCTGCCCAAAGGGCTCAGTGGAGCCCAGTGAGGAGTTGAAAGGGGGTCAGACCTTGCTTGGGAAAGCACCGCTCCCCTCTGTGACTGTCTACCCCCTACTGACCAGAACTACATGAAGCATGTAAACATAATCTGCATTTCACATAGATCCTTCTAGGAAACAGACAGACATCCAAGTGAGATCGCATTGCTGCATGAGTTACAGTGCCTTTAGCTATTTACCCAAGCTCCCAACATCAACAAACAACCTGCTTTTAGATAAGAGACTTTGGGGGATTTTTAGAGAAACGGGAGCTGTGCTAACCCCTTTTCCTTTTTCCACAAAGATAGAGCGCCAAACATTCACTGCAGTCAACATTACATCTTGAAAATAGTGGCACAAACACCATTAACACCAAACGCAACAAAATGTTTGTTGACACAGTTAAATATAAATTTGCACTATTAAGCAGAACTGGTAAAACTCAGCTCTATGTGTTAAATCACAGATTTAAAGTGTCGGTGAGGGCTGCGTACCAACCTGAGTAAAGTGGCTGCGACAGAGAATTTGAAAAGCAGCGCTATTTACATATTTACATACAAAGAAGTGCCAGCAAACAATCACAAAATTAATATTTAAATATTGGCAGACAGACAGCTGTTTATGATTCAGACAGAAGTCAACAAAACAAATAATAATTTTAAAAAACAGCAATATATGATACCAAGGTAATTACATATTATGTATGAAAGCAGTTAAAATAAATAATAAGATCATTACAGCCAGCATTGACTCACACTGATCCCTGTCTAAGACTTTATTTTGCTGAACTGATTTCCAGCCTAGGCTTTTTAACTTTTGTGTGTCTTTTTTGCATAAAGGAGTATTTGAAATATGGGATTGCAGTAAATGGATGGATAACTGACAAAGCCCAGACTTCTCTTTTGCCTTGAATAGTTGAAATATCACAAGTGAATTGCTCAATTTATCAAAGAAAGCAGATCTAGAAAAGTGTTTTTTGAATTTGAAGCATTCAGACAAGACGTGCAAAGTATCAGACATTTGTGCTGATGACCTTCAACAAAGGCAACCGGTTCATACAGTAACTTCAAGGGATGCGTATCTGATTTATTTTCTTATTTTCTTATGCTTTTGAACTGGATGAAGGCCTCTGTCTCTTTTCGTGGACGTGACCTCGGTGTCAACGAGAAAGAGCCTCGATTACCTTCTGACCCAGAAGCTCCAGCACAGTCACAAATTCTGATTCACGTTCTTGCTGGGTCGTCATGCTCTGTTGCAGATGCTCATAAATAAAACGTCTTACCATGAAAGTAAAGTCCATACCCCTATCTTTACAGCCCCGTAAAGTGGCTACATTATTGATATTAGGGAAAAGAGAATTCCAGAGGAGCACATAATGACTGTTATAAACATTATGTTTAAAAAGATCCTTATAGCCTCCTTTTATGAGTGGCTACGAAAGCCTTCAGCTGGCAGCTAAAGCTGCCGATAAAACCGATTTTCATTGTCATCCCAGTGATGTGAACACGAGCAATTAATACAACTGAGAAACTTTCGCTTATTAAAATATATATGGAAATGGGATTAAGAATAGCAATGTGTTACACTTTGACAATAATGCCTAGGAAACACTGGAAAAGCAGACAAGGCTCTCAAAATAAAGGCTAATTGGACTTTTTTCCCTTCTTATTTATTTATTTGCTTATATGGGACGGAGAGATTTCGCAGGTCTTTCCTCCCCACTGCTGTCAGACTCCATAATAAAGACTTTAACTGATCAAGCACACACATCCATACATATGCAATAATACTAAGTGCAATAATCCTTTCTGTCATCGTTGTATTTTTACTCAGTTGTATATAGTATTTGTATTTGTATTCTATTTTTATCTTATTGTATATTTATTTTATTTTATTCTACTGTATATAGTATTTTATTTTATTCTATTCTGTACAGTTGTGTACTGTATTTATTCTTATTGTATTCTAATTTTTGCCTCATAACTTTTGCACTGTCCACTTCCTGCTGTGACAAAACAAATTTCCCACGTGTGGGACTAATAAAGGTTATCTTATCTTATCTTATGTAATTTATTTCATGGTGCATACTACACCTTAATGCTTAAATAGTTTGTGTTGTGAAAGAGTTTCCAAGTAATCGCTTCAGTGAAAAAGGAAAAAGAAAGGAAAAAGAAAAAAAGTGGGCCTGCAACAGGGTTTTCGAAGTGCAATAGTGAGTCTCTGCCATTCATCACCAGTAGAGGTCTCTGGATGCAGAGCAGGGCAAAGTTAGGTCTCAGTCAGCTGTACCACATGGGGTGTCACTGTTGGACGCACTCGGGACAGTGCTGTGAAAACTGGGAAACTGCTGACAAGGAAGGCCCTTCAATCGCTCTTTTCCTGCCAGAAGACCTGCTTCAGCCTCTCACATCAGAAGGAGCGCCGGTGTTTTGGGGTGGTTGCTTAAATTTTTGTGGGCTTTTTTGTTTTTTATGCCAACCTGGTTCTTGTGCGCTTTGGTTGTTCGGCAGTTTTCGAAGCGGCTTCTTACGCTTTGCGCTCCATTCAAGTTGAACTAAAACGCTCCACACGGGGCTTGCCCTGACTGAAGTTGCCAGAAAGCAGAAACGATGTTTTGCCGAAATCAAACAGCGAGAGCCACCGTTGCTCGCGGCTCTGCCCTTGAAATGGAGATACGGCGGGGGAAGTTCAGAAAGAGCGTTTTCCTGGACACATCCCAGGTAGACTCTGATTCTCCGATTCTCTTATCGCAGCCGTCTCAAACACACATACACACACAGAGAGAGAAGAGAAATGCTCTGTTTACAACTTCGACTGATCTCACTCCCTCTACAAACCAAAATATCTGGTAGACTTTTAATCTTGCTCCGAATGCGAGAGTGTAGCCTGCTTTGCTCGGCACACACACAAAAAAACTTAATTAAATTGCACAGGAGAGCTGATGCTGCTGCTGCTGCGCTCACGTCTTCAAATTAAACGTCTAATTGCAGCATTTCCAAACCGCTTTACCCGACTCTAAATAAAAACTAATAATGTACCCGCAGAGACTTTAACGTGTCTCTATGGTAACTTCCTCAGCCTTGTATTGTGTAGTTTTGGTTATGATGCTTGAACCTTCAGATGCTTTTCTTTTTCTTTCATTAAATGTATTACATTATTAAATCATTACACATCTCTCTGACATTTTATCTGCAAACTTTCTCAAAGCAACTCACTTTTAATTCTTTTTAAATGTTTCACTTTTGACTGCTGGGCAATACATCCTCAACAATAAGTTGGGAACTAGGTCAAAGCTGTAGTCCTGTGTTTTCCCCCCTCAGCTGTTTGTCACTGGATTAGAACTGCAATTCTTCCTGCATGTTTTCCCTCTTCCTGCTTACAAATCGCCCATGTCAGCATCTGCTTCATATTAGCCACTGTTTGTCAGTAAAGCAGGCAGGCTTAGAAGTGACTTCCAAACTTACCTCTAATTATTTTTACTCACGATCCACTTTAATAGTGTTTGGGTGGAAGTCTTGCCTCTGTGCACCTCTCTTTGCACTCCCTTCCAGACATGCACACTTGCCTGTGAGCCCTCATTAGATTGCATGTTAATTTTAAACTGCTTTTAGTCAAAAGCACATCCTTGTTGTTTTTGGATCTGCTAAATTAAAAGTACGCTCACATATGAGATGTGTCTGCAGTTCTGGAAGCTGATGATTGGGATTTTGTTTTGCCAGACAGGAGTAAGACAAGGGGATGTGTACGTGTGAAACAGTGTGTGTGAGCAAAGAGACGGGGAGGCCCAGATGTAAGAGGATACATAAGGAATGTTAATGGTGCAATATAGCAAATGATCAAGGCAGGGTATTGATTTGCTCTCTCCTACATCCCTGAATCTCACTTGCTTTATAACCGTGTGCAGGCATAAACATTGTCAGGCAACTGTATGTTCACCTGTTGTTTATAATTCATGTCACAAGAAAACACTACTAACCCCTGGGAGGTGAGGCACACTCCATCGTATTGATCCACAGTCAGATTTACTCGGATCCGGCGTCTGAGGAGCCTGTATATATCATATCTGGCACACAGGCCCGCACAGGCCAGTTACACTCACTAGATGTGCAGCGGTGTTAATGTGGTTAAGTCTGTACAGCTTCACAGACAGGAGGGGATGATCTCATGTCTTGTCTGGTTTCTATCAGGTGGTGCGAGCTGAAGATCAGACATTAAATAAAAAAAGGAGCTTACAAATTGCATAAACAAACATTCTCAAAGGCACTGTTATAAGAGAGATGAGGAAATAGCACAGTCTTTTTAGTGTGCAGAGCAGGAGTTATTAACCTTATTACATAGTAATCATTAATTTGGCCAGTGGGCTTTAGTGAAGGTTAGTGTTTACCTATTTTTGTACTGTTTTGTCTATTCTTTTGGGAAATTAAACCAAAAACAGTTGAAGTACTGATAAGAAATGACTAGCAACACCAGCCTCAAAGCTAGCTTCATAAATATTCCACCTCTAATTCTCATTACTTCCCCCCGGTCTCTGTATTAGTTATTTATCAGGGTAAAGACTTCCTTTCTTTTCACAACGACAACAATGATCACTTCCTTAACTCTGTAATCTGCTTTCCACTGGTTCTCATACAAGAGTAATTTGTGTCTCTGCCTTTGTTGCCAATGCTAATGATCCTCTTTCAGGAACTTGGGACCTTCCTCTGGCTCCCTGTGTTACGGGGCTCTCTCTGTGCCACCGTGGAACCAATCTGCAGCATTTCAATGAAGCGCTGTGAAAGCACCCTGTTTTCACAGTGCCAGGGAGTATCACGTTTGTGCGAATGTGCCAGCACTTGATTCTCTTATGTAAATGTGTGCGAGCGAAGGTGGCCTGTGTCGAATTTTTCTAAGTCAGTGACATGTTATCAACAAATGAAACGCACACACCATTTATCAAATCCAGGCCCTTATATTCCATCAGATATACAGGAGTGCAATTATGAATTTGCATTGCATATTTTTTATCCTTTAAATGGCGTTAAAAAAATCCAGTGGCAGACGTTGGTGATTTCCATAAATTGTTTAAGTAGTGCAATCAGTTATGCAAATAAAATATTCAAATGTTTAAAATATTGCCAGGCGCTGCTCGACATTTAGATATATTACATCCACGGCAAGCTTTTTTTATGCTGCTTGAATGTAATTCGAGTGTCTCTACATTATCGAAACATAAAGGTCCTGGCTGGCTGTCTTGCAGTGTTCTCTCTCTGCGTCTTCTGCGGCATAGAGCCGAGGCATGCTGCTGTTTTTGTATCACAAATTGACAGGGTGATATGGCCACAAGCTGGAAGAGTGAGAAAGCGAACAAGTGATTTGTACAGATGTCCACACTGCAGCCGTCTCGTCGATCCTTTGACTGCCTGCTCAGTGGGAGCGAAGAGCACATCTGCTTTTTCACTCTGATCCACAAGGCCACCAGTGTATCTGTACACAGTCTATACACACACAAAAACACAAACACACACACTGTCTCCATCCTCACCAGCTCTGTTCTTTCAGCTGAAGCCAGCCAGGCATGCGGTGGGAGATTGGGATAGTGCAGTTATTATGGAGGTGGTGGTGGAATGTCCACTATTTCATTGCTCTGCCGTCGTGCCATGTTTAATTCAAGGATGGACCACACTGGTCCACAGCGCTGTGGCTAATACCAGCTATAAAGGGCCAGGAAGTGGTTAGGTATACGCGATGGCGCGCCCATCCACCCACACTCTTTTCTCAGCCTGCAACAGTGTATGGCAAGGTCTGGGAGTGTGCCATTTCTGTTGGGAAAAAGCTTTAACAGTTTTGGGTTGTGGTTGGCTTTGGTGTCATGCTCTCCTCCACCCTGTGTAGCCACAGGCTCTCTAAAGGAAGTATCCAAAGTGAACATAGTTGTGGCTTTAGTGAAATTTTGGATACTAACTGTCTTTGCTTATCATTTGGCCATAAAAAGAACACGTTAGTCAGCTAGAGAAAGGTTTATTTGCTTTGTTTCGTTTTTACTAATTTATGACCTTTTATCAGTCGAAACTGTTGCACCTTGGTAATATTTGATCTACTTTGGAGTTACAAACCAGTATGTTTTCTCCAGATGTTTAAACGTGTGTTTTATAGTTCACAGAGGCAGCGGCCTCCAAGTGCCGCTTCTGGTGTTTCATGTGGCCTGGCAGAAGACTGTGACCTCTTTATGTAAGCATATATCTGCCTGAGAGCACACACGAAGGGAGAGAGGTCGCGTAGATGTTGTCGGGAAAAACACTTTTTGCCAACAAAGACAAAGCACCCCAAGCCGTGCATCCGCTGAGTGAAGACTCACTTTGAAGGAATGCTGAAAGTCTCACATTCAAGGCAGGCCTGTGTACCAAAACAAAAAAACAATTGGCTTATTGCGCTGCACTGTAGCCAAAACCTAAACACTGTTCTGGGGCGTGAAATGCCTGGGAAGGGACTCAGAGGCCTGAGCTTTCTGAAGACTGGATGCACTCCGCTTTCCTGAATTCTTGAATAACTGCTTGAAGACTGCCCTACATAGAGATATGTGCGCGTGTGTGTGTGTGTGTGTGCGTGCATGCGCGTGTGTGTTTCACATGTGTACCCTCAGGGCTTTCTCGCATTTTTAACACTGCAGGGGTACAGGAGAGATGCCAGGGAAAAGTTTAGCCATTGTGAAACCTCTCTTCTTAAACAAAGCTTCGCCACTGGAGCTGTCTGCTGGGAGACTTTCTGGGTTTGATGTTTTAACCAGTAAATGTTTAACTTTTCTTTTCTTTTTTTTAATGGCGACGTCATTGCGGAGGACTTTTCCCACGCAGCGTCTGTGAGCTCGCACAAATTTTAAATTGTTTAATCTCGGTTTCATCGAGCCTCGGGTAAAATTCAACCAATGGCCAGCCATTGTTCCCCGTGGTAATGGCTGGACTGTTTGCCTAATGTGTTTGGTGATAGTGAGAACAAAGCTTTATTCTTCAAATAAAGTATTAAATAGATTCTAACTTCTTTCACTGTTGAACTCAACCCACGCGCCAATTTCTATTATTTTCATGCAAGGCAAGGTTATGCTGTAGTTTATTATTTAACACAACGATCTGTTGTTTGGCATGAAAACTCACATCAACAATTCTTAATGTCTTAATAGTGATTTGAGTCTAATTTATTCATTTACTCAGTGAGTGAGCTATTCAAAGAAACAGCTGACAGTCACCTCGTAGTCTAGGTGTGTCTACAAAAGCCCTTAAGCTCTTGTATTGACAGTATAATATAAACTAAATTGCCATTGCAACACTGACTCAGTTGTTTGAATTTCATCATTGCTGTGAGTCTTTACATTTGCCAAGGGGAAAAATATTGTGTTACATATAAAACAAAATGTACAGTACACCTGTTTGTTGGGGTTTCTGTGACCCACAAACATGCACGCATCATTAGACTCAGAGATACAGAATGTCCTTGTGTGCTGGCAGCACTTTCCTCACAGCCTTATCTTATCTATAAGGCCCATTGGGTGGATAAAACTTTTAATGCTTGGGTTGCAGAGATGGTTAGTCTCATGATGGTAAAAGATAAAACTACATTTCAGGGTTATTGTGGGGACTTTTCATTTTTAGGCAATCAGTGTTAGCGCACTACTTTCTTACCCTCTATTGTGGCTTTGTTACAGTATTCTAGTTCAGTGATCTACTTCCAGCTTCTTGCTGCTGTGAATGGAAAGTTAGGCTGCCTTTGTGTAAGGACATAAGTGTTCTTGTCTTGCTGTGTGGTTGGTGTCTCTATTTGGCAGCTGGTGTCAGGGTGCAGTTTAACAGCTGAGGGTCTGCTGCTTCTTATGTTGCAAGTAAACCCCACCCAAACACTGATATGCACTTTTGCACATTAAAGGGTTTTGTTGTGAACAAGGCGACAAGACCGATAGCAGAACAGGCATGTAAAATATACATATAGGCACATAGAGGAAGTGAGTCACACTTACAGCCAGTATCTAATTCACACATGTCTGTACATTGTGAAGTCCCTGCCTACCATACCAACAAGTATTATGAATGAAAGCTTATGTTTTAAACTTGCTGTTAATCATTCATGTGATCATTCGGTCATCCCCTGCCTCATACGCATACACAGACACACACATACAGACAGTGACTAAGCACCAGTGTCTCTCTGAGTAAGGTCCATTGCATATTCTCCTTTGTTCACCCAGCATACGCTGTCCTGTGTAAGGCTGTCACTGGCAGTGATTCGGTTAACAGACAGACAGAGAGCTAAGTATTGAAGGCTTAATCACTGGATACTTTCCCACTCTCCCAGATGGGAAACTTCCTCCATGCATCATCAGAGCTGTCTCACTCAGTTACTACCTCAGTTAGTGAGGTGGATAAAGCTTTTGAGTCAGAGTAACCCAGACCTGTTGCCATACAAGTCCCTTCTTGTCTCCATCCTCTCGTAATATTGGGAAAGAGGGTAATGTTACAATGGAAGGATTTGTGTTCGTCCGTTGTTGTGAACTAAGCTCACGTATATGTGTATGGATGGCTGCGACATGGCATTAAAGAAATATGAAATGAACTAGAATAGGCTCTGAATAAGGTAGTAGAACAGCGCTGTGTGATTTCCTCTGGATTGTATGACAGAAATGGTAAATTTAATGGAATGTAGAGCAGGTAAACCCTTTGTTCTGTATCCGTTTGCCAGTCCTTGTTCTTCTAATTCTATCATTCCTAACACCTTCTTTCTCCCAAGAGCCATATTATGTGGGCCACTCCACTGCTTTCGGGCTCAGATCCCCTGATGAAACAGGGAAATGGGTCCATTTTGACACATACTTCAGGGCTAACCCACTTTACTGATCCAGATTCTTTACTTATGGAAAGCCACAGACGATTTGGTTTATGTTCCTTTAGTCTCTGTTTTTTAAATTAAATTTTTTTTTTTTTTTATTATTCAGCCAACTTGTTCAGCCAAGCTCAAACACACTGCACAACATCATTTGACTGTCTTATGTTAGAAGTATCTTCTTCCTTCTAACACAAGACCCCCACTGAGTACAGCTTTGTTAAACATTGACAAAAAGGCACACATGCACACCCAAATTCCAACATGCGGTATCATTTACAGTCCGAGGCACTTGTCGTCAGCCCCTTTTATTACCGAGGGCTTAGAAACATGAGCGGCTTTGTCTCCATGAAGAAAAATGCCATTCTCTGACAAACATGCTGTGCTTGAAATAGAAATCTTTGTAGATGTTGGCGTTTGTATGTCGCGCTTGGAATTTGGGTTTATGAAATTATAAAACCCCCGAGGTTTGAGGTTTCCTACATCTTGTATGGCCCTAGAAGCCAAAGAGGGCAACAGTGAGGGGGAAAAAACTCGCTTTGCACGCTGTGTGGGTTCATTGCAACATTTCATATTCTAACTTTAGCCTGTAACTTCACCAGGGACAAGTCATTAACCTTCAATTCCACACATTCAATAAGGCTGAAGGATATGGGGCATGTCTATGTCAGCCCACTGTGCTACACCTTTTTCTACAGCTCTTTTTGTTCTGGTCTTGTCTTTCATTTCTTTTTCTGCACAAAGAGGCTTATAACCACCTAACATTAATATGAAATAGATAGAGTCAGGGCCTCTCTTTTATACAGGGGAACGCACAGTGAAAGGAATCAATACTGAGAAATGTTCAGAGGGGCAAGCGGGTGTGTTGTGCATGCCCGTTCCTGCACTGATCCAGGCTTTTGTTTTCATTTTGTGTAATCTCACTGAGATACAAAGTGATGTGTTCAAGGTAAATGACCGACTGCACCCTACGGTGAACGGCATGTAATAACCGATAAACTGTGGATGTTTCAGATGTAGATATTGTGTTGCTCTTTGTACCAAATAATTTAGTGCGGCGTTGGTTCTGAATTCACAGCCGCATCTTAAATTTGTTGCAGCGCAGCCTAATGGGGAGTTCTCTGAATGTTACCGTGGAGAGGAGAGGGCAAAGGGGGCACAAGCGCCAGCGATGTTCTCTGTTTTGTTGATGCCAAGCAGGTGTTTGACTTTATGAGAGCAGATGGTTCTACTATGCATGTCTGCTTTCCCAGCATGCTGCACAGTGTACAAGTCCCTGCCAGCATGCCTGCGTCTTAATGTGTGTGTTTACTGGGCCCAGTGGCAGACGGTGCACTGTCACATATTGTAGTAAGGCTGGGTTTTTTGCTCATGTCTCAGCACTTATTTTCTGTGGTCTGTCCCTGTGTTTTTTCGTTATTGCCTACCTCAAGGAACGGAAGCGATCATTGTAGGTGTTCACTCATGCGGATTTTTGATGTTTAATTATGCATGCCGTCAGATATGAATGATACTCTGAATACCTTTGTGACTATACCATCAAATGTGAGCCGCATTTCGATGTGAAAAAGCACTTGTAGTGTCAATCATATTGCCAAAAAGATATTAGGTAGAGCAGATCGAATGCCAGTTTGCATCGTTTGACAGCAGTAAAATAGGATGGCCAATCAGGGCTTCAAAATGTCATAACAGCACAAAGGAAAAATCAGTCAAAAACTGCCTTAAAAGTATTTCACAGCATGCAGCCATCTGATACACCTTTATAGTAGTGTTCGTGGTTTTGTTGGACTTTTCTTGTACGTCACACTGAAATACACTGCAATCAATCAATCTTGTGATTAATTGTCTAGCCAGAAAATGAACTTTTCTGCTAATTACAGCTTCACAGATGCTATGATGTGCTGTTTTATGTTTCATAGTTAATTTAAGAAAATCAATTGGAGGCATTGTTTGAACAAAAGGGTAATTTGAAGAAGGCACTTAGAGTTTGAAGAATTCTTATGGAAGATTCTGCTACACTGCTCAAAAAAACAGTCAGTTAAACTTCATGGATATTGATCTGGTCAGTTAAGTAGCAGAGGGGGTTGTTAATCAGTTTCAGCTGCTTTGGTGTTATTGCAGTTAACGATGGGTGAAGTCGAACAACAATAGGGCAATCCCCAAAGCAGGAATTGTTTTACAGGTCAAGATTACTGGCATTTGTTCCTACCTCATCTTTTCATTTGACTAGTGTCAGTGTCACTACTTGTAGCATAAGGTGATACCTGGACCCTACAGAGGCTGCACACAATCCTCTAGGACAGAACATCAACATTTGTCATTGCCAGACGGTTTGCTGTGTCTCCCAGCACAATCTAAGAGCATGGAGGAGATTCCAGGAGAGACGGCAGTTGTTCTAGGAGAACTGGACAGGGCCGTAGAAGGTCTTTAACCCATCGGCGTGACTGGTGTCTGCGCCTTTGTGCCAGAAGGACCAGCATGAGCTCGGCCAGAGCTACAAAATAACCTTCAGCAGGCTACTGGTATGAATGTCTCTGACCAGACAATCAGAAACATAATTCATGAGGGTGGCCTGAGGACTAAGCATCCTTTAGTCTTCCCTGTGCTCAATGCCATAGAATACCATAATTGGCAGGTCCATCGCCGACCTCCTGTGCTTTTCACAGATGAGAGCAGATTTATCCTGAGCATATGTAGCAAATGTGAAAGGGCGTGGAGAAGCTGTGGAGAAAGCATCATGTCCAGCATATTTCTTTCCTTAGATTTCTGGCATGTCTTTAAATTCTGTAAGTTGAATGAACCTTTCCCTCAAATTATGTGACATCCTTTTCTTCTTAAAACATAACCCAGTTCATTTCAGTATAGATATCCGGCATGATTGTTTTCCCCATTGACATCTGATGTGCTTCTAAACAGTGTATTTGTTGAAGTTAGGTTACATTAATACTTCACTAACTGAAGAAAAAGCGCAGTACAAAATCACCGATGTGTATAAAAAAAATTAAACCCAACATGTTGTTGGTTTTACATAAAGGGCACATTATGCATTATTATCTTTCTGTGCCTGTGTCCAAACTCAACCCTCACTGCATAATTCCCCCGAGTACAATGAGCCAGCCAGTCAGAAAACCTAAGAAATGCTAGTGGCTGCAAGATAAATCATTTGCACGGTGTCATGTGAATATGAAAGAAACATTTTTATCAAGAAGTTAATTCCAGTGCTGAAGATTATTTTTTGAATATTCTGAATCGAGGGGGGAATTTATAAACAACGAAGACCTTCAGTTCGTATAAGGTAATGCTGCCTTTCCATACCTTTTTGATTAAAATGCCACATTAGGTCCTCTCCCTCCTCGTTCCAAGCTGGCAAAAGTATTAAACCTAGCATAAAGATGCAGTGTTTGTTTGATTTGTAGTTTCCTGAATGTCTCCTCTGCAGGTGTTTAGTCTTGTATTGTTTCTGCAGATGTTTCAATTAGTGGCTCTTGCTTTGGTTTTTACCCACAAACAAACAGCGCCTTGGCATTAATCAGTGATAAAAATAAGTTTTATAGTCCAGCAGGCATGACCTCATGCCTAATAAAACTACAGGTTTTCAACCTTTTGTTTTTATAATCTTACTGTTTATATTTGGAAACATTGTCCTCTTCTTCTTCTTTTTGAACTTCTCGTGTCTGTGAAAGTCATCTTTGTCACGTCTGGTTTTAGTTGGAAACAAACAGGAGCTTTTTTTACATCCTTTTCCCTTTTTTTGTTGTTCTTGTTTTTTTTTACTTCCCCAGATTAGAGGCTTTTAAGTGCACCACACAGACATCAAAGCTTTTTCACTTCAGGCTGTGTGTAACCATTATTTCTCTGTGAAGTACTCTGTAACTTGCACTGTTAAACAGTGTTTCCCTCGGCGGCACATCTTGCTGTTGCAGCTGCTTAATCTGCAGGGGGAGCCATTGTTCCATTTCACATTGCACAGCTGCTGAGCGCGTCTTTCTCCTTCCCTTCACAATTTTAAATGTTCACTTTATATTCATGTTACAGTCATGAATACTAATTTTAGAAAATCATTCACATTTTTAAAAAAAAAACGTAAATGAATTGCCTTGGTGTACACATCCTCCCTGAGCCACACACATGTCCTTGTATATTGCACAGCCTGCACCCCTGAGGCAAGAAATCAATTGAGATGAATTTCCTAACGAGAGAGTTCCTCTTTCACTGAGATGTCTGGTCCTTCAGAGTGATGAGATGCTGCAGTCTCCTGTGACCAGCTGAGCTAGCGTTCCTGAAAGTCAGCAATGATTCTGGGGAGCAGCCAAACTGCCGCTGAACTGCTGAACTGTCTCTATAGTCGTCTGTATTAGAGTCTGTTTTTCTTTCACAGCTATCAGTAAAATGGGTGATACTGAGAAATAAGATCAGCCCTCCAACTAAGCACTTAAAACACTCCCTGGCCTACTACCCTGACTTAGGCAGCCTCCTCGCCCAGATCTTGTATGCTAACCCATGGGTTCGGGTGAAGGCATCCATTACAGTATGGGATTTCCAATGAAAGAAGAATATCTGTTGCGTGATTTGCAGCCGGATGTCTGACTTTTCATCTTCAGCGTTGCACACATCACCACAACATCCCCTTTACCTAACCTTAAAGTAGAATCTCCATCATTTGGACAGATTTCTTATTAAGTGTATCACACTTCAAGCCGATACACCTAATAACAAGCTAGGCTGTTGTTGCGATTTACAATGTCATTACACCGTCTCTGCGCCTGAGTTATGACTCTGTGGCTGTCGCCGCAGGTTTTTCATGCTCTGTAACTGAGAACTGACCTCTGGAGGGGGTTTCCTTATGAAATGTCTGGTTTCACAGCTCATCACGCACGGCTCTCATCATGTTGAGCAGCGTCTGCCTTAAACTACCCTAACACTGCCAAGTAATTGAAGTCTTGTGATATTCCAGTCTGTTGAGTCAGATATTCTGTTTCTGTGCGCCTGTTCTTACTTTGATCAGAGCATTTTTTCCCCTCACTGTGTGCAATCACAAAATATTTTTTAATTTTTAATTTTATCTTAATGTAAAACAAAAAAAAACTTCACCTTTGTGACTCTTTGTGTTAAATGTTGGTGTACAGCAGCTGATTTGGTGGTCTGGGAGGTCTTTTATTTTCTCTGTGTGACCAAAAATCTACTTGAACGTGTGAAAAACGTTTGTAACAATCCCGTTTCATTTTAACAACAGTATTTGCGAGCATGATCAAAGGCACTTGTCTAAATTTGGAGACCATTTTTGTTACAACTTGTTTATATCTATTTATGTCTAGATGTGCATTTGTGTATGTAAGCGTGGGTTGCTGTCTGTGTCCCTGTGTGTAATTTAAGCGAGTGGGAGTCGTGGTGGAGTTCAGATTTCAGATTTGGTTTTGATGATAGTCAGACTTCTTTGTTGTGGTTTGGGGCACGGCTGCCTGAGGCCCTCGTGTGGTTCCCTGCCCTGTTCTGCCGCCACACTGTGCCTCAGACCAAAGACAGCATTTAACTTTTTACACATATCGATTTACATAAAGAAATAATCCAGTTACTCATTAATGCTGATTAGAAGTTTAACATTACATTTGTTTGAAAATCACCAGTATGATTATTTTCTTTACACTCTTTTTTTTTAATCTCCCTAATATTATTTTATATTTATGGATTGCTGGTCTAAACAATAGGAATACTCTGTGTTCAGATTTGTGGGATCTGCCGATGATGTTTTATTACAACATGTCTTTCTGCTTTTTGACATTTGAAAACATTTGATAAAGGATAGTTACTGAATTTTGGAAAATGTGACATTGTTGCTATTTAACAGACTCTCCCTTTGGACTCCAAGTGAAATTATTTGAGCAATCAGGCTTAACTGGTAAATCTGTTGATTAAAAACCTGTCTGATACACAGAATGCTACGTTTCCTGTGCCTGTAGTTTCCAAATTACTGTTGCAGAGAGGAAAGCATGCTAACATGCCATATTTGCTGATCATTTTGACCAAATGATGCGAAAGCAAAAGTGAAGGGACAGTGAAGGTGATAAAATTTAAAAAATGTGTATGAAAGTCTAAAATAAGGGTAAAAGGTCACTCCTGGGTGAAACCTGGGTGTTTTGAATTGTGCCACCAAACCCAGCCCTTTCTGTCATTTATGCATGTGGAAGGTTTTTAAAGATTAAAACAATAATAAATCCGTCTTTAAGCCAAAGTACTTTTTTTTCCAACGTATACATGCACACTGCCGTTTTGCATTGTTATGTTTTTCTAACATAACAAAGTGTCTCCAGTATGTCTGTCCAACACAATAACATCAACCTCTTGTTTCTTTTCTTTCTCGCTAAATTGAAAAGCACCTCTGACTTCAGATTTACAGATGGGTGTCATGTTAAAGTGGAGAAAAAGACTTGTCCAAGTTGCACAGTTAAATTCTAAAAGAACAGCCCCACCATTGTTGTTTCGGCTAGATTCATGTATGCTAACCCAAGCAGTTGTGTCCCGAGCAGTTGCAGTGCTGACGGACAGTTTCTGTATATTATACAGCCAAGCGCCCAATAAAACCAGTTTGTGTTACATGTTGATGTGTCTCTGCTGTCAGACAGCCGAACAAGTAAAAAACAGTGGCTGAACCATGCCCATTAAAACGCCTGTTAACTAGCTCTCACCTACTGCCATTTTCCAAGCTGCTGCTCTTTTATTCTAAATCCTGATTTGAATCCTGTTTGCCAAGTCACCACTCACTAAAGTTAAAAACAACAGCTGTGCTGTGGTTTTGACTATATTTACACAATATGTTGGAAGCGACAGAATCTTTCATTCAGGTCTGTTTCCTCTGTGGTCATCTGAACATGCTGCTGCTGTGCTCTGTCACTCACAGACGTGAAGCTGAACGGACCGTGGGCAGCAGCACTTCTGCCGGAATTAGAACTACAGACAGTGAAACAGCCTGTTTGGAGCAGAGCTAAAATCAGGTTTATTATAGGCCTGGCAGAATGAAGGATCTGTCTGGTATCCTGAGCTGAAACTTGAAGTGCACATTGTGGAGATATGTGGGGCAATCTTATAACTTGTTAAAGCAGGTATAACAGCTTTTCATCCATCCATCTTTCGGAATTGTTTTTCCAACGTGAGGTAAGAGGCTGGGCACATTCTGGACAGGCTGCTGGTCCATCACAGGGCACAGGGCAGGTATAATATTTCCTGTTTAATGTTGTTTGGCAGAGCACCACCAGGTCACTCTGTGCTTTGACTCCAGTGTGTTTTCCTCCAGCCGATTAGGTGTACAGACAGGAAGTTTTCCATATTCCTCCACACTTCCTTTCAGGAACAACAGAGGCACCGGGTATTGTCTTTAGAGAGGTTCAACCCTCTGTGATTCTATTATGCAAGGTTCAGTGTGTGTGTGTGTGTGTGTGTGTGTGTGTGTGTGTGTGTGTGTGTGTGTGTGTGTGTGTGTGTGTGTGCGCGTGTGTGTGTGTGTGTGTCTTCTCTGTTTTCATTAAACCTCAGAGTTGGTGAGGGATTAACTGGTTGTGTAATACATTGGCTCCCTCATAGCAGCCAATTAGCACATCTGGCCCTGCTTCAGTCAGAAGAACAGTCACTGCTAATGCAACAGTCAATCAGGTAACTGCTATTTAACATCGCAAAATCGGTCAGGCCCAAAGGTGTCAGGCTTCTACACATCCCTCTAATCAGCTGTCTCTGGCTAGCTGAGTTTGCCCTATTCTCAGTGGCTTCGGGCCAAGATGCAGTGTTTGAGCTGGTTAAACCGCCTGTCAGTATGCCCTGTCATTGAGATAATAGCTGTTTTCTGTCTGTTTTTGTTCAGCCTCTAGGCATTTGTCATAATATGTAAGTCTTTGTGGTTTACTGCAGGGAGATTTACCTGCAGCCAGTTCTGCCTCGGGGAACTGCTGCTGTTGTAATGGAGCTTAAGGACAAACTAAATAGATTAAGTGATATTGGAGTAGTTTATATATTTTATATTGATTTTATCTTTTGTTGTTTGTTCATTCTTTAAAAAAAACATAAAGATAAGATAAGCTGACTTATTAAGTTTGTTTCAGCCCAGGTTAGTACAGTAGTACAGAGTTCAGCATATTTCTGAGGTCTTGTTGGATTAACATTTTTCCATTTCAGCAGCATGCCAGGTCACCTTTCACAGAGGATCGGCTGCATGTGATTTTAGATTCTGAGTGATTTATGTATCCAGTCAGACGCACACACGCTCACACAAAGAGATGCCAAAAAGCACCTCTTTGCATTTTAACTCAACTATTTCTTTTTCCACCCCCGGAACAATAAATCTCCTGTCTTACTGCATATGTTGGTATCTGCAGCAGATTAGCCGGCTGATTTGAACTCTAAGGGTGGAGGCTTTTCTTGGGGAAATGACCTGGCTTACTGCTGGCGCCCCTGGCTCTGCCTCTTTGAGGTGAAAGGGCTTAATCAGCGCTTTTGTTTTCACTGTTTGCATGTGTTCACAAGTTTAGAAGACATGCTCCAGGGTGATCGAGTTCCATATGGACATGTGTGTAGAGAAGAGTCATCCCAAATATCTTGTAAAACTGAGGAATGTGGTGGGAAAACATCCTGTCACTATGTCATGTAACTTTGTTTTAAGGGGTGATCTGACTAATGATGAATCCTTTCTGGTGACCTCTGACTCACCTCAGTGTTAAAGAGCAGAAGAATTTGTGTCCTTTTAATTAATGTGTCTGAGTGAGTAAGTAGCCTGCAACGTAACGCCGGTTTCCTGTTGAGGGGTCGGCTTGTGGTTTGCTCAGCACAAGGAAGGATACACGCATCACAACAGCGCGGGCATGAGCGCACTGGAGAGGAGACTGGGGTGACTTTTGTTTTTTCTTCCACACCGTATTTTGTGTGGAGCAGATTCCGATTGACTGTAAACAGTTTTTCCCAGACATAAACGCAACCATCAGGGGAATTTGTGGCTGAAATTCACATGGAGTGAAACTTTGGGATTCTCTCTGTTGAGAACACAGGAAACTGCAGCCAGCTGTGATCTTTGGAAAGGAGACCGACTTCTGGCGTGGAAAGAAGCGCTTTATTTTCAAAGTAGGGAATATTCTCGCTTTGATAAGGACCCCCACACGCAAAAAAAATGACTTGAAGAACCAAAAATATTTGTTGGATATTTTAAGAATTTCCTGGAGAGTTAACAGTTGTCCACTGATACATGAAAGGTTTGCGCAGTCTGTTTTCAAAGCAGGTCTTTTTGAACTGTGCTCACGCGTGTGACCCTGATCTATGTATATTGAGCGACTCTTTTGGGATACGTGATATTTTTTTTAAAAAGTTAATCGTACAAAATGAGTCAAATATGAGTATTTCCACTGTTTAAATGTTTCCTGAAGCACCTCTTCTTGAATTAAGCCGGTTTTCTGTGATATTTCGGTGTACATTCCCACTCTTACTCCACTCTGACACTGTAATTCTCCATTTATTATCAGGCTATTAAGATGAACAAAGCTCTCCGCCCCGCTGTGCTTGCGTGCTGGTGCGGTATTTGCTTTATGTTTGTGTTTGCTTTATGGGCGTGAGTTCTGCTTTGGCAGTCTCTCTCTCTCTCTCTCTCTCCTCCGTTTCTTATTTTTTAAGAGTTATTATCAACACCAGAGGCGCGTCGTAGGGGTTAATTTAGCGCCGAGTTGGGCAGCGTGAGGGCGCACACAGTGGAGTAGTTGTGCCTATCATTCCCGCAGAGGCGATGCCCTTTTGTGGAAAGGTCTCTTGTCAAAGAGGACAGACGGCGTTCACAGTCGGGACACAGAGACACAAAGAGAACAATTGCAAAGCCTCCATTCTTTTCCAGCTGCCGCTGGGTGTTGACTGTGGGTGTTTGAGAGGATCGTTGTCGCCCGGAGAGAAAAAGTACAGAAGAAGAATACGCGCCGTGAACGAGTTGGGGGAATTTTATGGACAGGGTTGCTACAGTGCAGTCGATGCTGTCATGCACTCCACCTCTTGTCTGCTTTCCCGGTCCTACTAGGCTTGTTTTGGATGCGGAGAGGAACTTTTACGCGTTGTTTTACGCACTGATTTCTTTCTTAATCATTGACGACTGAACAGGACACTGCCATAATGAACTCAGTGTCCCCGGTTCCTGCGGGGTAGGGGTCTGAACTCAACAACTTCAAAAGGAAGTCAATCTTTTCGTTACCTGCCTAAAGGATGCCAGTTGATAAGCACGCAAACATGGAGGAAAAACTGTGGATACTGGAAGATCTCAATATGATGTACATTCGTCAGATTGCGCTCAGTTTGCAGGTAAAAGAGCAGATTTAATTTTGTTATGGGCAATCGCCTCTGTCTGACTTTTGCAAGCTTGTTTTATGTTTGTTGCTGGCATTGCTGTGTCTAGTTTACAGCATTTCAAAGTTGGGTATGTTAGCAAAAGTGTTTTGTTTTGGGGGTTTTTTTAATTAATTTTTGTGTCCCGATTGATCAACTGTGAGCACAACCAGTTTGGCCGATAAATGAAATTCTACTTTCAAATATGTGCTCCCCAAAGTACAGTGCATCCTCTGTCTGCAGTCTGCAGCTGTTGCAAAGTTTACAGAGGGGTTGTTTGAGGAATCTTTCTATGTGACAAACAAGTTGCACTGACGCTGGTGCGGGCTCTTCTTTTTACAGATGGCAAAGCTCTTACTGACAGCAAACAGAAAACAACACTGCATGCCATCCATCTCTCCCTCAGTGTCTCCCCTCCCAACTGGGGTTCACACACAGTCCACAGCTGCACATGTGGGCCTCACAAGTCCCTGTGGGAGTGTGCATGCATGTCTGTATGTGAGAAAGAGTGTGCTATTGTGCTCCGAGTAAGACACAGAAGGGAATCAATCCGTTTAATTTGACAAAAGCTTTATTGAGCATGCACTATCTAACCTCCGTCCTTTTGCAAATCACCACTGTCTTTGTTCCTCTTTCCTTTTTGGAGGAAATACCTGAAGAATGAGTGCTTCATTCAATAGAGTTAAAAGACAGAAGAGACATATGGCCATTGGAAATGCTACAGGAATGTCAAAGAGATATTCTAATATTCTTTCTTTTCTGTCTGTATAAGCTGAAAAAAATATTGCCTGTCTGTGCTGCAGCTGTGTCAGAGGTTTCAAAAGCAGAGAGTTTGTTTCTCACCATGTCAACAGAACTCTAGTCCAAAAAGTCTTACACTGTGTGACATGGAAGCAATATAAGAGGTGATATTACTCATGCTGTGTTGTACCTGCAAGCATTTGGCATTGTTTTTGAATTTGAAGTGTTTCTTTGTTTGTGTACCCATGCCAAGTGCCACAGAGCATGCCAGGTGTCTGGCTTTTCATCACATAAGGGAAGAAGCTATGAAGTCATGGAGACTGCTGCCAACTCCAGGTTAAGTGAGGCCTGGTATATTCTTTTTTTCTAGGATGCTTTGGTTATTCTGACTCTTGAACTGTCTTTGAATGTATCATTCAATTTGCTCAAGAATATCTTTATAGTATGTGTGCCTAAAAATAGCTACACAAGTTCTTAATGACAACGTGATCAAACACTAATCAGGGTGTTAGTTGCTGCTACAGAGGCTCTTTTGATGAAGAATGCTGTTTACTGCTTGGACATAGACCAGAAAATGGTGCGTTGTCTGAGTATTAAATCTAAGGCATTACTGTGGAATGTAGATAACGAGGAGTTTCTGTCTCAAGATCTTTGTGCTTGTAAGCATTGAGCCGTCTCGGTTCCAGTTTAATTTTTGTAAATGCAATTACAAGGGTAGACGTGTGCAATAACAAGATGATGGCCTCTAATTCAGTCATGTGGGAAAGTTTTCTTGTTGCTTCCCCTGCTTCACAGGGAGTTCAAAGGTGAAGTGTCAGCTGCAGAGAGGCTTTACTCTGCATTAACCTGTGGGAATTTCAGTGTGGTGGATGGCCTTGCTCCATACTTTTGACTGGTAAACACTCAGTTGTTTGCTCAAATGCTCATTCATTCACCCGCCCCCCTGCCACAATTTCTTCTGTGCCTGGGTGGTTTTATGAAACAAGGATTCTTTGACTGAGCTGCACTGCATGGCCCACACTGACTGCAATTTCAGCTAGCTATGGATGTTTTTTGCTCCAGGGTCTTTCATAAGTGTCCTTTAGGATCATCAGAGCTTGCAGTTATTACATGTGAGCCCTTTTCTCCTCCATGTGATTTTTTTTCTCCCCTGCGGCAACATAACTTATATGTACAACATATCTGAGGGATGTAGAGGTAGTCCTTCTTTGTTATAGATTTTCTTCACTGATTATTTCAGAAGAGAAGAGAGCATTTCAAAAGAAAAAATTAAGGAGATTGCACATAGGTGTACTGAGGCGCTGAGGCATTATTCAAGCATTTATAATTGTAGAGTTAGGAGGGAGGAAGGAACATTTATTTTCAAGCTCAGTAGGATGCAACATTTCTCCTCTTCATGTTTTTACAAGTCTGTTAGAGTAGCTGTTGCTACATTCGTGGTTCAGATGTTTTCAATATTCTGTCTCTTTTATGAGGCCGTACCATAGTTGTGGTAGTTTCTTCTTTAGCTCTACATACATGTTAAAAGCATTTGCGTTGCAGGATGCAGGATTTACCCCAAAGGAGACATAGCTGATAGGAAAACAGGAAATGGTCATGAGTAGTTATTGTTTCCCACCAGGAGAGACAACATGATGTCATCGAACCCATTGACATTACTGGTCATATATCCCCCATACTAAGCCGGATATAACTTTTTTTTTCTTATTTACTTCATACTGATTGCTAGTTTCTGGTCTACTACTTCTTCTGAGTTGCAGAGTTAAATGGTGACATTTGCAACTATTCTTCTGAGGTCTTGTTTTTTTGCTCAAGTTGCAAAATGAGGATTTGTGCACAGCGCTTTAGCCTGTAGGTCAGTCATTGTTTAGGAAAATACAATTCTTTCTCTGTGTTTGTTGTCTTCCTGCTGCTTTTCATGCCCGTGATGTCGTCTGATTAAAGAATAATGAGATTCTCTTTTTCTGGATTCTGCCACAGTTGTTAGATATGTTGATATGATGACCCAGCATCATTTGCTGAACATGAGGAGAGCACAAACTGGAAGCGTAGACAAGTAAAGTCAAAAACAGCTGCTGAAGAGCAGCAGTGACTTTAGTCATGCAGTCATGGTCAGTCATCTCTAACCCCGGTTAACTGTGAGCTCATATTGGGGGTGGTGGGGGGTCATATGGGAGTTTCTCTCTGCCTTACCCGAGAGTCGTATTCGATTGGTCACACGCTCCCAAAACCTAAACTTAGCTGAGGCCATGCCTCAGATATTTTTACAGATTCTGGACTCTGCCATAAATATCCGTCGACTCATATTCACGTCTCTTCGTCTGTTCATCTGTCCCCTTGTGTGCATGTTGTCATGTGCTTGAGAACATGCTTCAGTTATATAACCACACACACAGACACACAAAGTGTGCGCTCCGGTAGCAGAAATTTCTTAGCTCCGAGCCCTTTAGACCCCACCAATGCCATTTCTAAATGGAGGCGGTGTTGGGGGGGCAAAGGCCAGACTGATAGCAGTTAATCCGTATCTGCCTTGGGACAGTAAACCAGTATCTTGGGCCCTGTAACTGGAGGGTTTGATGCGCCAATGACGAATGCGTAGCAAGAGCAAAGGTTAATCTTTTTTTCTTTTTTTTTTAATGGACAGAAATGGTGCAGATTTAGTCATTCCACTGGTGTCCCTAGACTATAGTTTTTGCTATTTAATGTTTTTTTTTCTGTTGTTATTCTCCTTCATCTTGTTGTTGTGTTTCTGATCTATATTCATTTTCACCATGAATTTAATCACTATATGTTTCATTCATCCTTTTGTCTAATGAATTTCAGCATTCAAGCCCACCATACCCCGCTAATGAAGCACCTAGTCAGTAGATGAAGTCTGCATGCGCGTGCATCTGTAGGTGCGCACGTCTGTTGGTTCAGCCGGGAGGCTCATAGCCTGTGTTACAGCAGACACAAGTGGAACGTATGCTAAAGCTAACAGCACTTGTTCACTTTTGATACAGGATACACAAGTCAAGTCTCAGCCAAAACACATTCCTCTGCAACAGACCACTTGATTGCGCTCCACTGCTTGCTGTGTGTGTATCTTTGTGCTTCTAAGAATGTGTGTAAGTAAATATTTGCAAAGAGTAATGATCCGCTACTGTGAGCTATTTAATCTTTTATTTGATTAGAGACCTTTGGTTTAATGCCCTGGATTTCAGTGTCAGTGTAAGTTGTTATTTAGCTGTTTTCATTTGATCTGAATTAAGATGAAAGGTGTTGAAGCGATTTTCTACAACCTCAAATGGGTGGAAATAGCCGCACTTATTTACTTATAAGAATCATGTATATGTGTTTTAGCCTGATTGCTGTGTGTTTTTGACTTCTGTGCCATGGATTACTACAGTACCTTCCAGTTCTTTCAGTGCTGTATGCCAAAAGCAAGCACAGTGTGTAGGAGCTAGAGGAGAAAGGGGGCTTTGTATCACATCACACACACACACCCATTTCTTCCCACCGAGCCCTCTTCTTTCTTGGAACAGCACGTCTAGCTCCTTACTCACGGCCATCCAGCTAACGTCAATCCTGCTGACTGCAGTCCAAATCAGGTGGCTCCCCTCCTCACGCTTGCACCCCAACATTCCCTGTCCCCCATGGTTATTACCACAGTGCTGTGTACCTCAGTCCTCACCCCAGGCATCGCCCATTCAGCGGTTAGTAGGAACAGAACAGGTCTGAATAGGCGCTCTGTGCGAGCAGGAACCAGTTAGATGCTGGAGCCTGAGCCAGCTTCCTTTGAAAAACAGCAGGCGTGAGCCAGGAGAGTGAGAAGCAGAAAACAACATGCCAAAAGGTGTTGTTATTGGAACATCGACCTGCCTCCCTGCATCTTTCAAGCCTGCCTCATTTTGTCATTCACTTTCCTATCCCTGCTATTTGTCTCCGAAGCTATTGGATAGCCTCACTCTGTCTGCGCAACCGCCTCAGCTTATGTCGCTTTGTTTTCCCCCCACGTTGTGTTTTATCTAGCCCTCAAGCTTCACCTTTCTTTAATCCTCCAAAGAAAATTGGAGCTTCTTGAACTTGCCACTACAGGCATGATTCAAGCCTGCAGACTGGATTTGAATCTCTGCTTGACTTTTTGTGCATTCAAGCTCACAAGTCAGTGTCAAGCGTAGGAATTTAAAATGGTGTGTTCCATTTGTAAAATGTGAAATTAAAAACATCTGAGCGTGCCGGGGCTGGTGGCGCAGGCTGGTGGCGCAGGCTGGTTATCAGATGGTGGGAGCATACGTTGCGTTAAAAAAGAATATTTGGTTGTGTGTTTAATTAAGCCTGTAGATGTTGCTTTTGTGTTTGCATCCATATGGATACAATTTAAGCTTGCGAGACGAAGTCTGCATGGTGTTCATTATTGTGTGGAAGTTTATGAGTCTTGCAGACCATTTATTTTATGTCTTTGATGAGGTTTATGTACTGTATGTGTGGGATCTTTGCAGTGTGGATGATTGTGTTCAGTTTATTTATCTCCATCGTGTGCATCGCTGTTTTTTGATCTTTGATTGTCTTAAAATTGCTTGCATGCAATAGGAGCTCCATCAAACAGGTGGAAGCTTAACGTGATGGAGAACAAGTATGAACAGTTACCCCCATTAAACCAATCCATTACCCAGTGTGAATTCCCCTGCAGAAAGCATGACTAGCATCACTAATATACAACCCTTAAAGATGTCTCTTCAGGAGCAGCATGAGTTTGTGTCCCTGTGTTTCTACAGCAGTCCAAAGTGCCTAATTGAATCACTACTAACTGCAGGATGCTTTGCCACTGAGTTGCAGCATGCTTCTGAAGCGGTGTCGCTGGTGGGTGTCTGTGTTTGGCAGGTGGAACAACTCTGTCAGCATTTGCAGAGCTGCTGTCTGACCATCTGACAGTTCTGTCTTCATCAAGGACAAGAGGGATCTATTTAGCACTCTGATTTTCACATCATCTGTGAGACCTAGTATAATAGATTGTGGCTTGGCTGCTTTATTGTTAATGTTTGACTCATACAAATGTAAAATGACAGAAAGCAACCTGGCCAGCTTGTGTTTTATGCAGCTTGTCTCGGTTCTGTGGGTAGACGATGAATGGCTCTGCTGTAAAGGGAAACCTAAAGGCATAGGGGAATTCCAGGGTTTGGAGGCGGGACACAGCAGAAGCTGGGGCTTAAGACTGAGGTAGATCTGAGGGCCAAGGCTGCTGAATGGGGCCTCTTGTTGTGGTAGAGGGGTGTTGATTGGCATGGCGGAACTGTATGCCTCCCCCAGCCACGTCCCACACAAACTCTACTAGATCAAAAAAAAAAGCACAGTGTCTCATCATGATGATCTCACTGGAAGAAACTCTCCAGCTAGATGATGTCATGCTACTGTTTTGTAGTTGGGGTCAAAAGCTCAGGGTGATAATAGGAGGGTGTGTGTGTTGGATGGGTGTATATACTCCTGCTGGATGAATTTGACTGGAGCTGTTGTTCTAAAATCTTTGGTTTTAATCTCTTTCCTTCCTGCTTACACGTACACATATGCATACAGTTGTGATCAAAGCTTTACATCCGCTCATCATGGGCATGAATATCATGGTAATTTGGGGCTTTTAATGATTTCTTTCAACCGTTCTTGTTCTAGGGTGAATGATTGCACAGCATGCATTTTTAATGACTTTAAACCAAAATTGGGTGCACACGGTTGGATTTATTTGGGATTTTCTCTAATCTGCACAGGGTGAAATGTATACATACACTTGCACTAATATTTTGTTAAATGTCACTTAGCACGTCACACCTCGACCAGATGCTTTTGGTAGCCATCAGCAAGCTTCCATCATGCTACCACCACCATGCTTGACAGGTTGTACCACGGTACAGTGTTCCTCTTAGTTAACTGCGATGTTAAACTCACTTCACTGTGGACGGTGACACTGATGTCACAGGGACGGCTTTGATCACCAACTGCGAGGACATCAGCTGTGTGTGTTGTTATAGGCAGGTAATGAGTTTCCATATGTCACAATATCTGTTTCCAATCTTATCTTCTTTAGGAGATGAAAAGGTTAATCTAGCTTATCCTCACCAGGACTAAGAAGGTGGAGAGGGATTCTTATTGGCTCTGTAGAGGAGCATGTCTCAGTATTATTGGCTGAGACAGATAGTTAACTCTGCCGAAGACGCCGCCTAAACCAGTCTTTTCTGAAGCACTGTGTCATGGGTCAGCACGTCCCCATGCACAGACGGCCACTGGGTTATTACACAACTACACGAGTCAGTTCACTGAGGCGCTATTTCAGGCCCATAACAACACACACAGCTGATGTCCTCACAGTTGGTGACCAAAGCTGTGAAATCCATGAAGATTGACAGCGAGTGTATATATAACTGAATGCGATCACTGTTGATGCAACTTGCATAATATTCCAGGCAGCGTGTTTTATCACGCTGGCTGTTAGATTTCTGGTGTTTTAGTGATAATGAATGTCAGGGTCAATATTTTTATGTCTTTAGCAAAATAATAATTTAAATAACATTTTATATAACTCAGATTTACAGACTGCTGAAGCTCCACATAACTGTTACAGCTGTATTTAAGATACACAGTCATGAAAGATGAATAAATGCCACCTCTCATTTTATCTGTGTCTTTTGAAACTTCTGACAAATTAAGAAAAGGAAATGAAATATCAATTTGCATATATGCAGCTTTAATTTATATATATTTGGTCTACATCTGGCATTTATGTGAAAGCATATGTCTGACTCTATATATATCTATCAGGTTTTTCAGGAAAGAAAAATATCACACTGAACATGTAAAGGTCTCAAACTTTCATACAGCCATACAGTGCCTGAGGCAGCCTGACACTGGGAGCAGATCAATGACCCCGTTTGTCTCTAGAGGTTGTCGTGTTCTCTTAAGGCCAGCAGGGGTCTTGTAGGCTCACCATCTTGAAAACAGAAGTTGGTTAATTCCCTGCTATATTTAAAAAAAAAAAAAGGTTTGGGATTCATTCATCATGCTTGATTTCTCTAATAAACTAAAACTTAACCTAATAAAGCTGTGATTTTGATTTAGGTAGAATAGAGCAAAAGCAGCAGTTTCTATTTCAAAGTTGTGTATGCTACAGTTTAGTTTAAGTTACACGAACAGTAGTATTTGGGTAAATGATAGACTATAAGGACTGTGACACAGCAAAGCAAACAATCATCTAACTTACTAATAACTTAATTTTTTTTGTGACTACTGGTACTGTGCAATAAAGAAATCAGAGCTTATTCGTGGGGTTGGATGTTGTGGGTTAGTCTATGTAAAACTGCCTCAACCATCATTTAATATCCTTTTTTGTTTTTCATATACTATCCGTCCTTTAAGCCATGATTGTAATTAAGATTTCATTCTAGTTCAAGCTGATGAAAAGATTGCAAATCAATCTGAGAACGTCCAGAAAATTGCTCTATAATTAGATGCACGACTATAAAAGGCTCTCGGCAGAAAGGAAAGGAGCTGAGGACATACAGTAACGGCAGAAAGGAAGGAAAATACTTGTTTGGGGATGAGGGCTGTTGTTATAGAGTCAATAGGAAGTGCTTGAATCACAGAGGGAGAGAGCTGAGGAGGCCAGTCTGGCTCGAGGAATTTCCTCTCATCCTGTGAAATGCAGCGTAATGACACAAATGCTATCATTCATTCGGCTGGTCCGTCTGAGTTATGCAACATTAAAAAGCTGAACCTGACCCTGTGAGCATCCTATCTTTTGCCATACTCAGTGTATGTACTGCCATTTGCTAAACATGCACAGTTTAACCTTTTTCTTAATTTTTTTTTTATGTGTTAAATCTTTGCATCATTGTTTTGGTGCTGGTACTCATGTTTGTTGTTCCCTTTCAACTGCGAGTGAAAATTTGCCCCAGACAGAAACTTTTAAGGCTGGCTCCTGCGCAGCTAGTTGCTGATTAAATCTTAATCTGATTAACTGTGGGATATTTACAGCTCTGAGTGTTACGCTATCAAGGCTCATCTTGTTTTTGTTGCACGAGACTAAACTCACAGAGAGATGAGAGGACTGGAGGCAAATTTTAAGTACAGTATGGGTATGGTCACATATTTGTTTGGTACGTGGTGCATTCGGCTTTTGTGGGGGTGTCCTCTGCTCCCACAGCAAATGTCCTCAGCTAGAGCTAAAGAGCTGTAGTCCCCCATCCAGATGCACAGATGCATCATTGCCCTGTTGGAATGGACTTTGTTGCTCTATTGCTATTAGCCAAGACTGCCCACAGACTGACTCTCTCTTCCTCCATCCCAATCCTCCTACATGTCATCTGCTGCATCTTCTGACTGCATGCCTCATTCCACTTCTCAGCCCTCCCACAAATAACACATAACAAAACAACTGCGTTTTTTTGTCTTCATTCCCCGAGACTGTATCCAATCCACTGCTCTGGCATCTCGGAAAATATTAAAACAAAACTAGGGCCACTTTTGATGATCTCTGTTTATTTCCTGCAGATATACAGTTTCATAATATCCTCCTTGTGTTTTAACAAATAAAAAACATCCTGAACGTTCTATTATTAGTTTAGCAGCGTGGATTTCCTGGAGCCTAACTCAGTAGTTAGCCGATGCACCCTCGCTTTATTCCCACACCTAATTCTTGCTGGACTCATCTGTGTTTTCCATTCCGTCGGCCCACAAATCACTCTCATATATCATCAGCTGACAAGGTGATGCGCTCCGCTGCTCCACAACTTCCCAGAGTGCCTGCATGGGTTAAGCAATGAGCAAAGGCAGTGGCAGGCATGCAAAGACAAAATGCAGAGGGAGAACCATACTTGTTTTTTTTTAGTTTGTCCAAATTGATAAATTGCTCTGTCAGTGGAGTTACACATGCATGTCTGCTTGTGTTGGCTGCCAGCTAATGTTATTTTATCCACATTGTGATGCCTTTATTGAAAAATTCAAGCTACAGTTAAGATTAAGCAGCTCATTAGTGCAATAATTTATGGTATGCTAGTAGTAGAGTGTCTGTAGTACATTTTTTTTAATACTAAATAGTATTGCATAATGTTCTAATAGCATACATAAATGTGACTGTGCCTCTTATCAGAGAGTGACCTGCTGCATATAAATGAAATTCATTCCATTTATATGCTGAACTAAAAAGGCTGCATTTGTCAGTATGTCTCAGCTCTGTGGAGGTTTTGCAGCAGCAGTTTCGTGCCCTCGAAATCTTTGCAAGCAGTTCATAAAATAAAACAAAGGATTTGTGTGACTTTTTCCTTTATTCTGCTTTCTTGAAAAATCTGTTATTAATGTATCCTGACTCTTATAACCACTCACTATTTGAATTGCTGAAGCAAGGACATGAGAGAAGATGGATGTTTTGTCTGTGCTGTGCAACAGTCCAAAACAGCATATTGACAGTGCTTGTGAAAAAAAAAAAGTTGAGTCATAACTTAAAAGAGAAAAAATCTCTTTGCCACCGTGTAGGCGGTGCAGGCACAAAGCAGCCACGTTAGATTTTACGAACACACAACCCACTTTAACTTTTTGGCCAAATTTGGAGCTGCCAAAAAATCCTGCTCTTGTCAGTTAGTTCTAAATATTTTGTAAGATTTTGGAAGAGTCCCATTGGAAAAGAAATACGTGTCTGCGTAGAGGCCTCTGCATTTCATGACAACAAACTGCTGAACGGTTTTTTTAGAGATATGTCTGACAGATTTATTTAAATATTTTTTATTACAAGCCAACAGCTTATAGGCCAACAAGTAATTTATAATAATTGAAATTCCCGCAAACATTTATTTATTTATTTATTTTTTGGTGGGGGCAAATACGCAAGTCGTTTTTTGTCATTACCCCATGGCAGTGTCCTTGTGATGCTGCTCCCAAGGGACCCGCGGAGGTTTAAAATGACAGTTCACTTTTCTCTGCGCGCAGCTACACACAGACACACACACACCCGCCTCCTCAGAAGCGGCTCTCGGTTGGTCCACCAGCCGGTCAGTCTTCATCCTTCCCTTGTGCTGGTGATGTGTGTGTGTGTGTGTGTGCGAGTCCCGAGTGGAGCAGCGGAGCTACTCGGACAGCGACAATGAAGACGGTGACGGGAATGAAGACGGCGCAGACGGGCTCAAACATATGACCGCCATTCGTTCTCCCACCAAAACCAGCGAGCTTTGTGGTTTCTGCGCGGATCCTTAAAACTTCCAAAGCCAATTAGCGGTACCTATTTTCGGCTTTTCAGTGGATATTTCATCTTGCCCATAAATGGAGGTCCCTCAAAGGGAAAAACTGAGTTGAGGTCTTTCACGTTGTGCGTGTGCGAGACGCTGAACGGACCCTGCTGTTGCGTAAAGCCCCCGTGCTTCCAGTTTGGAGAGTTGGAGGAGAGCGGAGTGCTTCTCTTTGGTTAGGATGAATAACTCAAAGAATCAAAGGGTAAGGTTCGCTGTTTTGCTTACTGTGGAAAGGCTGACAGCGATTGCCTTGATGGAATTGAAATTGTTGTTTGTATAGCCCAGTTACACTCTGGCTTGACCCACATGACCGTACACGAGCCCTAAAGAAGAAGCCCGTGTTGATAACGTGATGCTTACTCTGCCAGAATGCCATCAGAATATCGAATGAGCCTATCTTGAATCAATAAGCTGTTCTTTTGTTAAAATCACAACTTTTCCAACATCGCTCTTTCTGGTGCCATGATTTTAAACGTGTTGAAGAATATTGAAATAATAAACACTGTATGTACCAAAGTAAACAGTGATTGGCAGTAAGTAGAAGTTTACAAATGATCATAAGATTGTGCTACAAGTCCATAACTGGTAGGCGTTCGGCCATGGGAACAGTTATTATTAAAATAACAACATTTCCCAAGGGCTCAATGACCTGTTCATTAGTAAAAGCAATACATCACTTGTTTTTATTTGGGGGGTTTTTTGTATAATGATACTGTGTGTACTATTACTAGGGCTGGCAACTCAATATATTATTGTGGCAACACAGTGGCATCACCCAGCCTCTCAGAGTGAGAGAAACATGACAACTGTGAGACTGACTGCAGTAATGACTTACTTCTCCCAGTCATCAACCTTTCCCTTCACTTGTGAACAAATCTTTCCTGAATGGCTCGAGTTGGCAGGACAGAATTAGTCACACTTATAAACTTAACATGGGCTTTGAGAATGCCCTCACATGTGAATGTTTTCACATCTCTGTAAAAAAAAGACTGGTGTGGACTCCATGCCATACACAGTGTGTATATATAGATATATATATATATTTTTTTTCTGTTTTAGTTCACCATGCTTTCCACACAGACTAAGCCGTAGGGAAAATAAAATAACACATGGAGTATGAGTACCAAAAAAGCTTTTCTCAGTATCCTATACTTTAAGTACAGAGAGCCAGGCACACTCAGGCTGGTAAGACCACTTGATGTCAATGTATGCATCAACAAAACAGAGGCATTGTTCTCTCTTCATGGCCTCACTTTGGTTACGTGAAAAGTTGCTTCCTTTTGTCTGTGTGTGTGTGTGTGAGAGAGTGTGTGTTTAGATTTTCATTTCAAAGGTCACCTGCATCACTCATATCTGGATTGAAAGAACAAGACCGATGTGATCTTTCCACTCTTGACATCCTTCTGTGTGTGTCTGTGCACACACAGTGCATATAAAGCTCAAAGCAGTATGTGTTCATTTTGTCCTGACTACTGTTACAGCCACAGCCATCTCTGATCATTAGCACTGAAAAGGTCACAGATATGTCAGAGTTCTTCCTTAGTGTCCACGTGGCACCGTCAATGCACAGAGTTCATGCTGATTGTTTCATTATTGTTATTAATGTTGTAAATAATGTTGTTAATCTTTTATGGATGTTGCTATTTGATGTACAGTTTTATATGCTGATCTTAAACAGATTCTTCTTGCTTTGAAGTGCATATCGTGTTGTGCTTTTCAGCGCCTTTGCTCTTATACAAGGAGGAAAAAATTCAGCATCCTGTGCAATTTCCCTAGCCGAGGAATCTTTGGGCCCTTGTCTTACGATCAATAACCACTTACTGCAGAGGAGCTCTCTGCAGTCAAATCTCTGCCTGTCCACAGCCTTCTATATCTCCCTCTCTCGCTGTCTCTATCGAGATGTGAATCTCCAGTGTCTCTTCTGGTTGTATCTGCCTGCCTTTCCTTTTCCACTTCCCTCCCAGTCCTCATTCACCTTTGCAGTCACATGTTATTTCCTTGCTGGCCTGTCTCTGGATTGCTGTGCGCCTGCAGTAGAGGTCATTCGGTTTCCAGTGCTGATATTGTCCATTGCTTTTTCGCTATAGGAGGTGAGGCTGCAAGAGAGAAAAACAGGGGGGAACTGCAGTCCATTACTCTGTGTACTCCATAGTACGACAGCAGTTGTGGAGTAGTGTGTGTGTGTGTGTGAGAGAGAGAGAGAGTAAACCTCTCTCATTGAGCTTCTTGTCTAAGAAATTGTAAGAAAAATGAGCCACTTATACCGTACTCCACCACGATATTGCCTTGCCGCCCACCCAATTATAGATCTTTTAACTCCAACTCATTCATATACACCCTTTCTCTCTCTCCCGGGGTTTCTTACTTTCCCACAGTCTTCTTGCCAGCTTCAGTCCTCCTCTCTGGCTTTCGCATTCTGGCTTCATTGCCCAAACGAACGCTAAACAAAGCAACTTCTAAATCTGGCTCAACGTGCCATGGCAGCACTCTCTTAGTAAGTTTCATTCCAAATTTAATTGCTTCACAAGTGCCCCAGAATGAAAGAAGAAGAGGCAAACGCAAGAAAATAGATCACACTAGATTGATCCACAGCCACATACCTGTGTAGTCTAAGAATCACATTGGAAGGCGTGTATTTTTGTTACACAATAGACAGGTGGTTCAGTGTGATCATGCAGATGAAGTAGATGAGGACAAGTGTGATGGACAATCATAAGTAAGGCAGGTAAACAAAGAGACAGACAATTAAGGAAGGGTGATAACCACACGATGCAGAAAGAGATTGTCAGGATTGATGGTCATTGAGGAAAGAGCTAAATCCCAGACAGCTCATCAGACAAGCTCATCAGACAAGTGGATCAGAGTCAGGCCCAATCCACGTCCATCTATCACGTCTGTCTAAGGAAACAGATGCTGATCTGTCAGCCGTTTACACATCCCTACCTGACAGGCCATCTTCTTCCTGCTACTAGAGGTAAACCAATGGATTTTCATATGCCAATATAATAACAGCTTGTAGCCAATTAATTGATCTTTTTCCCCCTTAGAGTCTGAGAGAAGCTTGATATTCTGAGCAAACACAGCCTGTCTGTCTTTTATGCAGAGGCAGCATGTTTTCAGTAGAGCAGCTGTTTGCTTTCACCATTATAGCTCGCTAATGACATACCATAACCAGGTATAAATTATGTACCTGAAGGTGCAAAATGGCAGCTTACTGTGTACGGAGCCTCATTGCGAAATGGTGATGCTCACAGATACATGTACACAGAGGTCACATAACTAAGTTGAGAACGAGAGCTTGATGATTCATGGGAGAGGACGAGCTTGTCTTATCAGGTTTGTTTGTCTTCTTTTTTCTCTGCATCTACGCAGTCAGTCAACTCTTTGGTTATGTTTGCTCAGAGGAATTGCTCTTGTGGTGCTGATGGGGCTGCAAAATGAGCACAAGCATACACAATAGATATGTGGAGATCACATGCGATGGATAATCCATCTTTCATCCCGTTCCCATGAGCCTCTGATGAAATGCTAGCACGGCTGTATAGAATCGATAGTAATAATAATATGAAAGATTTAGACTCCCTCGCTCACAAAAAGTAAACACATTCTCCCCATACATCGTGCCGCTCACAAGATATTGCGAGCTACAATGAAATCTTGCAGACATGTTGTGTCTGTGTGCCTCACACGTGTGACAGAGGATAGAAAATATTGGATTTTGCTCAGCAAGTAATATGGAAAAAGGATGGGCACACATGCTTACTAATTTTGAAATGTCCTGCTACTATCAGCTGTGTAATGTATTTAAATGCATGTATTTGTCTCTCTGTACGAGGGTTTCTGTGGACTGGAGTAGAGCCTCCATAAATACTTTAGCCTTGAGCACTGAGTGACCCGTGACCTCTGTCTTTTTACAGCTTAACCAGTTCTGATATTTTTAGATATACTGGGCCAATAGCCAACTATGTTCCCTAAGTTTGAATTATCAAGTTAATGTTTACGTTTCAGTGTTTAAAACCATATTTTACTCTAAACAAGACAGGAAACCTTTCTCAGATGGAGATCTGTGAGCAATTTACAGTTGAAACCAATTGCAGTGGTTACTAAGGAACTTCCATCACTTCTTCTTTAACTTGGATGAATACCAGCACAAGTGGCTGTCTGGTATTTTATCAAAGGTCTTTAAGCAGTGAGCGTGGCCACGTCCTCTTTTTCTGGCAGCTGTGGCTCATGATGTAGAGCAGGTTGTCCTCTGAGTAGTGGTCTGATCACCGGCTCATCATGTGTGTATAAGAATGTGTGACTGTACCTTGCAGCAGCATGCACTCTGTGATGTCAATAAGACTGGAAAAGCATCATTATTATCAGTTTCAAGTGAGCTAAAATGTTTCTGAATTGTCTGTGCACATTGAGAATAGTGCACCTAACCTTTCCAGATAAATGCCTGCTGACAGGATGTGAGGACAAATGGGATTCAACGTGAGCACTAATGTAGGAGCCTGGGAAACACAGTCCAGCCCGACTTGTGTGTGTGCGTTTCAGCGTGCGTTTACTTCCAGTAGATTTACATGTCAGCAGAAAAAGGCCGTACAATGTTCTGTTCAAGTTAAATAAATTGTCGAATTGTCTGTCTCCTTGTGGATTCTCTCTTTGAAGATAAATGGTTGAGTAAATGACTGAGTTTTTTCACTACTTTCGTGTGTATGGATGTAAATACGAACACCTCGCCACACCACTAGTCTGTTGAAGATGTTCTGTACGGCAGAGATAAGAAGCGCACGTGGACACGCGCGCATTTGCCGCGATTAATTATGCTCCTCGTGCTCTTGTTCTTTTCGCTTTTCAATCTCAGTTGCCCTTATCCGCCTTCTTGCCTTCCCGACTCATTTTCTCACTGTCTGTCACTAAACTGACACACATTTGTGTGCACACATGCACAGGGAGACTCCAAGGGTTAATGTGGACCATTAGAAACCAGAGCAGACTGTAAGTGCTGTAAAGTGGCGCACAGGCAGGCTCGTGGACTGTAAGTGGCTCTCACTTTACATGTGTTTCCCATGACACATGACATTGATATGACTTTCATTAATCAAGCCACTGAAACAAATACTGCTTTTACTATCTGTGATACCTCCCTTAGCGTTTGGATCTTGGAGTGTGGCTCTTTCAGAATGCTGTTAATTAAGGATACCTCATAACCTATTTATTTATATATTACAGTAGATAGTAAAGGCAGGTAGATCATAGTGCCTCTTTTTATCATCTTAAAAGCTAGAGTCAGCCCCTGCACACTGACAAATGCACACACAGCTCCCAGCCTCATCTGTCCCCTTTTTTTGGTCATTTCACCCTCAGGGCAAAGAGCCAGGGTCAGTGTAGTGATATCTAGTTCTTCTCTAAGTCAGCTCAGTAATCCAGCAGCTTCATGAATATTATAATGAACTCATTTCAGAGCTCTTGCTCGTCGATAGTGGTTCACGGACACACATACACAAATACGGGAGGACACATTTGTTCTGCCTTGTTAGCACGTCTTCTTCTTTATCTTTCTAGTTTATAAAACCTACGTGGCGAATAAAAAGTATCACCTCCCCTACACCGGATCTCACATGGGCCAGGCGCATGAGGTTATATACACATGCAGGCATATAGTCTAAATAAGTAGAGGGCTAGAAGCATTCACTTTTCAGATTTACCCACATTAGTATGGTCTTGGCCCCGCATGCATAAAACTCAACTGAATCACCCCGTGCGTGTCTGCTGTACAGGAAAGAGAGCGCAAGACAACAGGGGGGAGTGTTTGTCAGGCTTAAATGCTAGTTAGGCCAGCTGAGCTAATTAGCCCAGATTTCCTCGTCCTGATTCAGAGAAGGAAAGCTCTGGATTACTGAGTGTGTATCTCCAAAAATGTGCAAGGCTGTTGAAACTCGAGGGATTTGCAAAAGTCAGCTAATGAGAGCTTCACAATTCACTTCGAGTGTTTTGATTGGTTTCTAATAGTGAGATAACTAGTCACCCCTCACCCACGCTGAGGATGAAAAGAAGCTTAATGGTATGGGACCCAGCAGGAGGTGCCTCTCTCTTTCAGTAACCTGCTACTGTGACCTCTTGGCCTTCTAAACTCTCCCTTTGTGCCTTTAAGCTGCTCCTCATTTGCCATTTGTCCCAGTGACCCCCACCCACCCCCAGATTAATACTCCATCCTGTGACCTCATAAACATTACAGCCATACAATATTTCCATCTCATGACAGACTGAAGGGCGTCGTAGAAAGGTTGAAAAAACGAAACACCCGATTCAAGTAAATCATGTAATACTGTTGACCAGACAAAGCACACGTGAAAAAAGAGGGCAAATATTTTAGCCTGTCAACCTGAAAATGTGAACATCACATCTAGGTCCTGTCCTTGCGTCCTCCTCCTTTTCTCACACCCATCCAGGGTGTGAGGTAATGTGTCATTCTGAGAGCCATCAGTCAGCATAACAAATGTGCACGCACACGCCAAAGTTCTTAGGAGATTCAGATGAATGTTTTTCAAGGGAAAGTGTTGTGTCACCTTCCTCGCTCAGGCCCTTCACAGCCATATATTAGCTTGAGCGCTAAGTAACACAGCCAACTTCCGTTCACAGACTAACGCTTCTCTTCAAACCTCAACTTCAGGTGATGGGAAACGAACAGGCTCTGAAAACACGTGAAAAATTCCTGCACGGTGCGGATTAAAATGTCACGTCGTTCTTTTTTTTTTTCTTTTGCCTCATGTGGGTCTGTTAAAGGGATTAAATCCCTTTTCCTGTTTCACCCCACTTCGATATGTACTGGCAGAGGCCTCTCGTTGAAAGACACCAGAGTGGTCTTTGATCATTTGCTTAAAAAGACCTGCGTCAAACCAATTCCTCTTTCCAACCCCTTTTTTTCTCATTCTCTGCCCGGGTCTTTGGTTTACAGGAAAAGCCAGCTCGGTTAATAATAATGTGTCAACTTAATAGTCAGTGGCTGTTTCAACATGCAGTGCACAACACTTGCTGTGTTGATAAGGTGTCCCTGATGCAGTTACAATTTTTGCTGAGTGTGTGTGCTTTTTTGTAATTTGTTAACTGCTTCCTGCAGCTGCCAGACAGTTCAGTCAGCCAATTACTATCATTAGGGTTCCTCTGTGACTGTTTGATCGGAAAGAAGGCTTCTTGGTCTGTCCCCTAATTCTCCTAATTCTAAACATGCAGATTGTGTTTTCTTCATTTTATTGAAGCACTACCCAAGAATATGATTATTACCCTAACAACAGAAGTTTTTTCGTAATGTTTTTGTAGCACTGCTTTTAGATTTGGGCTTATGAATCTAAACGGATTTACAATCTGCTCATTTGTGTCGGGACATGGCATTATTTCGTGTTTTGAATGCGCCCCACTTTGTTCCCTCTGGTCCTGACGAAGTGAAATAGAAGAGAAGCAGGAGGGGGTGCTGCTGTTATTAGTGTTCTTGTGTTGCCGATATTCATAACAAAGTACCCCGCGTGATGAATGTATATCTGTTTTTCCAGCCCGCGGTTATTTACGAGTCTGGTCTGGAAACTGTGTGAGGTTTTTCACAAATCTATACTGTGCAGGCCTGTTACTTACATGCTGGGAGACCACACACACACGCATGCTGTAGATACACTGTCCGACATGCAGGTGCACATATATATCCAGCTGTTATCACCACCTATATGCTGACTTTTAAATAATG
Source organism: Diplotaxodon limnothrissa (assembly GCF_057381915.1). Lineage (NCBI taxonomy): Eukaryota > Metazoa > Chordata > Actinopteri > Cichliformes > Cichlidae > Diplotaxodon > Diplotaxodon limnothrissa. The sequence goes on from NC_140607.1 coordinate 16,890,619, forward strand.
CAATCCCGGGTTTAGTGTGCACAGCCATGTAAGAGCAGTCGACCTCTAGAGTCTCTATAAATTGCTGAATGATCACTGCTTGGCAGACTCTGAGCTCCCTGCACTCTCTTGAACTTCCAAACAAATTTGTTTTATAGCCCAAAATTCACTCCAACGTTGTTCTCCTTAGGGCAGGTTGCCAAAAAAACAAGTACACTTGCAAGTACAGAATGCACCGATAGAACAAATACACACTGATGCGCCTGCATTTGGTTCTTTGCATACAAAGCAGGCATATGCCTGCAGCTTAAAACGTGATTTAGGACACAGGCGTATGCATATCATTTCTTTCTTTAGCACTTTCTTCTCTGGCTCCACCCAGTCTGCGCAGGGACCCAGCTGCAGTATAACATACTGCCTTTGTGTGAGAACAGCTGGCTGCAAAGTCACTTGGACACGGTCTCACACACAGACGCAGTGCTCACGCAGATACGCATGTAGTTTTGCGTGCGAGCAGAGATGAAACGGTCTCTGCTGTTTGGCAAATAATTGGATGCATAAGCTTTTGGGAAGAGAGGGAGTTCGTGGTGATTAAGCTATAAGAGCAACCCCATAACAAATCACCTCTGTGATGACATCAGCATGTTGGCACCTAGACCTGCATACACTGGCGCATTTTGCCTCAAGTGAGCGCCCGGGGAATGAGTAAGTGTTAAGTGCGTCTTGCCAATGGAACAGGCTTGGACTGCTTTGTAGCCAGCTTCACTGTCATAAAAGCAGCATACACTCCACCCATTTCTGCTTCTCTATCTTTCACGACCAGTGCCAAACCAGTTCCCTTCAGTGTTGTTGTGCTCTGGCTTCCCTGCACCAGCTGGACTCTGAAAGAGTGTCTGATGAATGCAGTCATTGTTTTTCAGTGGTTTAGGTTTGGTTTTGGGATTGTTTTTTGGAGGGTTTTTTTCCTGTCTGCTCCTAATCTTACTCCAGTCTACATGTTATGTAAACAGTCATACATATGTGCATGGGATGCATTTTTCATGTGCACTGGTATTTGTCTGTACACAAATATAACAGTGGAGTCTGCTATTACTGCCTTCTGGTTCCCTAACATCCCAACACACTTCCTTTTATGCATTTATCCACAGTCTAGCCATTCTGCTTCCTCAATTTTTTAAACTCCTTTCTCCCTATGTCTGTATCTTCCTTCTGAGTTTTCATTCTCTCAACTGATTTGCTATTGATTTTTTTTTTTTTACTTCTCTTCATTCATCTCTTACTTTTTTCTTCTTCTTTTTTTTAACCCTGTCAGCTGTCTCCATCCTTAGCATAGCTTACAGCCATGCTCTGGGTGTGGGAGAGGAAGAGGGTAAGCAAGAGGGAAAGTAGCGGAAGAGGGTGGAGAGGAAGGCGAGGCACATAGTTGTGGCTGGCTAATTGAAAGCCAGCAGTTTGGTCAGTAAAGTCCCAACGTATGGGAGTGGTCAGGAATTTGCTAGCCTGGGTTTTGTGTGGATGTGTGTGTGTGTGTGTAATAAATCCAGAGCACATTTGTGTCAGTATGAAAGTCTGTGGCCATAAAGATTGACAGATTGTGGGTGTTTTTGTGAGTGCCTGCACAATACCATTTCCCTGTTTGTGTGTGTGTTTCAGTCCTGCTGATGCTATTGTTCACAGTTATCATCACCACCTCTTTTAAATCTGCCTCTTTCCCTTTTCTGCTAACCTTTTTTTCTTTTTCCAGTCAGCTGTGGTGTTCGTTCACAAAGAGTTAAGAGTCAGCAAAGAAAGGAAAGGTGGTATGGTTCAGTGGTCTTAAGAGAAATCATTCTTTGTACTGGTGAAGGATACTCGTTCCATCCCAGTTTACACAATCGCCTTTGTGTACTCTTATCCCCTTACAGGGTGAGGCGAGCAGGAGGACAATATTTACTGCTGGTATCCTCGTTGATTTCTGTGGTATATACTACATGTTTCAGACATCCCACGCTTCACTGTGAACATGCTAGGGATGCAGTAATCTAACAAGACTACAGGGTCCACATTACAGCCACGCTGGCAGCTCTGTGAGTCTGCACGTGGGCAGAGCGGTCACTGAATATTAGCATTAGCGCTCTAACACACTGACAGTTAGATATGCTCAATATATGTGCATAGCGTTTTAGCATAATTAAGCAGAGGGATTCATGCTGTTACCTGTGAAAATTCTTCCCGACCTAGTATTAACTGTTCATCCTGCCCTGCGTGACTTTCACCCACAGGCTGTTTGAATTATTATGTAATAACCCTAACCCCTAGGTCTAATCCCACGCTTTAACTACGACCGTCTGGCCTGTGTAGAGATAGAGGTTAGAGGTCAAGGGTCAGCGATCTGAACAGGAAAGGCTATTCACGCAGAACAGCACATCGTAAACAAACCATTACACACCATCTGCAGGGGCGTCAAATCCCGGAGCAGCGTGTGTGTCTTTGCTTGTTTGTGTAGGTGTGCATGTTGGTGTCTCTGTGATCACACCCACAGACACGCAAGTGAGGATCAACACAGCCAGACGGGGACAGAGAGGTGACAGAAAGTGACCATCTGGTAGCCAGTGAGGCATCAAATTACCTTCTGAAAGGTTACATTAGCATTATGCATATACTGTGTGTGCCATAATGACACTTTTAAATAGTTCCATTATCGAACAATTATCTGCAACCCAGCAGAGTTACAATGTGAGGAAAAACAATTTGTGGTTTAAATGAAATATTTAGACAGGAAGGACGGCCATGAAATTTTCCACAGATGATTTGATGAACCCTGTAAACATCACTGATAACCAAATCTATCTACAAAGGGCTAGCAGCAGGTCACACTTTACTCTTACCTTTATTAAATGTCTTATCATCTGGAGGACAGATTAGCACATTCATGATGAATCCTGTTGTTTTGAACATGGAGTGTTTTCCTCTAATACCGCAATCAGATTGATTTCTGTGGTTTTGAGAAAAATGTGTCACCCACTAGAGCCAGCAGCTTTGTGTGGCTGGATACATAATTCTGGTGCGCATATTTATGTCTCCCTTGGGGTAATTTTTAATCACTCTGGTGATTCCCTTGATGTTTTGTCTGGTGTATAACAAGTAAAAATTCCTATTTATGTACTCAGGTTGACTAAATGCTACAACACTAAATGATTTCCCATCTGTTTCAGCTTTGCTTTGCATCAGGCTCTTTGTCTTTTCCTCTCCGCACATCAGCAAATATGAGCGTCTTAAACTGAGATGCATTACACAGCAAACTTTATGCTTTCTTAGGGTTGGCATGCTGGTAGCATTTAGCCCCGAGCACCACTAAACCTCACAGAGCTTCTAACATTGTTGCTACACATACCTTTACAACATCTAAATGGCCAACCTCTTAATTATGCGATTTTCTTCCTTTAACCATTAAGCTTTGAAAAGACTCTCATGTCTTCATTCATGTTTGTTCTTTTTTCCCTCTTCACCCCTGCTCATTCACAGAGCTTTCTGCTTAATTACATCTACAGCAGATGTGTTATATAAACAAGCACCTTTTTCCTCTTGCCAAATCTTTGTCTCTTTAGCTGCCACTTTTGTTTTCCATCAACCCTTCAGTTTTTCATCATCTTCCTCACCGGGATCCTTTGTACCTAACCTTTTAAAAATATAATCACATTTTTTGTTACTTTTCTCAATTCTTGCAGTTCCCCTTCAAAGTTTCCTCTCCTCTCGTCCTCCACCCACACCTTTCACCCTGTCAACACATATCTCCTCCTTTTGTCTCTGTTCCTCTTTTCTGCTGTTTTCCTCAAGATTCTCCCTGTTTCCTCTGACGGCTCCGCTTCCCGTCTGTGTCTTTGCTTGATGCTCAGCATGCCCTGCATCCCTGTCGCCTAACCACCCTTCCTTCATCTTCGTTCTTTCTTCTGTCCGTCCTGCCATCATCACAGGCAGTCAGAAATGCCCACTGGTCTAACACCTGCCGCTCTGAACACACAGCGCATGTGAGCTTACGAGGTTGTGTTTGTCCACGCCTCTGAGTATTTATGAAAGATCATGAAAAGAAAATGTCGATTCGTTATGGCATGTGTGTATGCCTGTGTTGTTAAGTGTTGAACTCAGTCTGTTTTTTTGTACCCTACTGGCCTGACGTAGAGCCAGACTTCTGGATTAGACGTGGATCTAGGCTGCTTGAATTCTATTCTGAGATCCCCAGAAGGAAAAGCCTGTTAAATTAGCAGCTATAAATACAGGACTTCCTCCCAGCAGGTCACTCTAAGACCTACTGCACCGACATGGACAATTTCTTTGCTCCCTATGCATGTACAGAACTGAACCCCCCCCCCCCAAAAGCATGTTTACACTGAGTAGGAGATGCTCTGTATCTCATTGTACAACTGTATAGTGACAATAAAGGCATTCTATTCTATTCTATGTGTGAGTGTGTGTCTTTATGGGAGTGTATGCATTCTTGAGAGCTGTCCAGGCAAGCTTACGTCTAGTGCTGCATGTGTGGTTTGTGGCATTACTGCTAACAAGGACACTGGCCTTTCACTCTTTAAGAGTCACTCCAAATTTCTTTTTTCCTTTTTTTTGCTTTACCCATATAACATAAAAAAGATGCAGTAATTTTATCACTAACTTACTCATTGCCTGCATTCACATATAACCTGTAACCTATGATAAATAAGTGAAATGTCTACATTAGGCATCTCAAGCATCAAGAACACTTGGTATCATGGAAAGTTTGGCATAAAATGTCACATTTTACTGCAAATTCTTTTGTTTTTCACATGCATTTTAATGCCAAGTATAGTATTGTGCAAATGTCTTGAGCCACTCCCTTTTTAAAGTGGTCCTGGGCAATAGTTCCTTCAGCTATTTGTTTATTTTCAATCAATTTTCAATGTTAATATTTTGTTATATCTCTTCATGGGACAACACTGAAGATATGTAAAGTAGTCAGTGTACAGCTTGTATAACAGTGTAAATTTGCTGTCCCCTCTAAATAACTCAACACGCAGCCGTTATTGCCTAAACCGCTGCAAAGTAAATGCTCATGAAACAGTGCTTGACCTTGAAAATTAAAATTTCCTCTTGTACCTCATAGTCATCCAGTTGATAACTGTTATGTTTATACTGTTGTTATAATTTGATCACCTTGATTTTTCAAGAGTGCTGTAATTGTTTTTGGGGCAGTAAAAGCGTTCATTTAATGATGGAGGCTATTTGTTTAGCCACGTTGTGTTTAACAGCTGCAGTGTAGATTGTGCATGACTCTAGAGTGATCATTATCTCACTGCTGTGCCTGATAGTTCTTCTGTTAGAGTGTTTCTGTGGAGAAATCTCACATTCATCCCTTTTTAATGTGATATCCTGTTACTGTAGCAAGTAAGGAGAAAGTACTGCTGGAGCGCTTATGACAGACAGTGTTTTTGGTGGTTTCTTCTAGGCAAGGAGTTATTTAATTCATGTATGATTTATAATTTCTAGTATAGCTTTCACCACCATGCAGAAACAATGTGGTCATATCCTAAGAAGCATTTCTTTCAGTGCAGCGGTTAATCACACAAAACCTCAGGTTGTAGTGCAGTCCAGCGAGAATCTGCGTCCAAATGTAAACTTTCCCATTGAAATCAAATTCATTCCCCTCCTGCTGGCTCTCTGCTGAACAAAAGTGACTTATTCTTAAAGAGAGAAAGAGAGAGAGAGAGCCAGGTAGAAAGGAGAAAGAGCATGTGGAGGACAAGAAAGAAAAGCCGATTGAGGACGGTGGAGTGGAACGGATGGGGTCTAAGAGGAGGTGAATTATAAAAGCTTAAATGAAAAGAATAAAAAATTCATAGGAATCAGACAGAGAGAGAAGATAAATGAGTAATATTGGAGTAGCGGAGAAAGGACGAGGCATTTATCAGGCAGAGAGCGCTCGGAGCATTAGAGGTTATATTTGAGGACAGCGGATTCTTGTTAATGTATTGCCGGGGATGGCGAGCAGACACGCTCTCACACACGTGCTTCAGCAGTCAGGGAGAGGTTGAACACCATCTGCTCAACAATAAAAATAATAATAATAATAATGATAATAACAGATTGTTTTCAGTTTAAAGATAACCTTACTGTTCTATACTTCTTAACTGGAATTTACACAAATGCTTTTGCAGGCCGGGTGGATTAGCATGAACCCTTAAGCTTAGTCAAACTTTTCTTTTCCTTGAGCTTCGTTTGAATCCTGCGTTTATTTTTGTGTTTGTGAATACTTGTGAGTACTGTATATCTACATTGTGTTTTCATTTCTGAGCAAAGTTAAAGTTTGGGGGTTTATTTTGTTTTCGTTTTTTTACTACACCCATGTGACAGGTTTCTTAAAGCACATTGGCTAGATTTAGTTTGATAGCGCAGTGCTGTTTTTTCTTTAGGAAATCTGTTTGAAATCAGTTTAAAATTGCAAAGTACGCATGTGCACATTTGAGTATCTGGGGGTATCTTCGGGACACAGACTTTCAGCATTTGACGGCTTCATTCTTTATCTCCCAACTTGAGAGTTACCGCTCCGTCTGTGTGAGTGTATGCCAAGTGACTTTGCACTAAATGATTCAACATGGACGTGTCTGCTCAGCAGGGGTGTGGGCTCATTGTTAAGAGGGCTAAAGGCCATGCACACACATACACAAACTAATGCAAACTTTGCTTGAAGTTGTCATTTCTAACCCTTTTTGTGCCTTTATTTCTCCCAAAACATCATTTTTTAAAATGTCTTATCAGTGAGAAGTGAATCTATTGTGTACCTCACTTTCAAATGGGTCTTCATTACTCATAAATGCCTGTTGTCCCGCTCTCGTCTTTGCAGGACAGCGACATTCAGAAGAAGATTGATCATGAGATCCGAATGCGTGATGGAGCCTGCAAGCTGCTGGCTGCCTGCTCCCAAAAAGACCAGGCTTTGGAAGCGGCAAAGAGTCTACAGACATGCAGCACCCGTATCATGGCCTACATGTCAGAACTGCAGAGGATGAAGGAGGCTCAGGTCATGCAGAAAGTCACACGCAGATCATCAGATGCAGGGCCGATGGGCGACAGGCTCCCATGTAAAGGAAAAGTCGCCATCTCAGGTGAGAAATAGACAAAAGCGTTTATTTCTGAGAGAAAAGTGATAGGAGAAGGTTCAGGGCGGAAATTTTCCCAGCATTTTGGAAGATTTTGAGAAAGCTTTTAAAGTTATTTAATCATTTAAATGTGGCACTGTTGTTGCCAAGAGACTGTGACCAGCAGTAAAAGGAGGAAATGGATCAAATTTAAGCTTCCTCTTATTACTGTAATTTAATGCTGAGCTGCTCTCATCAGCCTTTAATAGCAGATGTTTCATTTTTAAATTACTTTGTACTTTCTGACTTGCTGCTGTCCACCACATTGATGAAAGCTCACTCTGGAGATCAAGACAGTCAGATCAAATTTTACTGTCATCTTGTCTACTTGTAGAATGCAATGTAAGTAAACAAAGACATTTTGAAAAGCATTATTGTAATGATTTACACATTCACCCAGCAAGCGAATGATCCGTGGTTCGGTCACGGGATGTGGCACAAATGCCTTTGCAGTTGCATCAGGAAGGGTAAAAATCTGCCAAATTAAGCATGCGGTGCTACCTGCTATGGTGACGCTTTGTGAATAAGGGAGCAGCCAAAAGAAGCTTATTGAGATTCTTAAGAATAAAAATCCTCCATATTTTTACTCTTAAACTCTGTGACAATAAATTGCATTATTCCCAGTAAACCGGGTCTTCATGCAGCCCCTCGGTTCATCAGTTCAGTTCTGTCTGGAACAAGTTATTTTAGCTCCTGTCGCTTTAAGGCTCCCTGCCATAAAATTCCACATTATTCCAACTGGCAGTCCCTCATAAATTGAAGATTTGAACAGCAGGCGAACTTTCTGTGCACGTTTGGAGCTGTGAGATGACCGCATTAGCGACATCCTCTTTCTTTTAATTCATTTAGACCCAAAAACTTGTCTGAAGCTGAGCGCTTAGTGCAACCTGAAGTTTGCACTAGTGATTGGTGCCTTGTTTGCGACTTGGTTAATATGAGCATCCGTTGTTATTGCAGGATATTTACAGTCATGTGGCAAAGAAACTCCCATGATTCAGTAGCTTGTGGAATCACTTTTAGCAATCCTATTCTGTGTTATACAGCTATGTGTTTTTCTCCTGACAACACTTCCAAATGAGCTATACCTGTTCAGTCTTTCTCAAATTTTAAGGTTATGAACTTTGACATTTAAGATGTTAACTGTGGCCTGTAGAGTCTGAGATGCAGCTCTTAGGTATTTTCCAGTTTCTGTCATCATTGCATACTCTGACCTTGGGGTGAATTTGCTGGGACGTGCAGTCCTGGGAAGACAGTGGTTGTGTGTTAGCACACACCTGAAGGCTCCAGACCTGCAAACTGTCTAAACTTCTGTTTTCATAGAGGCATCTACACTTGCTGATGGTTAACTAATCAAGTGCATTTGATTAGTAGCACCTGACTGCTACTTATCCTCCTAATTCCTATGACAGCAGTAAGGCTATACTTTATTTTTCACGGGACTATTGAGGGTCCTGTGAAAGCTTTCTTTTTCACATGACTATAAAGAAAGGCACAATTGGTCCTCTGTTGTCTAATCTTCAGCCTGTTGTCTTTACAGATCTTCGGATCCCTCTCATGTGGAAAGACACGGAGTACTTCAAGAACAAAGGAGGTGAGAAGTCGTGTGTGTGTGTGTGTGTGTGTGTGTGTGTGTGTGTGAAGAAAGTCATTGATGACTTATGAATGATTTATACTTCCAGTATTTATTAATAATCAGCTTCTGTGGAAAGTAGCCCTCGGTTGCTTCCGCGGTTGTATCTGAAATCCTTGAAATAATGGGGCGGGGAGGTGTGAGATTCATTGAGACTCTAGAATGAAAATGACCTTTTATTTCTCGCTTCCGGGTGAAAACGCTTACATGGACGGATTGCGGTGTGACATCTCTGCTCTGTACCCATTTTTACACCCCAGACTCCAGACAGTGTGGCAAAAATCCATCTGTACAAAGTTGCCCTTTCTCACATCCAGCACACAACAGGAGGCTCTGTGTCAGATGAATTCTCAGCACTAGAAATATGCTATTTGCTGCTTTACTCAGTGGGTTGGGTATGGACCACACACTCACTCACTGTGATTTCTCTAGTCAGTGATCTACCCAGTTCTCACATGGGCTCAATCAGACATTAATTACTAGACTACTTACTGGGGGAGTTCACACAGTGAAGGCTGTTTAATTTCCAATTCAACTGATTCATTTAATATTGCCTAGAAACATTCAGGGGTGCAATGCATGTGCAAAAACGACTTTAGTCGCAGCTGTTAGAAATGATCTTCACAGTCATTGGGAGCTTTTTTGTTTTTTTAGCTTTATCTCTCTACTTTACTCCTGGAAGCACAACTTGACCCACTGTCCTGTCTGGATTGCTTTGCCTGCTGGCTATTACAAAGAATCACGAAGGCAATGAAGCGCTTCATTCTTAGTAGTGATGGGAGAGCTGTAAGCCAAAAACAAATAAAATCTGTGGTGCGTTTAAGGATCCACTCTAGTTTTCTGTCTTATGGAATATTCCTGTGAACCTGCTCGTATTAAATTGTCTTTGTGATAAAATTCAATAGAGCGCTGAGAATCTAACAATGGAATTTTTTTTATATTGGCCATTTTCTATCCCACCTGCTCTAGATAAATTTAATGTATGTTAACCTCCATACCGTCATTATAATAGTCTCAGTGCTCAGCCTCTCCCTTGGCAACTCGAATGAATTAATCTGCGTGACCTGTGCATGGAAATGAACTCTTGAGACAGGTAGTAGTCTCTTAACAAAGCTTAATGAGGCTGTAAGTCAAGGTCATTAAGCACACAGAGACATAAACTGAGGCAAAGTGTGTTCCTTTCTCATTTGTCCAGTCAGATTTTAGTGAGGAGTGTTGATTTCATACTTGGAATAGTAATTGCGCAATGAAGTGTGGGACATTAGGTGTCAATGTGCCGTTTACATGGAAGCGCGAGTAGAACTTACCAGTGCCAGTTATAAAGTGTTTTATGAGGAAGAAATACAAGATTATCCCCAATATGAGGTTGTGGGGTGAAGGTGCGATCATAGGGTTCTGGGAATCTTGGGAAATTCAAATTTTCCAATCTTTTCTTTAATGTCAAGTCCTTGCTCACCTCTAGACCAATTTCAGTGCTGCTGCTATTTTTAAATTGTTTCGTGTAAGCTCGTTTTGTTCCCAGAGGCACTGGTGCCTCTTCGGTGCTCACTGGATCTCCTCTAGTGTGTAAGAGCGGCAACCCATCCACTTTTATTTTTGAAACGTGGACATCGCTCAGACGCCTCAATGGACACAGCCCTTAGGAATTTGACAAAAAAAAACCCACTCATGTGCTACTCTTGAAATAATTCGGCACTTCTTTTCTTACAGAAAACTACTGTTTAGTCTCGCTGACCTTAGGCGATCATTCAAAACAACAAACTGTTCCGTCTCAAAATAGCGGCAACACTGAAATCAGTATATCAGTGTACAAGAAGGTGACCTTTAAGTGGAGATTGGTCAAATTTTGATTTTTATGGGTAGATTCCTGGAACTTTCTAATCAAACTGCTCGAGAAGAAGAGATTAGGCCTGTCTGCCCCGACTCTGTCTGCTCCATCTGTTGTAGTTTCTTTCATAATTTCTCACTGGTGTTATGGAAATGATGGTTTTCTTAGACACAAAGATTTCAGGGTTTATCTATAATCACAGTGAAACCTTCCCTAAAATATAATCTTCACATACACAAAGATTCCTGTAGTTTAGTTTCAAAATACTGTTCACTATTTCCCATGAATTCTTAGCACAGCTGACCATTAAACTGAAACCAACAGTTTAATGTTTGCTGCATTGCCATTTTGGCTCTGATTTTTAAAGTGATGCAAGTAAATGAAAGCTGCTGAAGTGTTTCAAAAATGCACTGTTATGTAGAAGTGTTTCCTCTTCTTCTCTTCTGACTTTCTACATTTTCATTCGTAGAGCTTCATCGATGTGCGGTGTTCTGCCTGTTGCAGCTGGGAGAAGAAATCTTTGATACAGACATGGTGATAGTAGACCGGACACTCACCGATATTTGCTTTGACAACACTATCGTATTGTAAGTCACCTGTCAGTCCTATAACCGAACAGCCATATAATCTGTGACCATCACAGAAGACTGTAGTAAAACCAGTAGTTTAATATTGTATTAACATGGTTTTGTAATGTTGTACATCCAAAGTTGAACAATTAGTAAATGCACTGTTTGATACACTGTAAGTACCAATGAGAGGGCGATCTATAACACCTGATTGTTAAGCCAATTTTATGTTCGGTATTTAGAATTCAAATAAATTTAGTTGGCAAGTAACTGAAAGTGCAATACAGTACAAACTACAATCGTTTTGCCAGTTCAGTTTTATTTATGTAGTGTCAAATCACAATAACAGTTGCTTCATATTGTAGGATTATCCTACAATACCCTAGAGACCTAAAGACCCTACAATAATACAGAGAAAACCCCAATAATCAGATCTCCCCCTACGAGCAAGCACTTGGCAACGGTGGGAAGGAAAAACTGCCTTTTAACATGAAGAAACCTCCAGCAGAACCAGGCTCATGAATACTGTACAACATTTTTGCCCAAAATATTATACAAGAGAGGTATAAAAGAGCACACATGAAGCACATAGGTATGTGAAAGTAAGCACTGTACTCGAGTGGATGCACTTAGTTACTCTTTTAAAATGACCCTTAAAGAGATGGTGATGATGAGCATTTTCTCTTGCAGTAGTGAAGCCAGCCCAGGTTTCGAGCTACGGGTTGAGTTGTATAGCTGCTGCTCAGAGGATGACTATTCTGCAGGCAGCACACCAAGGAAACTGGCCAGCAAGCTGAGCTCTTCACTGGGTCGATCAGCTGGGAAGAAACTCCGGGCAGCCATGGAGCCTGGACCGTGTAGTCCCGTAAGCAACGGAGGGGGAGCCCCTCTCCTGCTGCCAGTTCCCTCTGTACCGTAAGTTTAGCTTCATATAATATCTATAGTTTTTATACAAAAACAGAAAATGGATTGGAAATAACTTGTAATTTCAGAGAGCAGATATTTATTGAGACCATCGCTCACTGCAAACATGCATACTCAAACACCAAATTAAATTCTTCTCTTCACTCTTGTGTGTTGACAGGGGCCCGAAGTACCACCTCTTAGCCCACACCACACTGTCACTGTCACACGTCCAGGACAGCTTTCGCACGCATGACCTCATCATTTCAGGCAACGGTGAGTGGCAGCCACCATCAATCTGTGTCCTCGCCATCTTTCTGCTTCCTCTGCCAAATCGGCCATCTGTCTATTTTTCGTCTTTCTCGTCACCGCCTCACTTCTTCGCCCGGCATTCTGATCATTTCCTTTACACCAGCATATGGCGCAGCTATGCCTCCTCCTCTTTTCCTCCTCTGTCCTCCCACTTTCTCTGACAGGCAGCCATTGTCAAGGTCACAGTAATAAAGGCTGCGCTAGTGAGGTGACTGCTGTGTAAAGCTGTAATGATGCTGGATAACAAGGGTCCAGACCCTAACACAGACAGGCCTCTAGTGTTTTATTCATTGGCCCTGCAGCCTGCTGTAAAGTTTCACTGCCAAACTGCATGACACTCCCTGCAGCTGCCATCCTTTTATACCCCAGTGTGTGCTAAAGGGGGGACGGTGTGACGTGAGGATGCAGTGTGTGTCGGTTTGTGTGTGTGGATGCATGTTTCTGTGTGGAATTTTAATGGCATGGGAATATTTTTATTTATTTATAAGTGTTTATTTTTTCCCCATCCATCTATTCCCTCCCTGCAGAAGAGTGCTCGTACTGGCTGCCACTCTATGGTAGTATGTGTTGCCGCCTCGCAGCTCAGCCTCACTGTATGACCCAACAGATGATGAGCGGGTGCTTGAAAGTTAAGGTAAGCTGGCAAGCCTGCAAATGTGCGTTGCTGCAAACTATTCCTCCAGGGGTTGTGCTAGATTTTTTGGCATATATCCACACTTTTTATTCTTTTTCTCCCCTACCACATTCCTGTTCTCTCAATCTCATGTTGTCGTCTCTCTTTGTGTGCGTATTTTTTGCTCCTTTTTTCCATTTTTTCTTTACCTAGCAGCAGTGTGGAGGTGACCCTCAGAGTTGGACAAAAGTTCACGCCGTTCTCAAAGGAACAAACCTTTTCTGCTACTACCGGCAAGAAGATGTGGAGGCTAACGTTGAGCCAGCTTTCACTATTGGTATCAACAAGGTCAGCAAAGAAATCTGAAAGGCAGTATATTATCTCTTTGAGCTCGATCCAGCCTTAGAGAAGCAGTAGCTGCATATTTTTGGTAACACCTTAGGCATCAGAATAGATGGTAAGAAAACAAGCTTGTGGATTACCACACGTTTAAATAACAAGCTCACTGGTAGACTCTGAGCCTAAAGAGAAAATTTAGCTCTTTTCTTTGCAGCGGTTCTCAAGGTTTATTTTAAAAAGCCACCTAGAGCTGTCAGAATCGAGCTCCATTGAGTTCATGAGTACCAAACTGCGGTTGTTACCTTTTGAGGTGTGACTATAGAAACGTTCATCAGGCCTGTAAAGGCACATTTCTACTGCTCAAAGCTTTGTATACACAGGAAGACCCCTCTATCCAATTGGAAGTCATAATTCTCTCTTGCCATCATTTTTCCCTGCATCAAATAAAGATCAGTCAGCTGGCCAGTCACGCTCTGAATCATCTCATTTCCTGTGTCTTTAAGAGTCGATTCCTAGACTGCTTCACAATCTTTCTGTAGTGACGCACTCGGTCTTTTGTGTCCTCTGACCTTGAGCATGCTGATAACCTAAAGCCAAGTCAATCAGATCAGGTCTGTATAATCTTTTGTGCGGCTCACATTAGAGGAGACAGAAAGAGGGAGCGCAGCATGGCAAAGGCGTGAACAGGACAACACTGCCATCTAGTGGTCATAGTCATACCTAGCCATATTTAGAGTACAGCAAGTTATGGGAATTGGGAGTCAGAATCCTTTTGTTGGATAATTGCTGGAGGGAAATGGTTTGGAAGAGCACTAATTGGTGACTTTATTAATGAAGGCTTATTTTCAGTGGAGACTTATTCATTGAACCACACTGTACTTCCATTCGTTCCCTGTTGTAGACATTTTTGCGGTAGATGATTGTATTCTTTGCCACTCCTGTGTTTCAGGAGACCAGAATACGTGCATCAGAGAAAGACCCTCTCAGTAAAGTTCAGAATATCTGCATCAGCAACCATTACGGAGGGGAGGAGGTTACGCACACTGTGACCACAGACAGCCGCGAGGAGACACACCGCTGGATGGAAGCCTTTTGGCAACATTTCTACGATATGAGTAGGTCCTTATGTGTCATTTAAACCCGCAACATGTGGTCGTTTAACATATGTTTTAAAGGACAGCATATAGTGCCGTATATTCTCCATCTGCTGCTTGATTTGTTGATGGTGACGTTTGCCTCCAATGTACAGGCCAGTGGAAACAATGCTGTGATGACTTAATGAAAATTGAACTTCCATCGCCGCGAAAACCAGCTCCTATCACACCGAAACAAGGCTCTTTGTATCATGAAATGGGTAAGAATTCTCCTTGTGTCAAGGTGTTTTTTGGTCACTTATAACCTAATGTGAAAAATAAAGCACTGTGCCTGCATTGCATGTGGCTGTGTTGAATTTCTGTTTCTTGAGTGCACGTGCATCAAAGATGCTGTCAATTACGTTTTCCTATCCGATTTCTCAAACTCACTCTCTGCTTCACTTCTCTGTGCTCTAAATAGAAGGGTTCTTATCTCTGACGTGCTGACTAACTTGTCTTCTGTTTCTCTATTCCTCTTTTTCCTTTTCACGTTCCTTTGTATGTCATATCTATCCTTCCTCGCCATTTCCTGTTCCCCATTTCCCTTATTTCCGTGTGAAATAACGTAAAATTAATTTCATCACGCTTTTCATAAACTTTCACCGTTCATTGTAATGGTTGAATTATCTTGATGCATGAATGAAATCTTTCTTTGTTTTCCCATCACTCCTGTTTGAATGAGCGTGTATCCTTTTCCTTTTTTTGTCATGTCCATTAAAATTGCCAAACTACCAACTTTTCCCTCATCCCCGTCTCTGCTCTATCCCAACTCTCTCACCAACTTCCCTGTTGATTTTCCTAACCCTGGCAGCTCCTCTTGCCACACCCTCCTGTGAGGGTCTTCTGCTGCAGGATAACGCTGTGTCTGCTGAGATTCGTGCTCTGCTCTCATCCTATTACAACGACAGGTGAAGTAACAGGACTAGGACTCAACATGAATTGGTTTGTGGTAAATGTTGCAATCCCAAGAAGCTGGAGTCTGCATTCTGAATAGAATTATGCAGTATTGTAATCTGCATGAATTGGAAAGATGTCATGAATACACTCAAAATGTTAAAAATATCCTACAGTAATTGCTATCTTTAGCACTTGTTCTAAAGAAAAAACCCTGCAATTTAGATTTAATCCCAGGAAAAACTGATCAGTCTGTAAAACTGGTCTCAGGTTTACTCCATGGCGGCATACTAATAAGATTTGCCGCTTTTCTCTTGCAGTTATTGAGTCATCTGATGACCTCAGCAGCAACGTGTCAGACATCCTAGCTCGGAGAATGCAGGAGCTGGAGCTCCGTAGCCAGCTAGGCACCTCTCCCACCTGGATGTCTGCGTTTGAGGAGAGCAATGCCAGATGTACTGGCCGCTCTCGTCACTGTACTCGCATGTCTGGCCACAGCCCCTGCACCCCTCATCGACTGCCTCGGAGTCCTGTGAGTCCTCACCGCTGCCCACAGCTCGGCCTGCTGTCTTCAGACGCAAGTCTGACCTCAGATAGCGACAGCCACTGTAGCACCAGTCCCTGCTCTCACCACCACGGCTGGCCTGAACCTACTTCCAGCTACTCTCTTTTGTCATCTTCCCCCTCGCGTCTGAGGCCACGCACTCTTTCTTTGGATGCTAAGCTCAGCACCCTTCGAGGGAGAGGGTACGGAGGTGGAGGGACCTTCCAGTGTTCCTGCCAGCCGCCTCCCTCGTCCCTGCTTGCTCCTCTCCCCATCTCCAGTCGCTCCCCCCGGTCAAAGCACAGCACACAAACCACGCTATCCTGCTCCAGCTCCACCTCAAGCAACAGCTCCAGCAACAGTGAGGGCAGCCACAGCCCAGAGTCATCAGAGGGAGGCCCCTTCTCTAGGCCCTCCCCAGCTCGACGCAGCCTAAGAAACCTCAGGGCCAGACTTGATCCTCGCAACTGGCTCCAGAGTCAGGTGTAAACTTCATTTCTGACAGTGGTTTTTTTGGGGTTTTTTGCTTGCCTAAAGGCAACAGTGCTTATTAAACCATGGTTTAATTAGCTTAACACACGTGAACCAAACTCAGGCAATCTGCGATGCCACATGCACAGCCCTGAGAAGGATGCCTCCAGCCTGCCTCTTGGTGGAGGACGAGCCATGGAAGACCCTTCTTGGGCGAACTGGAATGTCTTCTAACACAAAAGACATGTGACAATCACTGCAGGAGTCTCTGACATTTGCTTGGTTGCCACAGTGTTTCAAAACAGTCCAAAAGTATTTGGGAGGTACTCTGCTTGCTTTGAGAATTGATGGTAATGCTGCTTGGAAGAAGTTGATGCTAACAGATAAGGGCATGCTCAAATTCATGCCACACTAGGTCTACTTTCTGTCTTTGAAAATCTGATTTTGAAACTGGAAAAAATAAAAACAAAGTAAAAAAAAAAACACACATTTTGAGTGGCCAGTGATCCTGGCCACTCAAACATGTCTGTTAATGCACTAGTCGTATTTTGACTGGATGTTTCCTGTTATGTTCAAAAAGTTTGCAGTGTTTGCAGTATAGAAGCCAGTTAGCATGAGGTAATATGAACACACCAGTCAAGATTTTTCCAATATTAGAGACTGCTATGTGTAGAGGTAAGGGTTATTTGTCGCCTGTACTGTGATACTTGTTTCAGTCTACTTATTATTCATGCTATTTGTGGGGTCTCCCAGAACGACTATGCACCATTTTTGTTTTCATGCATGTTTTGACTTGCAGTTAAAATATTTCTTCGTCAGATCATTTCAAATGATTCTGCAAGTGCTCATACTTACTGTACTAGTTACGACTGTGATCTCTTCAGGGTAAAAAATCTGTGCTCTCCTCTTATCTGCACACTATTGACAGGCTGCCATCAGACTAAGTAATAGATTTGTAATAGATAGTATTACATCACACAGTAATAGATCACACAGTGCAACTCCTAAGCAAACTGATTTTAACCAAAGCTCAATTATTATTGAAAACCCAAGCCATACTAATCTGCAGCATTGTTTGTTTTCAGTTTCCAATCCTGCCGTCCAGCGATTTATTATCACGCAACAAAGAAAGAAAACTGATTTAATCTTGGCGAAATTCTAAAAAAACATTCTAAAAAAAAAAAAAGTGTGCTTACATGAACTCTAGTCAGTCACCTTTTTAATGATTTCTTAACACTGCCGCCAACTTCTTGTTACATTTTTGCTAGTTAGACAGTCAGTGCAGTTTCTTCTTCTTACAGAAAACCTTATAGGAGGGTTGGTGTTGTCAGTGCAGTAAATCTTTGCCTCTTTTTTTCCCCGTTTCCGTGTTTATTGTGGACTCTGGAAGCCGTTGCCCTCTTGGGGACTCAGAACTCGAATCATTTTTACTAAGATCTGTCGTACGCTGAACGACAGCATTTGTTACTGTAAATTAATTTTTATAAGTTAACAAATAAACCTCCTGTATTTGGTTTTTTTTTTTTGTTACATTACTGAATTTGTTATAAATGCAGCTGTGTTGATATTTGATGATCATAATATTAGATAACGTGCAGATCTTTTAACTGTCACAGATAACATTGAATGTTATAACCTTGGCGGAGTTTCCCGTGTTGGCAGGCTTCGTGTTCTGCATGTATGCCATCCTCGGAGGTGAACTGAAAACGAGAGATGTGGAAATCTCGTGTTTAAATAATATAACATTAAATAAATGTTTTATGAATTAAAAATTGTCTTTTCTTATGTATCCAAATTAACATGTTCTGTGTATATTTTTATGGTGAAATTCTTTAGTAATGCACTGAACTTAAAAATAAAATCTGATATTTCTGTTAGAAGGTTAAATCACGCTACTTTTCTTAATTTTGTACACTAAAAGCCCCCCAAATTAAACCCTTTCCATGCATTGAGAGAGGTTTCCATCAGATCAGAAAATGACTTTAAGTTCTCTATCCTTTGAACATGTGTTGGATCATATTCCATCCACTTCTGTTCTGCCCCTTTTTCCCTCTCTTGCAACAAATCCCATTTGAGTTCCCCCTGGAGAAGCAAATCCACTTAGAAGCCGCCGCAATCTGTGCTGCAAAAGACTCAAAAAGTAGGTAGAACAGAGACTTTTATTGTCTATGTTTTGATAGCAAAGCCGCAGATTAGTCAATAGTACAAAGCACAATTACAAACATCGGAGGTAGTCGACACTGAGTCTTCACTGAGCATTGTAATATGCATAGAGAACACTATGGCCATAATGACTTTGTTTCAAATGTCTCAGAGGAAAACCCAAAGCGCCCTGTTCTGTTTGTAGTGCAGAGTTGTGCTATTGTTGTGCTATTGTAACTTCACGTATGCTTAAAGTATAAAAATCAAACACTGAATTATATTAACACCGACATATACATATTCATCAGCATATAAGACCAGTAAATATTTTTATAATAGGCTTCATATGGTGCTGATTATTCACTTCTGTAACCCAGTAGGGACATTTCACACAAAGTTTGGCAATTACTTGATTTTCAGCTGGATTACATAAGTAAATGGACAGCATTACGTTAAGTTGCAGATAAAACAGAGGTAACCCCGCCCCCAGTCTTCCATGTCCTCCATACTAAAACATCTCTCTTTGTGCACTTGCTTCCTGCAGCTCAATGACCCACTCTCATTAGCAGGCACACCGTGGGTTGCACACCCGCAGAGCCACCCCAGCCAGACTCCTCCAGGCAAACGTGGAGAACTTTGCAGGGCATGTTTCAGCCCTGCTGATGTACGTGGAGGCAAGCCGATGGAGCCGCTTCGCACCGAATGCGTTGTAGTGCCCTGGGAGGACTTGGTCGACCTGTTAAATCAATTTTAAAGCCAATAAACATGTATTTTATTTAACAAATAATGTTTAGTACATGTTAAATTATATTGTTTTAAGTATTAGCACAGAAAACACAGCTTGTATATGTAGGCTAATAGATACTGGTATGCCAAATTTCAGACATTTTCATTATAAATCTATGAAATGTTGATATACGGTGCTTTGGGATAAATACCCCTGGAAAAAAAGTGGAACTGTGTACTGAAATTGTGAGGCTGCTCTCTAGTGGGCCTTAGAGTTACCTGTTCGCTGTCCACCAGCCCAACCAGGCGCTCACAGCTGCTTATGTAGTCACTGACATGGCTGTAGGGCAGCCAGTCAATCATTGCGCCGTCATACACAACGTCGCCACTGAAAAGCAACTTATTGTCCCGGTCATGAAGGCAAATGCTTCCCCGAGAGTGTCCGGGCATGTGAAGCACAGTCAGCTGTCTATCACCAAGATTGATGACATCACCTAAGCAGGAGAAAGAGAGGTTGAGAAGGCATTAGGTTTTGATAATTATTCACACATACAAACATGGCATGAACCGTAATCACCGGCGACTATGCATTTAAAATCTTAGACTGTCATGTCACTGAGTCACACAGATTCTGTGACATTCAGTATATCATCGATTTGGTCGAGGCCAGTTATGAGTTGCACTGGCAAAAAGGGTGAAGTTGATACATCAGGGAATGAGATATACCAGCTGCACTGCAGTAGTGGCTCTGACACAGCAGAACAAGTTACTCTACAGTACTGCATTTTGCATCAAACCCCAATGGATATAGTGGTTCAGCAAATACATTATTTATGATATAAGCTTTGTGTATTATTATGTGTGCTATTCTGGTGAATGTGTGCTTTACATAAAGACTCCAGTGACCAGTGCTTTCAAACAATGTATCCACTTTCACATTTATCAAGTAGGTTGATTCAGCTCGCCACCTGCTGATCTCTGACCCACTAATAATAATAATAATTTTTAATAATAATTTTTTAATTTTTAATTCTACAACTGTTTATAACTTGCATAGTTCACATTTCTGTATAGCTGTATATCTTATATTTCTGTATAGTTTTTCATATTTATATCCTGTTCATAGCCTGTACATAGCTTGTACTCACTACAACCTGTACATACTTATAGTTATAGAATATTCACAACATACTTCATACCGTGTACATTATAACATACCATAATAGACCCATTTCTGTAATATACTTACATATCTATATTATTGCTAATATATATTTGTAATAGATCTATATCATGGCTAAAGCACTTCTGGATGGATGCAAACTGCATTTCGTTGCCTTGTACCTGTAAGTTGTGCAATGACAATAAAGTTGAATTCTATTCTATTCTACTATAAAAAAATTGTTTAAGAAAAGAGAAGACTGTGTGGTTGTTACTCCGTGCAGAGGGATGCTTTCATTAAGTGTGACACCAGTCTCTGTATGCTCTTCTTCTTTCTTGGAAGCAAGAGAATACATCAAAGCCATCACACTGGCTTAAAATAGAACAGCTCTGCAGATATAGAGAATGAGCATATAGTTGCTACCAATAGAATTTTTTTGGTTGTTTTTTTTTTTAAAGCATCCACTTCTAATAGGGAGAAATTGTCTGTACCTGCATTCCTTGGATAGAATATCCTGTTTTATGTAATGGGATAATTGCACCTGTGTAATCACCAGTCCTGGCCTCATGTTGCTGCATTGAACTGGTTCCTCTAGCCTACTTTGTAACTGTAAAAATTACTGGCAGACCGCCCCCCTTGTCCCATCCCCACTACCTCCATTACATATGTAATACGTTTCGATGTGTGAGCTAGCAAGTCATTGTTGGTCTTCTGCCAAATCGCTGTGCAGAATCTGAGGCTGGAAACGACTCTGTAGAGCGTACTGTGCTCACACTAGGCCTGGTGCATCCATCAAGCCCATTACTGTATCGATTATGGTCCTTGTCACTAAGTGAATGCTTTTAGACCACGCTGGTATTTGATCACAGATCCATCCCTCTAGCCTAAATCAAATCTACAAGGGCTGTATCTCCTACCTACCCTCCTGCAGTATGTGTGTGGGCTGCACAGCCTTGACTTTGTAGTGCCTTGCCCTCCATCCCGGGCTGGGAGCCTCGGCTATCTCCCTGTCGCTGAGCCAAGTGACCGTCTCGAAGTTGTCTCCGTTGGCCAGGGCATCGACCTCCGCGCTGTGGACGCCCACCTGTTGGAACTGATGCAGACCACCGGAGTGGTCGAAGTGGGCGTGGGTGGCGATGGCAAGCAACGGGTTCTTCCTCTGCGGGTCTTTTCCCAGCAGGCCTTTGGCGTCGATGTATTCAGGTAAGCTCCTTAAGCCCAGACCCGTGTCTATCACCACGTCCTGGTGTGTGCCGCGCAGCAACCAGATGTTGGCTCGGTTCTCCGACTGGTAGAATCGCTCCTGGATCCAGAAGATTCCGTCTCCGAGCGATTTGTGAGCGTACCAGTCGACTGCAGACATCCCAGTTCATTCGCTTGTCGAAGTAGGGTTCAGTATGGTGTCGTACTGTCAGGTGATTTATTGGGGGGAGAGGTGTAACTAGCCTACCAGCTACAGATGATATGTTTTCATTGAGGTTAATGCGATGGTGGCCGCAGACACACCCTTGTAGGAGGACACTAAGCTCACTGGGCAAACCGATAAACGACGGCAGCTTAACGTGGGTTGCAATTGGCTATACGCAAACCACGCCTCCTCTGTCGTCACGCAGAGGAGGAGCGAGTTAAAGCCACATTTACGCATGCTGACAGTGGCGTATGGCGTGTGCAGGTTTCCAAAGCCGGTGCTAGCTAAGCAGTATAAAGTCTAAGCAGTATCTTCATTAGGTTCAGCTGAAATGTATGTGATTTTTAAGAAGTTGCCGAGGGACAGATAAAACCGGCCAGAGAGGTACATTAAAAAACTGAAACATGCGGATCCAGTAAGAGCTAAATATCGCTGTCCAGCTCTGAAGTAGACTGTGCTTTTTTACATTAGGCGCAGTATACTAACAGGCTTCTAGTAAGTATTTCAACATACTATACACGCAGAGTGCGTCTCTGATGCTGACTAAAGCTTCATTGCTGGCAGAGTCACGCTAAAGGCGATGGAAGCTGTAGTACGTTAACTTTCATCAACACGTGTTGACTGGAGATATGTGGACGTGTGTGTGTGTGTGCAGGAACAGAGGAGACCTGCAGCCATGGCAGGCAAGGGTCGTGGAGTGGGTGCTTTTACCTTCAATATTGACGCTCTGGGCATCGGCAGGGGCAACATGCCAGAAGCCAGGGTGGGGCCCAGTCCTCTGTTTCCAGTAAGTACCGAACACAGTCTTTTACACACACACAAGCAGTATGTCAGATTGCATTTCAATATAACAAATTCACCTCTAATGCTCAAAAGGGTTGAGGTCAAACTTTACTGGAGTGACTTTAGGAGAGACCTTTTTGAGAGAGGTAGGTGAAATTTGCATGGAATTTGAATAGCAGACTATATACAGTGGATGTTTACTTATAATAAGTTAAGGTTTATTCTTTGTAATGAAATTTACAAAACATTTTACTGCATTTGTATTTAAATGAAGGCAGATGAAAGTATATTCATCGTGCTCATGGCCAACATGTGTTTAAGAGTTATGACCCAATGAGTGTCTCTCACAGTGTTCACAAATAAGCACAAAGGGGGTAAAGGGCAATAATGTATGTGCTTATGTAAAATTCATGGCCAGGTTTTCATTGGCCGTGTGTATTCCCCAAGAATATGGCAGATATTTACATTCCTCTTGGATTCTGCCAGGATGCTTTATGGGGATTTTTTTTCTTTTAAACACAGTTTGGACTATGCTATGCTTACAATGTAGTATATTTTGACTATTCATACTGAAAAAGTTGAACACCTTTACATGGCAGTCTGAATTTCAGTTAGATTTGAAATTTATTTGCACTTGAACATCATTAATATCGGCATTACATCATCCGTACTTCTCCAGAACACTGATTTTAAACCAGTTCCACTGAAAGCTGGTGAGGATGAGGACTACATGCTGGCCTTAAAACAAGAGATGAGGGGAACAATGCAACGGCTGCCACACAACATCAAACCTCAGTCCAATAAAGCAGGTGAGGAGAGCGGTGCATTAGAAGCCTGACATCAGCTGAAATGACGCTGTAAGACAGTTGTCTGCTGTTGGGGAAGATAATGCAGCTTTTAGGAACAAAGACTTTCAGTTAAGGTCATATCTGGGAAAGGGAGAGATGCAGATTAATGACAGAATATTGAGTTACAGATGTCTCATCTTGCGAAACCACAGATTTCTTTTGTCTGGATTACTGGCTTTTTAGAACTCTCCTGTTCCACAGTTAGCTAAATGTAACCATGTAAAGAAGTCAGTGTATTTTATAGGGGGAAGGGGGGGGATTGCTTATTCAGCAGGGGGTCTGTGGTGAACATGACTATAGGGAAATTATCTATGAAAAGGAGGTGCACCCAGTTCTTCTGTGCAGAAGCAAATATACACACATCATGACCGATAAACAGAGAAGCAGCTGCTTCATATCTACAGCCTCTTCAGCAAGACTCTCATCCCACGGTTGGGCACTACTTCCACTGTCTTAGATAGCTGTTAGACATTGTACTCCATCCCAAACCTGCAGTAAAAAGAGAGCTGGTTGATGGGCTGTAGAGCAGAACAGAAATTAAACGTCTTTTAGCTTGATGAGACCAAGGCCTATTAACTTCTCATCAGTGATCATCATTGAAAACAACTAGTCTGTCTTTGACAGGAAAAAAAGAAGGATTTGTTTGACAGGGCTCATTGTATTGACGCACAATGGGAGAGTTGAAGGAACTCTGTGAAGATCCAAGAAGGAGAATTGATAATTTACATAATTTGGGGAAAGTCTATTTGAGCTATTTTTAAACAATATCAGATTCCAAGTTTTCCATTTTCTGGAAGAAGATCCGAACTGTTACCCTCAGATAAGAGAAAATTGGTTAGGATGTTCACAACAACCCAAGAACAACCGGGTCACAAGTCTACCGTGAAATTGAAATTACTCAAAGACCAGCCGAGTTTTAGTTCTTTTGCCGACCACAAAAGAATACCCTGCTCCAAAATCAACAACTGAAATTTGCAGCTGCCTACATGGCCAAATTCTCGTCTGTAAAAAATCAACAACTTCAAATTCACCTTAAATCCACAGCTAGACGGTTGAAATTTTGGACACAACTGGGTGTTCAAACAGGACAGTGTTCCCAAATGCACATCAACATTGGTTTTGGATTGGATAAAGCAAGACCAACATTAAGATTCTGGCTTTCCCAAAACCACAGCCTCAACGTTATTGAAAATTTGTGGACTATGCTTAAAAGTCGGGTCCGTCTGGGTGGGCGCCATTTAGTGTTATCAATCCTTTCATCCTTCAAGGACTGCCAAAATTAATCCAAGCTTGTGTAACAAATTCTTTGGGGGTTTTTTTGTTTTGTTGTTAGAGGCATTAATGGTGCATGCTGTACAGTCCTTCCACTCTATAAAAATAAGAGTTCAAAGAAATCATTAAAGCCCCGAATTACCATCACATTCATGCCATTGACTGTATGCAAACTACTGACCATGACAATGTGGGGTGAGGATCACGAGTAACACTGCAGTTTGTGTTGACGCACAATAGAGTAAGTGTTTTTAAGAGTATGACCTTTCTTTTGTTTACATGAAAACAGAAGTGGAGAGATACACCGAGAGATACCTGAAGCAAAGCCAGATTGATGACAATGAATGGACTCCAGGTACGTATGTAACACATCATCATGGAGTTAGGTGGAACACAAAAAAAGAGGACGATGATAACATTTTTATTTTTTTAGACTGGAACCTTTTTCCAAAAGAACTGATGCCCAGAAGAAAACGACCTCGAGCTAAAACGGGTACATTAAACACAATATGTATGAAATGACATTTCTTTTTACTTTCTTTGGGTCTTTATTCTTATAGTAACAATGTTTAACTCCAACAGGCACAAAGAAAAGTGCGAAGATATCACGCAAGGACGCAGAGAACATTCTGACCAAATTAGATGTAAGCTTCATTTAAATTTACTGTCAGTTCTCTCTCCACATCTTTGGTGTTTCTCGTGAGTAATTTGATATTAATGTCAGGAACTGGCAAACAAAGATGACCCTGAAAAATCAGATGAGGAGACTGAAAAGAAGCCAGGAAATAAGGATGAAGAAGAGGAAATTGAAGAGGAAGAATACGAAGAGGAGGATATTGAAGAGGTGCAAATTTCAAGATGTACTGAAAAATGTGTTACACATAATGATCAATATGTGCAAACTAGATCTGACATTGCTTTTTATTTGTCCCGTGTAGGAAAACGACTACATAGAAAGCTACTTCGACAACGGTGAAGATTTCGCCGCGGACAGTGACGATAATATGGATGCCGAAGCAACATACTGAGCGTCTCTCAAGCAAGGAAGTGCTGAAGTTAAACATAATGTGACTGCTTCTTTTGGTTAAATATTGCACATGAGTTGGGAAAGCTGTTCAGTAGAGTGGAGCGAATTCTTTTCTAATCAAGCTTTCGTTAAAGACTAATGTAAATAAATACTGAAATATTTGCACATGGCAATAATTTATTCAAAATAGATTTATTTTTCATCCTCTAGTCAGGTTTCACAGGTTGAAAGGCACATACTGTTAAGAACACACAATGCTCTGTCATAGAATATCAACTGAACAGTGATAAAATAAAAGGGCTACATAACAAGTCTAAAAATTGTACATAATTACAAATGCGTTATTGTGGGAATATTGTGCATTTTCCTCACCATGCTCTTATTTATATTTTTGATTTTTAATTGGGGAAAAAAAAAACCCAGTTCTTTCAAGCAGGATGGAAATTCAAGAAAAATTCATTTTAACTCCAACTGAGGATCAATACTGGTAGTGTACGTAAAAACTGATGTTCAGTCTTCAAATAAATTAATTTTAATTACACACACAGTGGCAGCAATCCTAACTTTTCCAACAAGTACCATTGGAAAGTGCAATGTAACTAACATGGCAAAAGTTACAGCTCAAACATCTTTTATACAAATCCACAAACTCCCTGGGCAGCATTTGTGTGTAACCGGCTAAAAATTCTCCAGCACAGCTGACTGCAAAGACACCATCTCGAGTTTACAGGAGACACTCAGACCAACTATGAAATACAGTCACTTTTAAAAAGGTTGAAGCAGCACAGCATTGGTCTATCAAACCAGACGTAAATCTTGCAAAGAGTTGGACCCACATTCAGTCTGTCAACTGTATGCAAATGGAGAGACGCAAGTTATGATTGTGGCCACAACTTAATCTTTCAATCCTCCAAAGTTATTGTCTCCTGTATAGTTCAGCCAGATGGATTAGAGTGATGTTTTAAAAGTTATCTGTAAATGGGAACATCAGGATAGTTCTATTAGTTCTCTGAGTTAGCGACACATTTTAGGTGCTATGCTATGTTTTCTCATTTTCTCTATCTCCACCGTCTCCTGCTTTGTCCGCAACCCGTCCCTGCTGAGTTCCATTAACTGCAAGCCTATGTTGAGCATCTCCAGGAATGTCTTGACTCCCGATCGAACCGTTGCCTTGTTGAGACTCATGAGAGAAGCCTTTCTGAGTTTGTGTAGGCATACCATGATGGCTAACGTCAGCTTTCACAAGAACTTCATAGTACAACAGATAAAAGATGGGTGTGACGATGCCGACAAAAAGCATGATTGCCACAGCAGTCCACCATCCCATGCCCCAGTCTGCCCCATAATAAGGATCCTTCCTCTGTACTGGTTTATATCCAGCTTCTCCTAGTAATGGCTGCTGCTGCGTTAAAGAGGACACAACCTCACTGAGGCCGCTCCGAGATGGTCCTGTGGATTTCACCAGCCGCTCAATGTCCTTGTCCTTCTCCATCAGGAATCCTTCCACGCTGTCAGTGGAAGAACAGGAGTCCATGGAGGATTCAGAAGGGAGAGAAGTAATGTGCGAGACCTGAGGCGGGTGTCTAGTGCCTGTGGGCGAGGCAGATTTGAGAGTAGCAGCGTTATGAGTCTCAGTGAGGACACTAAAGCGCCTCACAGGAATCTTAACTGAACGCAGGGCAAAAAAGTCCTGCTCTGTCAAAAGGTTGTTCGCACGCTTGATGTCCGCCACCTGGGATTCACAGGGGGAAAAAAATTAAAAAATTATAATTAATAAGCCACTTACAATTTGCTGTCTGTTAAACCTGTACTTGAACTCTTTACATGCATATATAAAAAAACACTGATTATAATAAACTTTCCACAGATGTTTGTCAATCTCACATATCTTTTCTAAAAAAGTGCTGCTTTACATATAATAAGAAATCATTTTGAAACATTGTAGTGAAAACTACAATGTTTCAATCTGAAGGTGTTAGGTTGCTTCCAATTCTTTGTTTAGCAAGCAGTTTCAATTTCAGAAATTAATAACCACTATCATCATAAAATAAAGTGAGCAACAGCAGCTTACCTACCTACAACTCACCTGCTTTCCTAGACATATAAAGCAACAAAGCATGTTTCTGTACGTTTCCCACATAAAGAGAAAAGTGCAGGTGTACAAAAACAAACAAATGAGGATTTTAGTCCATGCTGCAAAGGAGAGGTAAGACAAACACACAAATCTAAGTAAACACATACTGAGCAATGGTACTGTAGGGCGATGCTGTTCAGAGTGTCTCCCTCCTGGATATCTCTGGTCAAATAGATAATGTCATCCATTCTCTCTTTAGAGGTGCTCCTCCGGAGTCTCTCTCTGCCACGAGGCCGAAGCTCATAGCTTTCCCCATCCTCTTCTGACATATCATTTTCTGAGCTGTTGTTTCCGAACAGATAGGCATGCCCGCCATTGGCAGGCTGCACCATGGTGGCTGACTGGAATCCATAGTGCTGGCTTCTGCTGGACATTTTTCTTCACTGTTTTAGGCAGAAGGAAACAATGGCTCAGAGCACAGGCTGATAGACTGAATCAAGAAAAAAAAACTTATTAGAGTGTGCATCTTAAAATCTATGGGCTATCCAACTTACTTAACATGTGCTACTGTAGTTCAACAGAATAGGCATTAACATTTTGGCTGTATATACAGAAAACACATCAATCCTGCTATGATCTGACAGATAAGACTGATTACACTGAATGTTTTAGTCTCAACCTATACCACTATGATCATGCTATATGATCAGGCTAGTCAGCTCTCAAAAAGGCTCAGTCAGATCAGATAAAGGTCCACCATATCACAATTGTGAAATAACTGCAAGGCAATACTATGTTATCAGTTTAAACAAGAAGCCGTCTATTTTTGAACCAATGTAAGGCCAGACAACGAGTGCTATGTAAGCAGCATCTAGTGCTGAATGGTTTAAACAACGGGCACACCAGCAATCATCTTCTTATTCAAGTACGCAAGCATGCGATTAACTAACCAAGCTCGTAAAGTGATATGGTGGCTAAAATTTAAGGTTAGCAACTATTTAGCTACGTTGTTGTCTACGAACAGCACAATGCTGCTACACTCTCGCTTTTCTCGTAAAACAACGGTGAGGTGTGGGACGATTATATTTCAGAAATAACTGCGTAAGTTAAGAAACACTTTCTTTAAGCCATTAAACAACTGTCTTAAACAGACTTTCCAGATCCTCTCCAACAAGAAGCGACCCATCTCCACGGGCTAGGCTAGTGCTAACTGGAGTCCACATTTATTATATCGCCACCGCTAATGAGCTTTGTGTCCCGTTGATCAGCAGTTGATTAAAATGTCTTTAGGAAATCGTTTACAACTACCTTTGCCTGATAAAGTGAATCCCGATCCCTCAATTGTTCTTTCTACTGTCCATACTTCCACTGGATTCTCCTTGGTCTCTCCCTGTAGTCTGTTTGTTACGTGCCTGCTAACCGCTATTGAACTGCTACCGCTCACGCCACGTCAACACAATATTTACGTAATGACGCTACCACACGCGACCGCAGCGCAACCTTTATTTTTTTGCCGCGAGGTGGCGCCCAACGTCAAGTAAAACTGCGTGTACGTGTCGGGAGTGAGAACGGGTTTCTCTTGGCTGGCCTGGAAACGCCTTGGTGTTCATATTCATATTAATATTCTTATTCTTCTATGACAAAAAAGTACAAGTGTTCATTTAAAGAAATAAACAGAGCAGTAAGAGATGTTTTTTTTTTTTTGTTTTTTAATTTTCCTTAGCCGAAGGCCGTATCGTTTGTTTTCTGACCTGGGAGTTGGATAGTCCTGGCTCAGGGACTTTTTTGGACGCCCTGTGTCACTACTGCTTCTGGCCTCTTGTTGTCTTTTGGTGTGTTTGGTGTGTTTTCAGAGGTTTCACTCAAGGTCATATTGTTCATTTTCTTAACTAGGAGTCGGATAGTGCTTGGCGTCCAACTTTTTTGGCTGCTCTGTGTCACTGGTGCTTGTCCTGGCCTCTTGTTGTCTTTTGGTGTATTTTGAGAGTTTTTGGTATCACTCAAGTTCATATTGTTCTTTTTCTGAACTTGGAGTTGGATAGTCCTTGAAGAAGAACTTTTTTGGATGCTCCGAGTCACTGTTGTTTCTTTTTTCTCAGTGTCTACTCTCATCCTCTTTCTCTCTGGAGAGTAGCTCTCAGAGTTGTTTTTGCTGCCTTTGGAAATCTGACTGTATTGTCTTTTCAACACAGTTTTTCTTCACAGGTTCGTCTGTTTTTCCTTCTTGGAGAGCAGCTGTCGTCACTTCTGCAATTCTGTGCAACATAATTCGGGCCTCGCTTCCTCTTGAGTGGAAGCTGGAAATTTGTTTCATAGAAATGATAGAGTTGTTTTATTTTCTCAGTTTACACCCATGTTCATATTCGCGGTAGCTGCGAGGTTAAACTAATGGCTTTGTTTATAAAAGTACAACAGTGTACTGTTGGCTGTGAACACCGAGCCTTTATGGGGGCTAAACCCTGCCAAACGTGTCTGTAAACAGCTAGATTAACCTTAAGCCAGATAGATTCCGTTTTGTCTTAACCTCTGTCACTATGAACAGGATATAGTTAATATAGTTTACTCTAATTAAATACAGAGTAAACTGTATTATTTATATTCTGAATTACGTGTCCGTTGGTTACCACTGCTGACCCTGGGATATACAGTATAGCTAAAAAATAGTCTAAGAGACTATGCATAAAGAAAAAGAAAAAAATTGCACAATTCTAATAAGTCTGAAAGTCAATATTTGGTATGACCACATTTCTTCAACATAGCCTGGACTCTCTTAGACAAGCTTTCTTGTAATTTCTTAAAGTAGGCTCCAGGAATAGTTATCTAAGATTCTTGAAAGACATTCAAAGCTCTTCTTTGGATGTTTTCTGTGTTTTTTCTGTTCCGGGTGTGAGTTTACTGCATGGGAAGTGTGTTTGGTATCATCGTCACACTAAAAAAATAAAGCCGGTGCCAGAAACACTCTTTCCGCACTCTTTCTGTGTTTCATGGTGCCTCAAATTCTGACAGCAGTTCATAACTCCATAAACTTTGCCAAGTTCCCCATCACCATGTGGCTTAAATGCAGCTCAAAAATAATGACAGAGCCTCCACTGTGTTTTACAGATGGCTGGACTCTGTACATACTGAAAATGATTTGAACCAAAAATCCGAACCAAAATGTTTGGAGTAATCACTCCGCAAGACCTGTTGCCACTGATTTTCAGTCTCGTTCTTGTGTAATTTGGCATACCTCAGCTTTTTCTCCTTGTTTTCCTTCCTCATGACTTCTTGACAGCCACCTTTTCCACAGACCATTTCTGATGAGGCTTTAGTAAACAGAAGATGGATCAATCTACGGGCCAGATCCATCTCGAATGTCCTATGTGACGTCTTTGCTGGATTTATTTGTCTATTTCTAAAGGATATGATTTTCAGATACTGTTCATCTGCTGTAGACAATTTTTTTAGCCTTGCCACTTGTTCATTTTCCTCAAATATTGGCTAAAGATAGAATTTGATGTATTTATTTTTATCCGTTACGTGTAAAGACAACACTGCTTCCTCATTTGAGTTAGTTGCCTGTTTTAACCTTGAATGATTCATAAATCAGTATTAAATGGCTTATCAAATATACTTCCTAGAACATGGACAATGTACAAGGACTGGGCTGAAAATGGGTGGAAAAGCAACCAATGCCCAGAGAAAAACTTTAGAAAAGCTGAAGAACTATTGCTCAAGAGTACTTAAAGTAATTAGTAATGTATAGCAATGAATGAATGGTTTCTATTATCATTACACATAGCGCAATGAAATTTGGTTTGGTTTGCTACTGAGAAAATAAATAAATGAACTAAATAAAAATACCTAAGTTAACCAGAATAAAGCGCATAAATTTTTAAAAAACGAGGTGTAGCTCAAGACTTTTGCACAGTACTGTATATATTATTGTATAAAATTGTGTGAACTGGGACCAGCTGTAAATGAAATTCCTCAGGTGCTAATTTGCAAAGTTTGTGGAGAGTATAAGTGGCAGACGACAGCGAAGAGGAGAGCGGCTCTCCATGCCTGCTCAGCTCACAAGGTGGAGCTGTTGGCCAGCACAGCGTGCGCACGGTAGTGTGCGCCCTTCAGAGACAAATGGGATTAAAACATCTTGTCTCATTAGCAGCGACCGGGAGACGAGCTCGAGTCTCGGAGTAGCTGTAAAGTAAGCTTTCTGCTCGGACAGCAGGCCGTGTTTGTACAGTAACAACAGCTACAGCTGCCACATGGCCGCAGGAGCCCGGAGTTGTGTGTAGAGAGGAGCAGGTCTCACAGAGCCGTGTCCGTCTCGGCTATTTCAGCCAGCTCCAGTCCCGTTACATGACAGACGCGCTTCTACCCACGTTGTTCACGGAGAGCTAAAAGCTGCCGAGTGGAAGGTTCGGTGTCAGATAACACGAAACGATGCAGTTACCGGCTGCTGTTTGAGAAGACGTGGAGCCGAAGATCTTCGGAGCGCACACTGATGTTATCCACAGAAATAAACATTATAGAGCACAATATTTTGGACTGAGAGGTCAAGCACGGTGTCAGGTAAGTTAACACGATTCGTGTTGTGTGCTTTTACTGAGATTTTTCTGTCTGTCAGTGTGATTTGTGAGTTATGAACGAGGATGAGTGGCGACCAGCAAAACTTTACAAGATTCATTTCACAAAGAGCTGAAGATGCGTCCGATGTGGTTTCGTGACACTCTTGTATTACAGTCTGTCAGGACAATGCAGCCGTCTTGGATTTATTTCTCAGTAAGCCAGTGAGAAATGACTGGTTCCTCCAGCCGCTAGAGTCAGCGGTGGATTAATAGTGGGAAGGATAAAGGAAACAAATGAGTAGCGATACCCCTCATCAATTATGCCAGACAGCTCAAGCAGACGCATTGTGTAAGACTATAAGAAAACGATTAAAAGTGGTTGGCCGCTGCTAATTTCTTTTTGCCCTGTGCCAAAAATACCCCTCGGTGCAGCTAATAAAATTGAAAAGCTTAAATATTGATTCAGCGCAATCAGTAGATGAATGGCCGAGTAGCCCATTGAGGACGGAGACAAACGCTTCCATGGTTACATCCAGGATCTCCAGTGTGATTACTCCGCTTTGTGTGGGTTTTCGCTCTCCCACTGAAATAAAACAACAACTGCCACACATGGTGAGCCGGGGGACCTTCTCATAGACTGACTAATCTATAGGCTTACTCGGGCCATAAGTAATCTTGGCATACTTTGAGTTGCGCACATGTGCTGCTACTGTTAAAGAAACGAGCGGCGCCTTTAGCCCCATTGTGATACTGCTTCTTTTTTGGGGGTTATTTTACGCAGATGGCTCCATAATTTACACCATTTCGTGGGGTGGGGTTTGCAGACCTTAAATAATTGAACATCTCCTCCTGATCTCTAATTGATTTGACATGATGTCATCTTCGTGCGTCCTTTGCAAATCTCTTTTGTTGCCTCCTCTGTGGTGTGGCCAGCAGAGTTAAATCCTTTTTTCTCACTGGGGAGGAAGGGTGGGGAGCTGTTTCTGTATCCATTCAGCGTCTACACCTGCTCTCCATCAGCTGTTTCTTCTGTGAATCTTTGTAGAAATTAGTAAAATGATTTAATCAATTTTTTCCCTCTTTTTTACAAAAAAGCAGAAGTTGACAGGGGGTTCACAGTTGTATTGTTTTTAACCTCCTCTCTCCATTCTCATCATTAGAAAGTCATATGTCAGAGTGAGTTTGTTTTTGCAGATTGGGGTTCTCTAAGATCCTCACTTGCTCAGAGGTCAGGTCCTTTGTTTGTCGGTGTTTATGTCATTGCCTGGCAGGGGTCAGCCCCCATTCGCCTGTGCAAGGGGCTGAATGTGATTCACTGGGCGGAAACTGTTTTACTGCTCGCCTCTCTTTCCTTCTGTCTCACCTCCCTAATGGCTGCACGGTACAAAGGGGGGCAGTGCCATAAACAGACTATTCATTCATGAAAGGTGTTGGACGGTTGCACGATGCAGAAAGGATGAGACCGATATTTTGTGGGGATGAGAGGTACTCTCGTTTTAGTGTGTGGGGATAGAGCGAAAGAGTGGATGAAGGCACCATGCAACAGGCTACCCCCACCCCCACACACCCCCCATTGAATCACTTGCTTCACAAGATATGTGAAGCACATCTTTTATCTATCTCTCTTTGATTGAATGAAATTTGTGGAGTTTAATTAGAACAATGCATGACGTGAAGGCTACTATCTGTGAACAGATGCCTGTGATCTTTTTGTTTGCTTTTATAAGCAGACGGTATAAAAAAAAGTTATTTTGTTTTCATCCACAGTTTTGTGCTTTACTAAACCATCTTTTTGCATGGTAAAAACACAGGATAGTAAAGAAATGTGTAAAGAAAAAGAGTGGATTCAGTCAGTATAAGTTAAAACTATTGTTTTATGGTCAGGTTGTCATTTCATCACCTTGAAAGGGCACCGACTTTGAAATGATCACGTCTTTGAGGCAGATTCTTATTCTTCACATTGAACTTGGCGTTATGCAAGGATCTGGTGTGAAACATGAAAACAAATTCCTAAAACAGTTGTTAGAATAAATGTTTTTGGGTCAATTTAAAGCTAAAATGCGAAAGGTTTCTCCATACCTTTAGTATGGAAAATATCCAAAAGACATGCAGCTCAATTTAACAATGTTTCCACTAACAATCAAAGA
The DNA here is from genome assembly GCF_057381915.1 of Diplotaxodon limnothrissa. Taxonomy (NCBI): domain Eukaryota; kingdom Metazoa; phylum Chordata; class Actinopteri; order Cichliformes; family Cichlidae; genus Diplotaxodon; species Diplotaxodon limnothrissa. The sequence continues at coordinate 16,925,118 of NC_140607.1, forward strand.
CATGACTTTTTGGATTTAAGCTTTTTCTGTTTTGTGTGTAGTGACTGGATTACAGTAATGAATAGGGACAATTTCTGACCCTTTGGGGTGAATGTCCTCAAGCAGGAGTTTTTTCAAATTGAACTCTTTCAGTTTTTGATATTATTCCAGTGTGTTTCATATCGATTACACAACAGCTGACACTGTGGGGAAACAAGGCTGCGTTGGGAAGATCGTTTTAATAGGATTTTCATCTCCCTTAGGAGACATTGATGGTACAGAGAACATAAAATGCAGGACAGTATTTGATTAAAAAAAGTAAATAAAGTAATCTGTACCGTTCATATTTGATGTTGAGATCTTGTTGTATGTCCTTTTGTCTAATTAACATTCAGCATGCTCCTTCTGGCTCCTCAGCAACAAGTGAGACTGGAGCTATGCTAACTTCAAATGTCGCCCTGCTTTTTATCTGAACGTTGATCATTATGTCTAATACTTCATTGCCTGGTCTGGTGAAGCAAGCTTAAGATTTTCTAAACTGACGAATTCGAGCCATGAATAATTGTCTTGAAATGTTCTCTCTCTGTTTTACTGTTTTGTACTTTGTTTTTAAAAAGTAATTTGACAGTTGGTGCTTACACACGGGAAACAGGATCATGGTTTAGTAGCTGTTGTCTTTGGAGCAAAGACACAGGAAAGCGGTGGCCTTTCAGTGATGTCCAGCAATCCTGAGGTCTCTTTAGCGGGCCTAACCAACCACATATTGTTCCCAGTGAGAGGATTCTAGTACGGTCACTGCCGTGAGCTCTCAGCTGTGACCTCTACATCACATTTCACAACCACAAGCTCATTACATACACACAGACACATACACACACACACACACACACTTGTACTTTTAGAGTTATTGTTATAGTGTCTTCTCTAGGAGCGAAAAGGAGACCTTGTACTTGTTCATCTGTTGACCATCTCCATTCCAGGACTAAACTTGAACCTGACCTTTTTGGTGGTAAATCAGATAGATTTCAGAGCCTTTACTACCTGCTGTTCTAACTCTGATGCATGACCAGTTCTTCTAAAATGTTACAGAATTATCAATACAAAATATCAGTTTCGTTTTGTAGTATTTACACTACATTCAATTTTAGCTACATTTCTGTCCTTGCAAGTTCAAGCTGGTCTGTTTCTTTTTATCTAGCAAACAGCATGGAAAATCTGTGCACAGCAAAATTTCCTCAGATATCAAAACATAGGGAAAAGTACAAGAACATTCTGAAAGGCTGTGTCCTTTGTTTCACATTAGCTTGGCTAGACTTTGTACAAGTTAAATGGCGTTTTAAAGAGTACTGAAAACATTTTCTTTTCACCAGTCATCGAATAATGTGTTATTCCAAAGCTCCACAGATTTATTTGATGATTACATCTTTGGTTGTTCATTATTGATTCCATTCTTTTAAACATGAAGACCCCACCTGGATCCCTTTGTCTGGCGATAAATCCACACATGTTAAAATCCACGTGGAGCCATGTGGAAAGCATCCTGTGGTGCCCTCCGCCCGTGGTGCAAGTCACAGCCTCACATTTGGCTGGAAGGACATCATGGATATCTAACCTTATACTGTTTCTTTTTTGTAACCATCATTTCTCCTTTCTAATGACTTTACTTGTGTTACGTGTGTCTGAGTCTGAAAGAGCGTGAAAAATAATGAGCTTCAGAAAAGCAGTGTCCTGTCCATATAAAACAAACCGATCGAAGTAGGTCACCAATGTTTTACATCTACAACTCCTGGAAAAACGTTTGGCATCACCGCTCTTAAGTTTTTTACTTTGAAGCACATACACAGACCACAGATATGATATAAAAACTACTTTTGTTTGATTGCTGAAGATTCTGGCTTCGTGAAATTCATGTAAAACAGGTCAGTTGTTTTTAAGATCAATGACATTTTTTCCAGATCAATCTGACAAAGAAATTATGCAAAATAATGTTGGCTGTTCCCAGTCACCCGTGTCTAAAATGTCTAAAAAGTATGGGAACATTATAAAAGGAAAATATACTAGTAGATGGAAGATGTCACAGCATCAGGAGAGAAAACTCAAAGCAATACTGTATGTCTTGAAAATGCACAAGTAAACTGATGAAAAGCAAATGGGGAGAAACATGTTTGTTTGTCATATACCTGAAATGGGCTGAATGAAATGGGATTTACATACAGAAAAGTGAAACTAAAACCAGCATTACCACCTAAACAGAAGAAAACAAGGTTACAGCGGGCTACAGGGAAGTGATCAAAGACTGCGTTTGATTGGTTTGGTTGAAGGCGATGTTTAGTTATGAATTACAGGTCTGCACTGGCCAAGGAGATTATGCTGGGACTTTAGTCTGGTGTCATTCCAGTGAAACATAACAATGACTGCCTGAGGAAAATAAGCAGACTTGTGTGTGAAATAAAAGACTAAGAGAGATACACATGCACACATTTTGGACACTTGTCTCATTCTGTCAATAGAAAACAGATTTGGTACATGGCACGCTTTAATCTGTCAAACAGTATCCGTGCTAGCTTGATACACAGTGTTGCTTTTCATTAATGAAGTACCTTTTTTTTTTTTTTTTTTTTTGAATGAACATCCTTCAAGTGTGGTGATTCCATAGTTTTTTTTCTTTATTTATCCACTAACCCCCTAGTTTCTGTGTAAGACCCATCATTTTACATTTCATTTGCACAAACTTTCCTTCTTTGTTTATCTCTCACTGCTCTCATTGCGCCGCTGTTCATCAAGTCAGAGGAATTCCTCGTATGTTTGTGTGGTTGATCCAAGCGTGCCCGAGAATGTGGTGGGTGTGTTTCTTTACGTAAAAAAATGTGCACATCCACTTTCTCTCATTGTCTGGGTATATGTTTAAAAAAAGGTTTTAAAAAAGCCAGAAAATTGTCATGTTTTGTTGTATGGACACTGGACAGGACCCACAAACATGAACACGTGCACCGTCTCAAATTCACTATTACATAATACGTTGGTTGTTTTGAATCACAACAAAGTTGATTAACAGCTTCATTTGAGCCATGATCACCATTTATTTTTACTGGTTTTGGTATTTTTCTCTAATAAATGAAATTTCTTGACCCGAGTCGTTCAGGAATTTGCTTCAGCCTCACCGTCTGGCCCTTAGTTTTCAAGAGGCTACAACAGCCTGAAAAAGGGGCTGTCCCACACCTACTGTAGTAAGGACGTGTATAGTGTGTGTGTCCTTATTTAAAAGTGATAGAGGAGAGCTGGGAGAATAGAAGGGAGTCTGAATGGGAAGATTTGGATTCTGCAGGAGAGGAGGCTAGCATGCCAAAAAGTGGGAGAAACAAAAAAAATAGAGAACTGTGGCAATGTCAGAAATGCACATAGAACACAAAAAGGAGCATGAGTGAACAAAAGCCTTGCTCCTTAAAATTGTGTGCTGGTCAGTGAATCGTAAAGTCCCGCTTCTTCTCCAATGAAAATACACCCCCGTTCTGGGTTGCCTCTCTGTTTTGTGAACTCTTTTGAAATGCAATTAGCATTTCATCCAGGCCCAACCGGTTACATGCAAGGAAGTAATACCCTTTCTAATTTGGCCCTTTGGTCTGTGAAGCTTGTTTAATCCTCTGAAAGTGTTTTTCTGTCTGCCTCCAGCACTGTCTGTCATACAGGCTAATCAGTCAGCCAATGCTCAAACTGGAAAGCCCACTAAACTGCTTGCACACTGGTCCCTACTCAATTGGAACCACTTTCTTTTTTTCTATATCCTTTCCTTCACACTAAGAAGAAGAAAAATCTCTTGTTTTTGGTTGGGGAGCAAGATGCCATTGGCTCCACTTAAGAGCAGCCGACCACGGCCATATAGACAATACCTCAGGAGATTTCTCCCTCTCTGTGTTTCCTTTTTCACAGCAAAATGCACTTGATTGGCAGTCTCTTGCCCCTGAAGGAGAAATGCCTGGTTTGAAAAGTATCGTCTGACAATAGCTGGAGGGCTGACCTCATGCATTTTTGTTCTTTAGAAAAGTATTCATTGAACAGTTTTCTAAGTCCTCTAATGTGGAATGGCATAATTTTGTTGCAAATCAGCCCATCCTGACTTCACAAAAAACACTTTCTCCATTCTTGTTGGACTAATTTTAAGTTTTCTGTTTTTCCCCCTTCAAATAAATAGGATTCTTTTTTTCTTTTGCGTAGAGCCCTCCAAAATAAGCCCAGTGAGTAATGCCGAGTTTTTGTTAGATTTAATGATGTATGTTTTAACTCTACTCGCTTATTAAGTTTCTTAATTTCCTCACCCCAACCTCTCCGTATGGCGAGAACATTCACTGATCTAAAAATACATGTAGAAAGTACATGTGAAGTGCAATTATGGGCTTGTGAGTTGACCGGGAATGACAGCCGCGGCTACGCTGGGCTGAGAATGGACGGTGGGTGGTTTCTGACATTCGGCCCGACACACACTGGCCTGGTGGCATCACTTAGTGTGGAGAACAACTCCAACAGAGACCAAACCAATAAACAGATCAGAGGAGACTCTATGGTTTGGGGCTAAATCCATAACAAATGCAAACTAGCATTTTACAGCAGCTACTCTATTAAAAGGAATATCCTGCTTATGTATATGAATTAAATTAAATGGTGATATTATTAATAGGTTTTTTATTCTGTTTTTGGTTTGTTTCATTTTTTGTTAAATGTGGTAGCCTTATATGAATTTTGGCAGCTCATTTTTAACCCAACTCTGCTTATTAAAGCTTAAATTATGAGTTGCTTGTATTTTGCATAACCTCTGAATAATAAATTGCTCAATCTGTCCACAGGGCACTTCCACTTTCCAGTGTTTACAACACTGAATGGTTGGTTTAGCAGGCTATAAATAAAGAGCAGTACACATAAAGGCTTAATATCAGCTCTTATGGTATGCCTCTTTTTCTGCCAAACCATCTGTCTGTTTGTCGCTGTTTACTTTATCTGTTTATCTTGATTAGTATCATTTATTCGGTCTATTTGCGTGGTCTGTCTTTAGTGTGAATTTTTACTGAGCAGACACACAAGCATTCCAGGAACACTGTTATATTAGTTGATGTTAATGACAGAGCAGTTTCTTTTTGTGGCCAGACTGACTCCAGATCACCAACCCGAGCTGTAAGATTGATGAATGAGATCCTACCACAGGCCTCCTTGTGTCAGAAATCTCTAGATGGCTTTGTGTTAGCATATGTGTGTGTATCCATGTGTGCGTTTAGTGAGCAGGCATATATATATATATATATATACACAACCACATAGCCTTCACCATGTCACCATGGGCGTCTCAGGCTCAGGGAAGCCTCGGGGCAGGGATGCTGCATGGGAAAGCCCTTGATTAAAACTCTACAGACTGTTATCCCACAATATCCTCAACCAAAAAGGAAGTAAGGGTATTGCTTTCCACTTTTACAACTTGCAGTACTAAGTAGTCTCCTCTAAATGATGAGAGGAAAAGCAGAGCGCTTGATTGTGGTTTCAGATGCTAGGATTTTTTCTTTACTAAGCTTCCAGTAGTGAAAAGGGTTGACAGATGCTGTCTTTGATAAGTCGAAAAAGACAAATTTCCTATATATGAACAGAAGAGAAAAATTTAACTCAGTCACTGTCAAACATTAGAGTCTGTAAGAACACTGAAAAACTACTTGAGTTGAAGCCTGCAAGCTTCATGTACCTTGTGTCAGATATCAAACACACCCTCCAAATTTGGCTGTTTGTTTCAGCTCCAGAATGTCCTATCTGACCCTCACTGCTGCCTGCTGGTTCAACCCCTCCACCTCCTGAACGCGTGCCTGTAGGGTCCAAGGGAAGGAATATTTTGGAGCCCAACTAATCTGCACTGCCCTAATAAACCATTGCAAACAGAAGTCATTTGACATAATATTTGACAGCATTTATTTCTTTAACTCAGTCACCTGACTTACTGCAGCTGACACACGGTGAATCTTGCACTGTCACGCTTACTACCGCTGTAAAGTCTTAGGCTTATAATGAATAATTGATGTTAAAGATTACAACGCTGAGGCCACTGTCAGGAGAAACTCTAGAGATATCAGCAACAAGCTCTGACCCCAGGAGCAGCCCTGCAACCAGACACCTCCTCAGCACCTCTGATAGGGATATCCAATAGATCAGTCAGTGTGTGTGTGTATGTGTGTGACTGCAAATGATCCGATGTAACAGTTTTTTACGAACTGGGCTCCTAACACCAGGTTGCCACCAGTTTTCCTTTTGGTTTTTTTGCAAGAAGGGCTGAGAGGTGTTGGGGCCAGAATACCACTTCCTATCACAGATATTGTAGCTGTGATTCATCATGGTGCTTTTTATGTTTGAGCGTGTTTATTTGGGTATCAGGTGATGATGTATGCATTACTGTGATAACTAAAACAAAGTTTGTCTCCATGAAAAATGAACTTATGAGATGAGTGAATACTGAGTGATTGGATAGTGAACTCATGCCCCGTATACAGTAGAGCATATGTGTGTTGTTCCATTTGCCTTTGATCTGAGCTTAACTTTTGAGTGCTAAGCAATGTTGTAGCTCAATGTCCACATACTGAGATACTTTCCTGGCAAATCCTGCTTATGTAAAAGTAATCTGGAAGTATTATGCACTGCTCAGAAATGATTACAGTGAACAACAGGTTTAGGAATTTTTATTTTTTTTAAAGAATTATTCTGCATTGTTCCAGGCCAAAGGTTAATTTTTTACTTTAGCTTATTAGTGCAAAATTGTGCTTTACTATTTAGAAAACACTACATACTGCAGCGCTACCTATTTACTAGGTGCAGTTTGTGTTCCAGGAAGTAATGTAATGCAGTAGGAAGGAAAGTAAGTGAGTAGACCGTAGTCAGGATCATGGGGTAAGTCAATAAAAGCAAATTTGGATGTTCACATTGTACGGCCTCTTTAGTTGTGGGGCTTTCTGTGGCTTTATCTGTCAGATTTAAGAGCCCTCAGCTCAGCTGTCATCTTTTCAGATTTGGGTCCAAGATATTTGTGATGGACAGTGTGTTTTCTCTCCCGTGTCCTGGACTGTCACCCAGTTAGCTATCTGAGCTTTCAGACCGAGCTTTATGGATGCATGCTGACTTAGGCTGCTCTGCCAAATACATCAATATATGAAAACTGGTGTGTGTGTGTGTGTGTGTGTGTGTGTGTGTGTGTGTGTGTGTGTGTGTGTGTGTTTGCAAGAAAGAAACTGTGTCTCTGCGCACCTCTCTACATGAACTGTGACTCCCAGTCTTATCAATGTCAAAGGTCTGCGCCAGGCACTCCATGCCGCCTTTAGCTGTGACAGACAGATCCTAGGGGCCCCTTAAACCCCTGGGGTCAGAATTGGCACAATGCGTGATGCCAGCACAAAAACTGCCCTGCTGCTTATAGAACAGACCTGTGCCATCCACACAGCATCTGCTTTGTATTAGGCCCTTTGAAGGAAGTGCGGCATCTGGGTCAGTGGATGTGAAAGGGCTGCCCTCTGTTTTGACGTGGGGTTGCTAGGAGGGTAGAGGGTTGGATGCTTGCTAACATCCATCAAAAATGATGGTTTAAATAATGTGAGGCAATCATTGGGAAGGTTGGAAATGAGGTTTTGGTACATAACGATTGAGCAAAGATGTGGGATCTCAGACTATTTGAGAACTGAAAGCAATATAACATTGGAAGACTGAGACTGACTACGGTATGTTGCATTCTCTACAATAACACTTTGAAGATTTTCTACAAAGTTTACAACCTGTGGCCAGACCAAACTAGACATTTGGTGACTTTACTGTCTCATATAACTTAATTAGGCAGGCAAGTGGATACAATTGCACACACACACACACACACACACACACACACACACACACACACACACACTTACAAGTCAATTTCAGTGAGATGATACAACCAATAAGGTTTATGGTGTTTTACTCAAACTTTCGGTCAGTAATTCAATTGGTTTCCAACCCCAGGAACGAGAGCACGGCAAATAAGAGGATTTATTCAACCCGGGCCCCTCTTTGTCCAGCAACACACTCACCTCTGTTCCCCCTTAGCCTTACTCTCTGTTCCCCACTGTCCAGCTTTGTGACCCACCAGCTTTAAATCCCTTTTTGATGGATTTTCCAGCCATCTCTCCCTTCCTGGCATGTGTGTGATATATGCAACACCCCCCCGCACACAGACACAAAACACAAACTCTTAAAACGTGCAGTATTTGTTGTATTTGTCACAACATAAAATTTGCACCAGTTTATTCTGAGTGTATTCATCAGCCGATAACTTTTAATGCTGTTACAGTGATTTCTGCCATTGAAGTTGACATAATGACTGATCGATGGTCTCCATTTAAACATCCTCCCGTACTGAGAATTACTCAGATTGATTTAACAGTAATGGAACAAATGAAAAGTGGGGTATTTGCAATGCCCAACTTTCCTAAATGATTTCCGTGTATGAAAAAAAAAGAACCCAAACAGCATGACTTCATCCACTCTAGTTGCTGATGTTCTTTTTCAACCTTGTAATTAAGAGCAAATATTTTTTTAAAAGACCTTACGTGTTCATACTGTTAGCCAGGCTGTGTGGTGCAGATCATGAATGGGATGGGTAAAAGGCAACAAGGAGGACACAATCTGGCTTTAGGCTAGCTCCGCCCCACGCGTCATGCTGTGTTGTTTTGTTTTGTGAACCATGACAACTGTCTCAGCAGCTCCATCCAGCTTCTGGATTATTCTGCGTGTGAGAGCTAAGCAGGGGGTGACAGAGAAGAGAGATGAGAAAACATGACAAGATGAGAGAAGTGGAGAGCAGGGGGGTGTGGAGGACACAAACTAAGATGTGAGGATTGCTGGAGGAAGCAGGGGAGTCGCAAAATAATTAGAGAGAGGGAGAAAAGACAGAGGTGGTAATGCAGAATTGCACGGATTGCAGGGCATGACTTTTGATTCATGTGGTGAAGAACTGTAAACTCAAATGCAACTGCTTTAGCAGTTATGACAACATGAGGACAACAGGCATTGGACTTATGGGATACTGTTGTGAATCATTCAGACCACAATGACCAAAAAGCCTGCCAGGCTCCACATTATAAAAGGCAGCAGGCCTTCTGAACATCTGGCTATTCAGTATTGCCTATAGCACATAACAGTTGTAATGTGTGTATGTTTACATTTTAACATCAGTAATGTTTAATGTAAAAAATAGGTTTATTTTTGTAAACTCTGTATTTGTTTTTAGAGTTGTTTTTGTATATGAATAAGGATTTTTGATCTAAATAAACTTGTGTATTCTAAATAATTGTTTCCCCGATATGTGAATCACTTTCTCAGTAATGACAAATTTTGATGTGATGATTGTTTATTCAGAATTGGTCCTGTAGAGAACATATCAGCATTATGTACTAAATCTGAAGTATGTTTGTGTGTTATTAAGTATTATATTATTATTATTATTATTAACTTCTTTACATGTAAAACTCTTATTTCTTTCACTGCACATATTTTATCTGATTTGCTGCATTTTTCTCAATATTTTCTTCCATGTGCTGGCAGGAATGCTCCCTGCCTTCCTGCTAGCTGGGTTGATTCTGGCTCTGTCCATCCCTGGCACTACATCAGAGTCGGCCACGCTGCGGTTCCTGGGGCAGACTGACTTTGTTGTCAACGAGAGCAGCGCAGCTGTGGTCCGCCTGGTCATAGAGAGAGTGGGAGACCCAGTCAATGTGACAGCTTTGGTTCTGGTAGGATATGAAGCTATCATCTAGTGATATGTTTCTAATATGTGCATAGGTTAGCAACTGTTGGTGCTGTGAACTTACAAATAATATAGAAATTCACAACAGTTCACAGCAGTGAGTGAAAATTACTGAACAATTCTGCAGCCTGTTGAATCATTTAGCCTGTTCTGTCTGTACAGTTAAACATATAAGTGTCCTTATTCTGGGAAAGTTGACCTTCACATCAGGTGAACTTCAGAATCAGTAACTGTTTTGTCTATAACAAACAACGTTGATGATATAAAAGTCCCACTGTGTCAGCAGAAACTCAGTTGGAAATGAATGGATTTTGGCTTTACATCGTCTACATGTAGCCCAGTGTCAGCTGCTCACAGTTGGTGTCTGGAAATACGAACTGGCGGTGCGATGAAGAGTAGTTTTAGGGTTTTGTTTTGTGATTCTTGATATCTTTACCATATTTCTTGTTACATTAATTTTTATACCAAGAGCTGCATTGCTGGTTAAAATACTGTTTAATGTCAGACTTCCATCCAGCAACTAACAGAAATAGATGCTCAGGAAACTCTTGCTCAAGCAAGTCCAAGTATAAATGAATTTTCTGAACTGAGCCTGCAAGTTCAGGCCTGGAGTATGCTAGTGGCACACTTTGACATGAATATAAAAATATAGGTAAACTGAAAAAAAGTGAAGTTAAAATGTGTTGTCATGTTTCATTCAGCTAGAGGGAGTTGACACCGGGGACTTTGAAGCCATTAATGCTGCAGCCTTCCTGCTGTCCAGTGAGTCCAGTAAGACCATCTTTATTGCCGTGAAAGATGACGACTTGCCTGAAGCCGATGAGACGTTTACGTTCAACCTCATGTTACAGGTGAGAGCCCATTGCTTCTCTGCGAGTTGGTGTGTGTCACTTTCTTCTCGTCCCTCAGTACTGCGCTTCAGTGTGCTACTTAATTAATCTAAGATGAAAAATAAGGCGAACACATGGCCTAAAAAGCACGGCTACGTCAGTGTCAGATTTTGTGAAAGATGTGAAAATGATCTTAAATGGTACATATTACAAATCTTTTTCAAACCAATTGCCATCACAGTTCTGGATGACTTAAGCCTAGAGACTATCTCCATGGTTTCATGTATCCTTGATGGGCTGGCTTTGGCTGGTCTTGTTGTCTGCCCATCTTGTCCCTCACTTAGAGATAAAGGTCATTTGAATCCCCTGCGTTTGGCTGGTTGTGGGGGTGACTATCCCGCTTTTCCCTGTCGGCTCAGCTTTCTTTAAAAAAAAAAAAAAGACAAATCCTAAAAGAATTGTTATACCCTTTCATTTTAGATGGATTTATTATTGTTGGGCTACTCTTATTCCGTTTAACACAACAAGTTGTCTCATAAAGTTACCTTCCTTTTCTTTTCTCTGTGTATGGGAGTGAAACTAACACACACACACACACACACACACGCACGCACGCACGCACGCACACACACAGTAAAGCTGAGGGTAGAGACGCAACAATGGAAGCAAAGCACAGTAGAGATTCCTACATTGTTGTGAAATGCAATGAGTGTACACAAATATGCTGAAATAAGTTAATTCATTCATTCATTAATTGATCATTTATTCCATGTGGGTTTTTTTTCCTTTTGGCTCCCTCTCCTAAGGCAATTGTAGGGGAAACACCCCAGATTGTGAGACTGTAGTCTAAATTAAGAGAACAGCAACAATTCTAAACATCTGTCAGCAAGAGTGGCTTTCTTCACATCAGTCGTTCTCGATTTGACGCTTTTGTGACCTCTGGTTAACATTCGGTAGCAAAACTCAATTTTTAGCCTGCTACTAGAGTGAAAGACCAAATGAGGCGACCACTTTTAGCCCTTCTATTTACACTACAATGAGACAAAGCTTTGGCCAAATATAAGCCTGTCAGCTTACTGGAGTTATGTCTGGAGTACAAGTATGCGCCACAAAAGGTGTCATGGATTAAACACAAGAAAATAAAGGGAAAATCAGGGCCATAGTTATTATCACGCTTCAGTGTATAAAATCTGTTACATTGCTGGTTGACTATGACAGGAAAAGATTTGTTTTTACAGAAACAGTGTTGAGTCGTTGCAGATCAGAGCAGGTGCAGCCTAGCAGCACAGCACAAAATTACAGAAACACATAGCGGATCATGGCATAAAAGACTTGGCATGGTTGATTTACAGCGCCATACTTTCAACAGTGTTGTTTTTCAAAGTTTCTAAAGTGATTTTTTTCTTTACATGAGTGTGTCCACATAAGTGCGTGTGGATTTGTTGTCTGTGAGCTGACGTGCTACAAGGGCTCAGCATCAGAAAGAATGTTAGAGTCTAAAAAAGCCCCAAGAGACGAATGCAAGAGGCTTAAGTAGTTTTTTTTATTGTTTTTTTTTTTATTTTTTTGCCTTGGCTTGCGCTCACCTTTACATGTGGAGACCGAAACATGTAGTGGTTTTGATAAGAAGTTTCAAATGCACTTTGTTTGGCTGAGAAAACTTAAAGAGATATAACACATGCTTTAGTGGAGAAATGTGTGTTTCTGTTTATAATACTATGACAAGAATGTAATATAGTTGGTCATTTTCCAAAATACCTGCAGTGAGTGCATATCCAGATGTTTGAAAGTTGTAAAGGGAATTTTGAAGTTTTGGTGGATGTCAGAACTGTTGGGTCTTGTAAAAACATATTTAAGCTCACTAATGGAAACCCTGGAAACACCATGTAAAAGTGTGTTGTTGTTGTTGTTTTCTTTTGAATCCTGTCTTGGAAAAAAATAAAACCTTGCAGATCATCAGTAAACACTTAGGCGTAAGCCCTGGTAACTCATGGTGTGATTTTAGGCCTGCTGGGATGTTAAGTCTTTCTGGTCTAGCACTGAATCAGAGAGAAGGGTACAAATCCTGAAAAGGTTTCCTGCAGAGAGCTAACCTGACAAATCAACTGGTCTGAAACCAGTACTTCCTGTCTTTGTGCCCTCTCACCAGTGCTTCTCGGTGGGAACACAGGAATGTAGTGTAGCCCGTAGATAAGGCAGTCGGTCTGGCTGTCCACATGAGGATCAGGATTACCTTTGGTAGGGGGGGAAGATAAAGGAGTGTTAATATAAATACGCTATAATCTTTGCTTTATCTAAACATTTCTATTCTCCTGACTTTTCAGAGTTCCTCAAATGGTGTTACAGTGGGGACACCAAAAAAGGCAACCATCACCATACTGTCCAATGATAACGCCTTTGGAATAATTGCCTTCAACTCAGTAAGAAACTTTCCATCCACCTTCATCCTGTCTTTGCTGGTTCACCAATTTACAAACTTAAAAAAACGTAAAAAAAAAAAACTGGAAACCAAAGGATTTAAGCACTTTAAATACAGTGACTTAATAAATTACTTGTTTGCTAATAAAAATAACGACAAGTATCTTAAAAAAAATAAAATAAAACAATATATATATATATATAATACAGAAAAAAAAGAGTATGGATATCTCAAAATTAAATACAATAATTTAAATTAAATGTAAATGTTCTCTTGGTTCTCTTGTTACATGTGTAAAGAGGCATTTTGCTCGCTTCCACTGCCAGATTGGGGTTCAGTTCAAATGAAATGTATTACCTGTTTTTGTTTGCTGCTGCAAATGTTACATTTCCATTTATTCTTAATTTGGATGGTTCTAATTGTCAATGAATGAAGTAGAATGTAAGCTGATTAAAGTTCTGTTTTGATGTTTTCTTTCTTTTTATCTCAGACTGAGGAGATCATAGTTGATGAACCCAGAGGAGGGAACCGTTACGTGCCTTTAACTCTAATTAGAGAAAAGGGAACATACGGTACTGTGACTGTAAATTTTGAGGTGAGATCATGTGAATAATATTAGCATACCTAAGGGACTTTTGTGTTTCAAGAACTAACAGTGTCTAACAAATCAGTGTTGCATGTAGCTTGTTAGATGCTTTTATAAATTAATCCCACTGCCTTAAAGACACTTGTGGATTCAAGAGTTTAGATTATTTAGATACAATGAGCAACATCTATGTTTAATAAATAATGCAACTGCTTTGTGTTTCATAGTAAGGATAAATTCACATTCATTTTGAGCTCATGGATTGTCAAAGTAGGAATATCACTGGGGTTATTCTCCTTCCTGTCTTCATAGATCGCTGATGGTCCCAACCCTGCCAGTGAGGATCTCAGTCCCGACAGTGGAAACATCACTATTCCTGTAGGCCAGGCTGTAGTGCACTTCACTGTACTTATTCGGGATGACCAGGTATTGAACTGATTGATTACACTGGACCAATTAAGTTTCTTAAAAATCTGTCTCTATAAATTTTTTTACTGCACTGGCAAAAGTTTGAAGTTTTGAAATTCTTTTAACTGTAAAATAAAGTGTACAGCATTTTTCCTCATCTTTTTTGCTACATACATGTTTAGAGTTTTGAATGGTATGTGTTTTGCTTTCTCTGTGTACCAGGTCCCAGAGGATGATGAAGTGTTTTCAGTAAGACTAACTGGTGTAGCAGGGGGAGCTCTCCTCAAGCCCAACGCCAGCAGTGTTCGGCTGAGAATCCTGCGTAATGACAGCCCTCTGCGGTTCTCCCACACTGTCATGGCAGTACCAGAGTCTGCGGCAGTCATTGCCCTCAATGTGACCAGAGGTCGATTGACTGAGGATGGACCACTCATTGGCTCTGTTGACACTGAGGTTGTGTTCTTTAAACCTAGTTTTTCATGTTTACATAGTCTTTTACTGCAAAAGCACTCATATACACACAATCAACAACTTATATGTAGAGAAAACAGAGAGCATTTGTCTAATTTGTATGAAACATCTGGACTCTACTGTCTTTAGGTTTCTGTAGATTACATGGTGGTGAGTGGTGAAGGCCTGGGCAGTGCCACACCAGCTGTGGATTTCTTCGATCTACAGCCAGTCAGAAGAGTTACATTCCCTCCATTTGTCTATAAAGCTAGCCTGCTGTTCAACATCAGTGATGATAATGTGCCAGAACTTGCAGAGTCCTTCCATCTGGTCCTCCTGGAGGACACGATCAGAGGAGATGCTGTGCTGGTATCGCCTAACTCTGTGCAGGTGACCATCGAGCCCAATGACAAACCTCATGGTGTCCTCTCAATCAGCAGCAGTGCACTGGTTCAGCCAATCAGCATCAATGAAGATCTGACACAGAGGTAGCATTGTTTTCTCTATAAATGGGTACTATAAAATTTGTTGTATAATCTAAATCAGGGATGTCAAACTCATCTTATATCGAGGGCCAAAAACAGCCCACTCTGACCTTAAGTGGGCTGGACCATTGAAGTGTAAAGAAGTTAAACTACGAATTTAATCCCTAAGATAGCTTAATATAAGAAAATAACTGCGGTTTCAGCAGTATGTCTTAGATTTTTCATGATACATATATGAATAGTGCTGTAAGAAAATCTTTTTAAGAAATGCATGTGTAAAATTACAGAAAAGAAATCTGGTAGCTTCTGTTAATTCACAGAAAATATCCAGTTTTTCTGGTCCCATTGTAGAAAAACAAAATAAATTTCTATAGTAAATTTTGAAAAAACACCTTTTTGTTATTAAATTGTTTATTAATCACTTAGTTAATCTTGTGTAGCATGAATGGCAATGAAGTAGATCTTTATCAGTAGGAAAAGCTGTAAAATGTTTTAAAATACATTTAAAAGTCTGAACGTCTATGCCCTCCTCTAGAATTTCCAAATCTATCCAGTGGGGCAGATTGTGCTGATTCTGGTCCCCGGGCCTTATGTTTGACATCCGTGATCTAACTCCTCTTGTGTTACATGCTAGCTAAATCTAAACGCTAATGTAAAAATAAAATCAACCATTTACATCCAAGATTATCACTCCTCCAGATATGATGGCATCGTTATTGTAAGAATCGGAGGCAGCTATGGTGAAGTGTCTGCCAACTGGTCCATCAGCAGAAACTCCAGTGATCGTTCACCAGTGTCAGATGATTTGAGGCCTGAGGTGGGGCAAGTAAGATTTGCTGCCGGTGACAAGACTGCTATTATTCCAATAAACATTGTAGCTGATGATCAACCTGAAGAAGCAGAGGCCTTCGTTTTCAAATTGCTGCCTAGTACAGTAACTGGAAATGCTGAGATTGATGAACCCATGGAGGTGAGTTTAAAAGACGTATTTTTTAAAATCAATGAATTAATTAAATTTTTTAGGATTATGGATTATTTATATTATTATTTATTAGGATTATGTTGGGGTATGTAAGAAAAAATTAGCTGCACTTGTTAGGGAACGCATGTTGCATGTGTTTTGCATGTGTGTGACCTACTGTAAGGCACAGTGGCAAACTTGGCACATGCTGCAAAAGTCGACCCCTTAGTGTGTAACTTTGCTCTGTGGGTGTTCCCTTAATGTGGCTGAATCAAAACAAAGTCGAAACAGGCGGCACACTCTGAGTGGGGTGTTTCTGTGGGGGGGTTTTTTAAGCACGGATGAAATGGTGACAAGTTTTTATTGCTTCCATCTTTGTCCAAGCCTCTTGGCTACATGTGAAAGCAGTGGGCAGATCCAAGACTCGTTTATGTTCAAGGCATTAGATGGGACTATAGGGCCTGTTTGCCATGTGTGCAGAACAAGTTTGCTCAGAAGAATTTTCTCGATGCATAAGCAAACAAATATAAAAGAAAGTTCATGACTGCTGTCAGTGAAGTTGCAGATCCTGTATCACATTCCAAAAACGGAAATATGCACATCACACTGTGCTTTAAATCAGTGAGCGTGCCAAACAGTGCATCTGACAAGTATAGGTTCCATGACTGAACCACAGTTTAATGCTCGTGGAAACTACTCTTAACAGTCTTAGCACACTTAATTAAAGAGGATGCCCCTGCTAAAGTTAGCTCAGGGCTCTGTTTTACTACTCTCAGTCTTGCTTATTTTCTTCACTCTCTCTGTTCCTCACCTCTCTTTTTTATGATCAAGATACAATCTTAGTAACATAAAAACAGGATACTCCACAAAATCCTTCACTGTAATTGATGGTACACCCAGGCTTCATTGCTATTATTTGAGACCTGTTAGCTCGCTCCATACGGGGACTGTACAACCCTTGTTAGCAGTGAAACTATGAATAGAGGGGCAATTTGTGTTTTCTAAAAGACATCATTCCTTCATCATTCAAAATGTTCCATATGTCTCCTTCTTCTTTGCAATTTTTTTTCTCCCACAATTTCCTCAGATGGTTTTCTACATTCAGGACAGTGACGATGTCTACGGCCTTTTTCGGTTTGACCCAGCCAAAGAGCAGAACATCCAGAGCCAACCTGAGGGCCGTTTTCTGTCTCTGAATTTTCTGCGGAGTGGTGGTACACTGGGTAACGTGTCTATGGCCTTCGGTGCCCTCTACATTCCTGCGGGTCCCATAGACCCAGCACGGGCCCGTGACCACGTCCTGAATGTTAGCGGGACCATTAATGTGGTTTTTGCCCGTCAGCGGATGGTCCACATCATACTGCCGATCAGGAATGATGCCTTTCTGCAGAATGGAGCTCATTTCTTAATACAGGTAATACCACTGGAAACAAGGTAATTTAAGTTGTAATTCAGCTGCGACGTTTCACATTCACATCACCAAATGCATTCCTTCTGTTTCTGTCTGTACCTCTGGCCAAATTGGTACTATTCAAGGTTTAAGTGCCTCATTTGGATGTGTGAATGGTTTTACATTGGCACTCAAATCTGGCATGTTGCTATGGGATTTACCCAGCTGTCCAAACTAACAACATCACCTAACCCTTAAAGCTGGCAAAAAAGTACTAGAAAAGCCTTCTTCACATTCTGTAGATGCTTAATTACTTCACACACTTTCAGCTTCAATACAAACACATATGTGTACAAATATACATAGACTGAGGGGAGCATTAACAGGTCTTTCAATGCAACCTACAAACTGACAATACAGTCGTATTTGAGTGTAATTTGTTGTTTTCTGTCTGATGAATATGTATCTAGCCTTCTATTTTTCTGTTCTATTTTTTGTAGTTGAATACACTGGAACTGATCGACATAAGTCCCTCAATTCCGTCAAACAGCCCAAGGTTTGGAGGATCGCTAAACCTGACCTTGACTGTCACCCCTGACATTGCAAATGGGGAAATTGGCTTTACAAGCAACACCACAGTGGTGGTTTATGAACCAGAGGACAGCAATACCAGCACAGTAAGATATACAAAGACTATCAGTTTTGTGAAGCTTGCCTTTGTTCGCTTTCATAGTTCAGTGCTTCATAAACATTCAGTGAAAAAAGAAACAACAATGTTCAGAGTGTGAATAATTTATACAGACTGTGTCTAAGTGTAAGAGGTAGAGATGGACCGATCCGATATTACGTATCGGTATTGGTCCGATACTGACCTAAATTACTGGATCGGATATCGGAGAAAAATAAAAAATGTAATCCGATCCATTAAATATCACGAAAGCACCTCACAAAACTTGCAACACGCCGTAACTCACCTCAGAACGTATGCATCACGTGATAGAGCAGCTGTGGCATGCAGGACCTGTGGTGGTCTGGATAGCATGTGGAGCTTCGCTAGCAACCTGGCATTTCATCTCCGACAAAGTTATCCCCGAGAGAAGTAAAGCAAGTGTGTAAGTCCATCTCTGAATGTTTGTAAAGCATTCCCACGTTAAGCTTAACAAGCGACTGCCTCTCGCTCTCCGGCTGCTACTTCAATCGTGAAACTGCTTAAATCAGCTGATCGGCTTTTCTGTCGCGAGTCTGTCTCTCGTTTGTTTTTGGTCCACTTTGCGCCAGAAAGAGCAAACCAGCGGCTGAACAACAGCAGAACGTTTAAGCTTGATAAGCTGTTGTTAGAATTTATTTAATATTAATTTCTACACCAGGATCTTTTTCTACGTAGCTGACGGCTGGTAACTGTGCAGGGGCGGATCTAGCAAAGTTTAGCCAGAGGGGCCGATAGGGCATGAACTGGGAAAAGGGGGCACAAAGACATACTTTTCTTTCTTATTCTCATTTAAAATGTCTAGCTTTTAATAAATAATTATCTGACACCCAAAGTTTTAATTTGATGTAAAATGAATAGAAGTCAATTACTGTACATAGTGACTATTAAGTCTAATATATATACCCTAGTAAGCTATAGTACTTTTTACTTTGGGAAGGTACCATCTGTGCAGTCTGCAATTTTGTTGAAGAAAGATGTTGAATCTATTTAATATTTCTTGAAAAATAATTGATTTCTGTGCATTTTTTTTCACACTGCATCAAATTAAGGTTGATTACGTCGATTAAGCATCATGAGGTGGAGCGTGAGGGGTGGTTCCCTATTTTTTATTTATTTATTTTTGTTGTTGCTGGGAGTTGGAACCCTATTAGTTAGGTTGCTTAATATTTACGCTAAGTACTCTTTAAAATACCAGAATAGGGAGGATGGTGTAGGTCTAAGTTTATTAGATTGATCAGTATTGCTGAACTATGAAATATTTTTTTTGTATACAGGTATAACAGAATAGCTTTAGTGTAGTTGTTGTTTTAAACTTGAGTATGAACTTGCAGACTTGCAAAATGCAGCAAGATATTTAAAAAAACAGTTTTGTTGATTAAAAAACACTATATCGGATTCATATCGGTATTGGCAGATATCCAAATTTATGATATCGGTATCGGTATCGGACATAAAAAAGTGGTATCGTGCCATCTCTAGTAAGAGGCTGATTCTGATAATTGTCGTAGGTCAGCCTCCCTCTGCGGCGTGATGGGACGGACGGTCGGGCTGAAGTGTTCTGGAGTCTTAAGCCAACTGGAGCCAATCGTGGGGATGTTACTGCTAATGACCTGAAACCTTTTGGTGGTTCTGTCATCTTCGTCTCTGGGCAGGGCGATGCCTCCATCAATTTCACTATCCTGGCTGACAACATCCCAGAAGTCAACGAGACCTTACTACTCACTCTCGATAGGTAGGGCCATTAAAGTTAATTGACATTCATCGTTATATTTATTTTAAGTGTTTATTTTAGTCATTATCAAATCAGTCTTGGCATGCAATAACTATAATACATTCACTTTTTGAGGTTATCTGTAATGGTTTAAAGTCAGCTTATGCACCACTTGAGTCCAATAGGAAAGGAGGGGCTGACTAGGTCCTGATTCTTCCCGTTCTTCCTTAGCTTGTTTTGCGATGCATGTTTATTGGGGGTTAATCTGTTAGTCTACATTTGGATGAGAACGACAGCTTTCTCTCCCTCCCACTCGTCCCCTGCAGGGTGGAGACTGCACGCTTTATAGTGTACTTTGGGTAAGTGGAGAGTGGAGTGAACCTGGGGCTTTTGTGTGGCGTGAATCACGTCTTTGTTTTTCACAGAAGGGCCTACTTCAGGCTTTCTGGAGGTCTTTGGTCAATGTGGGGATGAGGGGGTCTGGGACACGGTGGGGGATTTTGTGATGGTGTGAAAAAACGTAATTCCAAAAGAAAAGGATTGTTGGAAGAAAATTGAGAATCTTCTTTATATGTTCTTGCACTAATTTAACCAGACTTGATTATGTACCATTTAAAGATGCAAGTGTTTGTATGCATGCAGTGCCTTGACTGTGACTGTTTTGAGTGCTTCATCCTGTCGTGTCTTTGTTATTCCCATTATGTTATGCTTGCTTGGGTTCAATTTTCCCAGCACATACACATATACTTACTCCCCTGCTGAGCAATAAAGAGGCAGGCAGGCAGTTGATTGACATTGTTATTAATAGTGGGCTAAACAGCAGGGCTTCAGCATATAGAGTCAATAATGAATGAGCATCACACAATACAAGGAATGCTTTGAGAAGTTTAAGTTAAGCTACTTAGTCATTGTTATTATTGTTGCACGTTTTACGTAAACACACAACATAGCAAAAGTACAATAAGCAGACATTTCAGAGCTATACTCAGCATGAAACTGACACATACCTGCCCTAAAGCAGCTCCATGTTAATGCAGCTCCACAATTCCTCATTAAAGAGGGTGTAATGGCATGTCTTTTTTTCTTGTTCTTTTGTGTTTAGTTATAATAATAATAATAGTGTATGTGCTTATATATGCATTTCTGTGTGCACGTCTCAGGAGTAACGTTGAAAATCAGATCCTGAAAGCCGGCTTCACCAGCCGAGAGATTATCATCATGGAGAATGACGATCCGGGGGGAGTCTTTGAGTTCTCCCCGTTATCCAGAGGTCCATGGGTTATCAATGTAAGCCACAGTTTTAAAGCTGCCCCAAAAAGAAATAGGGTTTATTTCCATTAGTATGTGTAGTATTTGACCTTGGATGTGGCCCAAACTGTTGCACATTCAGTCAAAGACCTCTTACTGCTTATAAATTTCAAATCTGTTTGTTATTATTTTGCTTTTTTGAGTCAAAATTGGTATAGCTACGCTTGACAATTTTTAGAATTTACTGGTCAGTTTAGGTGTTTTTTGACTCACGACTGACTCACAATAACTGACAATTACTGTAACTTAGTGATAGGACTTTGAAATAATTCCCTAATGTGTGTTACACATGTAGAGTCCAAGTTTTGCCTTCATAATTTAGCTTTTTTCTGTGCATTGTGACGTTAGAAATAGCTAATATTTTGTAGCAGCTTTATTACCATGAAATAGTAGTCAAATGCAGGTGTTGCTGATTTCATTAAGTAAAGGTCTCTACCTGAATACAACCTTTATAATAATAATAACAGTAATAACAGTAATAATAATAATAATTTCAGAATGGTTGCTGTGAAAATGTATTTTTGAAAAATGAGTTAAAATTGACTTAAAGGTTCAACTGAATATATTCTTAGCTTCTTTGCTCTGAAGCTTGTCTCTTCTAACCTAGGAGGGTGAGGCGGTTGAACTGCATGTGGTCAGAGCCCAGGGACAGCTTCTGAAACAGCTGATACGATATGCCGTTATGCCCTCGGGCAACAATGAATTCTACGGTGCTACGGGCATTCTGGAGTTTAAACCCGGAGAGAGAGAGGTGGTGGTGGCGCTGGTGGCACGGCCTGATGGGGTGCCAGAGGTAAGAAATGGCAAGATATTAATATTTACTTATTTATTTTCTGCATTTTACACAGTGCTGCAGTGTAATTCAAATGCATTATCCTTCCTACTTTCACATTTAATAAGCTATGAAGTTAATGTTTTAAAACTTTTTCAGTGTGATTACTGTATTTGTTTATTTTGTTATGTGTGTG
Organism: Diplotaxodon limnothrissa; assembly: GCF_057381915.1. Classification (NCBI taxonomy): domain Eukaryota; kingdom Metazoa; phylum Chordata; class Actinopteri; order Cichliformes; family Cichlidae; genus Diplotaxodon; species Diplotaxodon limnothrissa. Next base: position 16,947,112 of record NC_140607.1, read on the forward strand.
GGTACAGCTGGACGAGACTTTTTCTGTGGTACTTAGCAGCCACAGCACTCCACCTAGTCGTCTTGGCAACCACCGGGAGGTCAACATCACCGTTCGGAAAAACGATGACCCCTACGGAGTCATTGAGTTCAGCCAGTCGGGACTGACAGTGGCCATCAATGAGAGCAAAGGAGACGAGACGCACCAGGGTAACTTGAAGTAGCAGTCCTTTAGATAATAGTAATACTTTTCCAGGTCAAGTGGTACCTCATTGACACTTAAAATGGATCTAAGAGGAGTGAATCACAGAAAATTAGAGTGTCCAACTTTCATGTGATTGTTAAGGAAAACAAAGGCTGTCTGTGTTTTTGTGTAAAACATGAGGACATGTTAAAGTAGTTCCTCTAGTGAATGGCCTGTATTACCTGTATTTGCTATAAATAAACATGTGTACAGCTAAAATCAAATGTAGTTTATCTATGAGAAAAAAAAACATTCAATTTCTAAATTGATCATGTCTGTTTGCCCCGTTTCTCCTTCAGCTTTGTACCCCGTGATGAGGAACAGGGGTCACTTTGGCAAAGTGTCAGTTTTGTGGGTCTTGGAGCCAGCACTGTCTGGAGACGTCCGCCCCGTTCGAGGAAGCATCACCTTCGAAGAGGGGGAGTACCTGAAAAATCTCACTCTCTTCTCTGTACCTGATGAGGTAAAATGTAAACTAAACCTTAAAGAGCACATCGTCCACAGCTCAGTTAGTTTTCTTTGTTTAAATTTCTTTCTTTTTTTTAAGATTCCAGAAGAAATGGAGAATTTCACCATCACGCTGTTAAATGCGACAGGTGGAGCAAGACTGGGAAACATAGTCAGTTCCAACTTATGGATTAATAAGAATGATGACCCCATTTATTTCTCAGGTAAAGATTTTAATTATATAATAATACACGTGTTTTCCAGCTTGTCCTCCCTCTCTGACATCCTTCCCTTTCCTTCATTTTCGCACTTTCATCGTAGAACCCGTCGCTGTGCGGCTTCAAGAAGGCGGTGTGGCCAACTTTACAGTTGTGAGGGCAGGACGGGCAGACTTCGTGGCCACAGTGATGTACCGAGTAGAGTACAATGATGCATCGCCAGATGACCTCTTCTTGCTAAGTAATGACACAGTGCTGGTATATGCTGTGGGCGAATGGACGAAGAACATCTCTGTGGCTGTAAAAGATGACGACATACCGGAGACCGATGAGCCTTTTTACATCGTTCTCTACAATGCCACTGGTACGTATGTGCTTGTTTTCTTAAAAAAGTGATGAGAACAAAAATGTAGCAATATGCATTACAATGATATATGTGTTTATGGCAGGTAATATATGCTTATATAGCATTTCTTTATAATGTAAATGTCATTCTCTTGTAATAAAGACTTTTTTTTGCTATTGGTTAAGAGTAAACCATATTTTTCATGTATTTTCTTTTGGTTACCTGCCTTTGGACAAGAGGAAGGTACATCCTCTCCAGTACACGCTGGACAGGTCATTAGTCTGTTGCAAATTGATCAGTGACCGATTCTATCTATAACTTAAAATACAATTAACTCTGAACCAATAAAGAAACACACTTTTTTTACACTTCGGATAATAAAAATATCTGCATTTTTACTCAAAGTCAGTTGTCTTTCTTTCAATGTGGCTCAAATGAATCAAGCAATTCATCTGAAATTAACATCTTCTGCTCTGTTTATTATTTCTGTCTGTATCCTGTACGTACTAAGAGATGCAGCAGAGGTATTTAGCAGTGTCTGTGATAAGACTAAAGGCTCTCATGGGCCTATATTGTTTTTCATGGATGGGAACGGTAGGCCAGTGGGACAAAACAGGAACTTAATAACCAAACTCCAGACGGTCTGAGAGACAAAGGCAAACATTCCTTTGGCGTCTTTCTGTTTACTGATTGACATGGAGTAGAATCAAGAAAGGGTTAGCCTCTTCTTTATATCGGAGGGCTGTGCTGGCATGGATTGTGCTAAAAGTCAATAATCCCAATGTTAGAAGTAAGCTAAACTCATACTGGCGTCTTCACACTCTTTACCTTGTCTGCTTAATCACAAACAGATTTGCATGCTTGTTTCAGGGTACTCGTTGTCCGGCAACTTGAAGTATGTGCTTGTGAGAGGATATTGCACTTCTGGTGCTGCTATAGCTACACTTTTTCCATATTTTTAAACTTTCAAATACAATAGTTCTGGTTTAGTTCTTGGTGATATTCACTTTAAGTCATCTGCAGAGAGAATCCTTTGTTTGGAATTTAGCTTATTCACAAATCATCCACCTTATCCTCCTAGGCTTGGTTACCATAGTAATAGCGCGCTATGTTAATGAGACAGTCTCCTCCTATTGCGTGAAATTTAACATGGCAGTAACAATATGGCCAGCACTCTGTGTGTCTGCCTTTCCTTAATTATCTGATTCCAGCGTCAATAATGTGCATGTGTCCACAGGTGATGCAGTTGTGTATGGAGCAGCCACAGCTACTGTGGTGATTGAGGCCAATGATGATGCCAATGGGATTTTCTCCTTGGAACCTGTAGAAAAACCAGTTGAAGAGGGAAAAACCAATCACTTTTAGTGAGTGACATTTGGTTAATATTATTTCACTTGAAATATCTTGTGTTTTTTTATTTGTATTTATTTCATGATTCTGTCAAAAACAGTAGTTTATAATCTCCAAGTACTATCAAAACGCTAGAGTTGATATTTTAGACAATTACCTATGTTCTGTTACTGAAATATTTTCTCTTTTTTTTTTTCCTCAGTGTACTACGTGCGAGAGGCCGTTTTGGGAATATTACAGTATTCTGGCAGCTGTTTGCCAACGATTCTTTAACTCCTCTGGAAGAAAACCAGGAATTTACAAACACAAGTGGATCAGTCACCTTCACTACAGGGGAAAAGACCAAGCCTATTGTCCTGGAAGCCATCTCTGATAAACTTCCAGAGTTCAATGAGTTCTACATCCTCAGGCTGGTAAATATCTCAGGTGAGTAAAAGAAAAGCATAAAATAAAACTGATATAAGACGCATAAGACAGATATGAGAAGAAATTTCACAAAGCAGAGAGAAAATGAGATGAAATTAATTTTTCTTGAATCATCAGTAACTGCAGATTTAATTTTCGTTTGGAAAACTCTGACACTTGGCCATTATTTCTCTAAGGCGGTTACCCCGGCGAGGGCGGACGACTGGCTAAGAGTGCTCTAAATGCCTCTGTTTTCATCCCGTTCAATGATGACCCATTTGGTGTCTTTGCCATTGCTGAGGACAACATGGACCAAGAAGTAGCTGAAGATGTTCTCTCTGAAGATGATATGGCTGATGTGACTTCTTTCACCATCCTCCGTAAGCAGGGCACTTTTGGTGATGTAAGGGTGTCCTGGGAAATTGTTTCTGGTCACTTCCCACAGGGCCTTCCTCGGATGGATGATCTGCTCCTGGTAGCTTCCTTTCCAGATGAGGTAGAGCTCAGGCCTCATGCAAGGAGACACCACTCAGCCACAGACACTTGGTTTTTCTCCGGGCTTCCTGGAGCTTATGGTACCATCTCACCTGACGATGGGCCTGCAGCCATTAGCAACTTCACCTTTTCTGCTTGGCTTTTACCCAGACTAGATACTGACGGCTTCATAGCATCCAAAGGAACAAATGGAAGCTTGTACTATGGAGTGAAGGTCCACACCAATGAGTCTCATGTCACTGTGATGCTATATTATACAGTAATAGGTTCAAACAGTACCCAAGTGGCCCGGGCCTCTGCAGAAAAGTTTTCTGCAGATACATGGCTACATGTCATCATAACAGTTGATGATGGGATTATTGAATTCTTCTTGGATGGCAGACCTATTCCTGGGGGACTGAAAAGCATCAAAGGAGAGGGCATCAGTGACGGTAAGCTTCATTGTTCATTCCATTTATTTTCAATTTCTTTGACACATTTCTTGCAAAGGTAAAATCACTCTTTATAAATAGCTCATACAATCACTGTAGGTAAATTACAAAAAGCTCTAACTCACCAAAAAAATATTTGATTCATGTGTCAAAATGAAAGTCAGTGAATCAGTAAGAAGTTGTTTAGCATTGTGAGACCAGGATACCCAACTGTATTGCCTACCATAGTTAATATTCTTCAGATGGTGATTTAAAGAATACAAGATTTGACATTGTGCTTTTCAAAGCAAACCAGCAGTTAGTATCTGCATTACTATATATTAGAGTAACAAACTAGCAAACAGTACTGGGACCACCTGTTGCTCCACATATTTTCATCATCCTCACATCTAATGTTGTCTTGTGAGGTGTAACAGTGGAAGGAACTGCATGCATGCCATAACCATCCTCTGCATCCTTCTGCATCTTTTCATCCTTACTCCTCTCCTTTTCCATGCCTGTTGCTGCTAAGAGTAAAGCTATTCAATTGATAAAAAGATCATCTGTTTTTCTTTGCGTCAGTAACTTTTGATATTTACAAGTGTGGAATAAGAAATCGAATTGAATCTTGAAGAGAAAGGCTCTTTCCAATCTGGACAAGTAACAGACTGTTCAATTGTCATTTAAGAGTCGTAAAAAAGTTTTAGTTTTCAGTGTCAAAATGTTGTCCAAGGTCCAAACTGTGTAGGAAACAGTTTTCAAATTGTTCAGAGTCTTAAGTTCTTACATAAAGATAAAAGGCATGTGCACCTTCACATGCTCTGCTGCTTCCTCATTGTTCAGGAGTACTGTACTGGGACTTCCCAGTGCTTGAGTGACCACTTACCCTCAGCAGTGCTGCACATTGTTACTGCTGAAGGGAATCGGTTGGCATCTTCTTTCTTCCTATTCTCTCTAATTAATGGGCACAATAGCCGGTATTTGACCAAAAGCTCCCATAGGGGAAATATTCTGACGCCTCTGTAGCTTACTCCAGTCACAGTGGATTTATCCATTATCATCAGTCATGTTGTGCCATTGTTTTCTTCTGGTAACTCAACCTATGCATGGAGTGCTTCGTGTCAGGGCTTTGTACTTGGTCACTGTAGCAGATTTCCTGCATTTGTCTCACTTTGTGCAAGTTCACAAAGTGATAGGTGCATGAGGTGTGAGTGTATAAATGAGTAATGAGAAAGAGCTAGACCTAGGCATTTGTATACCTTAATCAAGATTCTGTTTCTGGTCCCTGGAGTAATGACCCTTATTACGTTACTGGTACACAACACCGCAAAGGAGGCTCAATAATCAGTGTGAAAATGATGCAATTAGTATTCAATTGCTTTGATCTCACCAAGTCTTAAGTTAAATATGTTTGTGTTAAATAACACACAATTGCACTGGAGTAAAAAAAAAAAGTCTGTGGCTATGGCTGTGACTGGTAAATCAGACAAACAATATGACAGCATGACAAACACTGTAAATGAGAGATTCTAGGAAATATTACTAGAATTTACAGTACTGTGTATTTTCCCCCTTCCTGGTGATTTTTGTATTTGTCACATTTATATGTATCATCAAACAAGATTTTAAATCAGACAGAGACAAACAAAGATAACCAGAGCAGCTTTTAAGTGATGATTTAATTGCTAAAGGGATTAAAGCTATCCTTCCTATTTGGCCAAATGTGAAATAGTAATTCTCTCTCCTCTTATTAAATTATGAATTAACTTCAAAGGCTGAGTTCAATTTCACTAGCCACATATCATGCTACAAAGTAAAAAATAAATAAATAAAGCTGAGAAACAGAAAAGTCATTGATCTCTATAAGTCTCAAAAGGGTTACAAAGCCAGTTTTAAGACTTTTTAGGATTCCAGTGAACAACAGAGAGTCCCATTATCCACAAATGGAGAAACCTCGGAACAGTTTTGAGCAAGCGGTCACAAAATAGCCCTGAACAACATCTAAAGAACTGCAGGCCTCACTTGTCTCAGATAAGGTAAGAGTTCATGATTCAACAATCAAAAATGGGCAAAAGTGGCATCCATGTAGGAGTCCCAGGGCATAACCGCTGCTGAACAAAATGAAAGCAAATGCTCACCTCGCACTTTCCAAAAAAGCATCTTGGTGATCCAAGACTTCAGGGAAAATATTCTGTAGACTGGTGAGTCAAAAGTTGAACTTTTGTGAGGTTTGAGTCCTGTTACATATGTGTAAAACTATCACAGCATTTCATAAAAACTACAATTAGGTTATACAGCAGGACAATAATTTGGATAATCTGAAACACACTTGCAAGTCTGTCTTTGAATGGCTAAAAATAAAAAAGCCAAAAAAACAAAGCAAAAAGAAGGTTTTGTAGTGGCCTAGTAAAAGTCTCAACTTGAACCCAATTGAGATGCTTTAGCATGAACACGCTCATAAACCCTCCAATGTGCCTGACCTAAAAGAATTCTGTAAAGACAAATGGGACAATCACTGGTAATCCATATTTTACAGGAATGTAAAAGACTCATTACTCAGCCTGGTTTTCTTCGTCTAATATAAAAAATCTGCTCTGCTCCGAAACATGTAAATGAGACAAAGATGCAAAAAAAGAAAGAAATCATGAAGGGAAGTAATTTCACAAACCTGTTCAATGTATATGATCATGTCACATTATTATGACATCAAATTAATTATGCATTAAACATTAAAAAATATTGTTCAGTGTTTTTTGGGTCATTTTTTTCTACCCCAGGACCTGCTTCAATGTTCATTGGGTCAGATCTTGAGGGTAAACAGCGTTACACTGGCCTTCTCCAGGATGTCCGCTTGTACCACACTAAGCTGAACCGCAGCCATATCCACGAGCTCCACACTCAGCCCCCTAAAGCAGACCTGCGTACCATCTCTGGTTACCTACGATACCAGCAGGATGAGAGGCAGAAGTCATTTGTGGTGGAGGCGAGAGATGACACTGAGGAGGAAGGAGAGGAGGTATTCTACCTACAGTTGGTTGCAGTGCGCGGTGGAGCACGCCTCCCCCTCCCCAGACCCACTGCAATTTTGCGAGTCTTGAAGAGTGACAATGCCAATGGGCTTTTTGGATTCACTGGGTCCTGCATACCTGATGTAAGTGTCTGTTGTTATCAATAGTCAAGCTGCTTCATGAAAGTCTTTCAAGCAATTAAACAAGAAAGTAAATCAGACTACTAAATAAATTATGTGGTTTGCATGACCACAGTGTCATTAATATTGTGCTTAATGTCATCACTCACTTGTCTCTACACAGTAAACATATGCATAGAAGCAGATGTAATGTAAACCCATTTGATTGTCAGCCCCTGTCCTGCTGCATTTTTTATTAGTCTTCATGCTCGGCTGCAGAGAGAGCATGCTTTCTCTTAGTAGCTGGATTGGATGAGTGGGCTCTCGTCTTGGGTCATATCAGGTAGAGTGACAGCTGGTGAGGCAACAGCAGGTCTGTCGGTGAGGGCATTCCTATAGTAGAGGATCAGGAGTTCCTTTGCTAGAAATGAGAGATCTTGTTCCCCATTTCAATCAATATAACAGGTGGCAGAGCTGCTGATGGCATTCCATCAGAACCAGTGCGTCTCCATTACTGTATCTCCTACCGCTAGAAAATTAAAGGCAAAGGAACATGTGGGCTATCAAATGATCGCACTCTAAATCACATTATTAGTATGCTGGAATTATATTGGGCTGTAGTTAGTAAGGCTAGCGCATTTGAATCTAACAAATTGTAATAAGTGACGAAGATGCATTTAGTATTGATCAAGTCCTCCTTTGGTTCTGAATTCATTAATGTTTTTATTTCTTTGTCCCCAAAGACCACCGCAGAGGGCTCCACTATATCTTGTGTGATTGAGCGTATGCGGGGATTGCTGGACCATGTTTATGTCAACTACACTGTAACCCAACTGGACAGCGACACACCGGCCAATCAAGATTTTCTTAATGCAACCGGAGCTGTGCTTTTCACGCCTGGAGAGCCTTCTCAGGTTTGTGCGAGAGTTGGGGAAAGCCCTTCTGAATTTATGCAGGATGACAAAGACTGTAGTCACTCACTGCGTACAATCAAATGTTAAAGCAGCTACCGATTGCTGTCTTTCAGATTCACCCATCTGTAGTGTTTATTGATAACCAGCCCCGCCTAGTGGTTGGTTGGTTGGTTGCAGATTTTTGGATAAAATAACAGGTGTTTGCTGAAACTGACCACTTGGAAGTGGCATAAATATAGATTATTTTCAAAAGTGCAATGCAATCTAAAAATACCATATCATACCACTTAATTTATAAAGCACTTTAAAAAAATAACAGGACTGACCAGTACCACCAGTGCTGTACAATAACACCAAGCATAAAAGAAATGCAAAAGAGCTGTGGAAGTTAAACCATAAAAGAATACATCCATTAAGAGACTTAAAAACAATTAAAAGAATTTTAAATTAATTTGTAAATGAACTGGAAGCTGGTGAAGCGAGCAATGGAGGCCTACTAATTCCAATAAGAAGTGCATTGCTTTAATTGAGATGACGTTATAAAATGATGTATTAATATTTGAAGGTTGCATTTGGAGAGAAGAGGGTTGATTTTTTAACAGCAGTCTCAACTGGAAACATGCGGGATTTTACCGGTGTGTTCAAATGAGAGTCGAACTTTAGAGCAGAATCCAATTTCAAACCTGAATTTGTAATAATCAATTTCTCATATGGGGCTGGAGAGGAAAGGTGGACAAAGGTGCCACTGGGTCTAAACAACATGACTTTTGTCAAAATTAGCTTTTGTTCATCTTTCTGTTAGGTACTGAACCTGCTGGTGTTGGATGATAACCTCCCAGAGCTTGCAGAGTCCTTTCAGGTTGTGCTGGTGTCTGCAGAGTCCGGTGATGGGAAGCCAGGCTCGACCCCCACAAGTGGAGCAAGCATTGACCCCAATAGCTCTGTTAACACCATCACTGTCACAGCTAGTGACCATCCCTATGGTATTTACTACCATTCCCCAAAAACAACACTATTTTTCTCTCAGTGTTGCTTAGTGTATAAGCACAAGTATGTTTATTTTGCTGCAAGTGGTTTATTAGGGAGCTAAAATATCAGTACAATTTTCCCTCTTCTTGTCTGTGTCTTACTACTTTCATCATACCTTTTGCCTCCTTCTTATTACATCCTCCTTACTGCTGTCACTAAACACATGAACATCCTTATGCAGGGCTGCTGCAGTTTCAGCCCACTCCTCCAGGAGAGGGTTTGATCTCTCCAGCGTTGGAACCTGCTCACATCACTGTAAACGAAGAAGATGGAGAGATTAGTTTGCTGGTGGCCAGAGCTCAAGGCATTTTGGGTAGGATCATGGTGGGATATAGAACAACCCCCTTCACAGCATCCAGCCCTGAAGACTATGAGGTTGGTTTCACTGATGATGTATTGATGAACAAGCAAATAGGTGAAGGGAAAATATGTTTTGGCTGCTCACTGGTTTCCTATTTTTCCATATGCTCCTGGCAGGACTCAGAGGGCATGTTGGACTTTCTTCCAGGGGAAAGGTTAAAGTTCATAAATGTCACCATCATAGATAATCCTGTCCCTGAACTGGAAAAGATATTTAGAGTGGAGCTCTACAATGCAGATGGAGGAGGTGGGAATTCTTAGCTGTATGATCAGCATGTTTTTTTTCTCAGTTTTTATCTTAAGTAGCTCTTTATTGCACATCTTTCTTAGCTGTCTTTACCTTTTTTATTTAGAACTGAACTGACCCTGTATTCTGCGCTGCTGTTTTTCTGTATTCTATGTGTGGTCCCCTCCTGTGTGTTTCCCAATACCTTCACATGTGGCTGCCAACCTACGCTCCTTCCCATTCGCCCTTCAATCTTTACTCTTCTGATGTGACACTTCCCTGATCCTCATGTTTGATCCATCAGTGGATCATTTTCTGCATAGTGAAGGGAGTGGTAGTGGGGAGAGTGACTATCAATTGCTCCTTCCGTCCTATCGCCACCATGGTAAGTAGCCCCCTCCTTTTCCCCTTCAAACTGCTTCTAGTCTGTGCTCCTTCTTCCCCACAATGGTCTGCGATGCATATACACACTCATACATTTGCAAGCGTGTGTGTGTGTGTGCATATACATGTTTGCTATAATGTGTGTGGTATTTACATTAAGCTGTGAGCCTCTGTGAGAAGGAGCTCAGGGAGATTTATGTGGGAAAAGCAAACACCCTTTCATGGAGCAAGAAAATTAAAGTAGTTAATGTGAGCTGTTACATACCACTACCACATACTGTGAAGTAATCTCCACATAATGTATAGAGCTTGTATTTTAATCTGATGCTCTTTGGGATACTAGTAATATTAATATTACTTTATTAACTGGTAAGGAGACTTGTATTATCATTGGTCTGCTTTAACTGCTTGATTGATACTTTTTTCATTTCATTCGCTTTAGGATCAAACTCCTAAAATGCAACCAGAATGAATTAATTGTTAGTAAAATACATTTGATATTTTCTGTGCAGCCAGCTTGGGAGTTGCATCTCGCATTGCAGTCACCATTGCAGCATCTGATGATGCCCATGGAGTGTTTCAGTTTAGTCCTGAGTCGCTGTCTGTTAATGGGACAGAGCCAGAGGATGGGCATAGTTCTGTGCTTCTGAAGGTCAGTGTACAACACTATTGAAAAATTAGGACCTTCCCAGTGATTGTTTATCTTATGTTCTTTGTTCTCATTTTTTCTTTCCCAGGTGGATAGGTCCTTTGGTGACCTTTCCAATGTAACTGTGTACTGGGAAGCTGATCCCAGTTCTGAGGGGGAGCTTCTTAGCAGGTTTGGAAACATCACCTTTGGTGTAGGCCAGACTTCACAGAACATCATCGTCACTGTGGTCGAGGATGAGATGCCCGAGTTGGACAAGAGCTTCACTGTGTCCTTGGTTAAAGTGTCACATGGTCGTCTGGGTGTCAGGACATCTGCTAATCTGACTGTGCTCGCCAGCGATGATCCATATGGTGTTTTTGTATTCGCTAATGCATCAAAGTCGGTTCGACTTCCTGAAGCTGACTCAACTGTCTCCCTCGCCATCCAGCGACAGAGAGGCCTGATGGGTCAGGTGTGATCTGCAGAAGATTTAGAAACTTAATAGAAACCATAGAAAATAAATCCAGTTAAGCTTCTGTTTTTTTGACTTTTAAATATATAAATAGCTTGGATTGACAGATTTCAACTTGTGGTATCATGTATCAAATTATATATTGTTTTCCGTTTTTATTTCATCTAGGTGCGAGTCACATATGGGACACTAAATGAGAAAGACCCAGAACCCTACAGGACCCCTGGGGTTGGCCGAGCCACTGAGGGGCGGGATTTTATTCCTCTGCTCGATTCTGTTGTATTCTTGGCCAATCAGAGTGAAGCAAACATCACCCTCAGAGTTTTGGATGATGAAGATCCAGAAAGGGATGAGTCGGTGTTTGTGAAGTTAATCAGTGCTCATCTCATCAGAGGAGAACAGGGGAGGCTTGGTAAGATGAAGACATGGAAAAAATACTTAACATATGATATGATATGATATGATATGATATGATTCTTTCAGTTTCCAATTCCCCTTCTCTGGGTGCCAGGAGTAATATTGTAGCTCAGGTGATAGTGGAGGCCAGTGATGATGCTTTTGGAATCCTCCAGCTGTCAGCATCTGCTGTCAGTGTGGCTGAACACTACGTTGGGCCCATAATCAACGTCACCCGTGTTGGGGGCATTTTTGCTGATGTATCTGTAAAGTTCAGAGCAGTGCCTTTGACCGCTAGAGTCAGTAAGTATGACTGTAGAGGTGACTCTTTCTCTCTACAGTATGCGTGTGAGCAACAAGGCTTGTCATTGTGTTTTCAACATGTTTAACTTTGTAGGTGAAGACTACAGCGTAGCCTCAACTGATGTTGTCCTCCTAGAAGGGGAGTCCAGTAAATCAGTACCAATCTATGTTATTAATGATGTGATCCCTGAGTTGGAGGAGACTTTCCTCATTGAGCTCATCAACCAGACGACAGGAGGAGCTCTTCTGGGAGAGGTTACACGTGCCATCATCACCATACTGCCATCCGATGACCCTTTTGGTGCTTTTGGTTAGTAGCCCATATACAGGATCATTTTAACCTTTCTTTCTATTCACAGTTTGTCATTGTTTACCAACTTCTCCCCCCCCCCCCCCTTTTTTCTTTTAAAATCTATCTAGTCTTCAAGGCTATTCCAGTTACAATAGAGGAGCCAGACACTGACTCTACTGTTGTCACATTACCTATTGTGCGTAATGCTGGCACTATTGGCACAGTGACAGTTAAATGGCAGGCCACTGTCAATGGTAAACTGGCAGTAGGGGACATTAGGCCCACATCAGGAGAGGTAACGTTTGCTCCTGGAGACACCATGAAGACACTCAGTGTGGAGATTCTAGCTGACAATGTACCTGAAATTACTGAGGTAAGAAGCTGTGGGTGGAAATGTCATTGTGAATTATCTCAAATGATACATTATTAGAAGTATTTTTTATTACTTATTATTTGTTATCTTTGTCACTTTCTTTCTGTTTTTTCTAGACAATTAAGGTAGAGCTAATTGATGCTAGTAATGGAGGAAACTTGGGAGCTGATACATCTGTTAATATAATCGTGCCTGCCAATGATAACCCGTATGGAACAGTGTACTTTGAACACTCTACGTACCGCGTCCAGGAGCCACTTGAGGGAGTTTATAGAGCCAATATCACTGTTCGTAGGAGGTATTTTTTTTATTTTATGATTTCTGTGTCACTACATTCACATTGAATAAGCTATTCCTCTCTGCTGTCGTTCTGTTGTAATCACCGTTGTCTTTATTACAGGGATGGTCACTTTGGTCGCTTGGAGATCATGTACAGCACCTCTGAAATTGACATTGTTGGCATGGCTCAGGATAAAGGCCAGAATCTGTCTATGTACTACAACGTTCCAAAACCAGGCGTTCCAGCTGCTGCACTCCTTAAGACATTTAACCTCACCGGTCAGAGAGACCTCCTGGCTGCATGTGCTGCTGCTTGTCTGAGAGAGCGTGCATGCCAGGCCTTCTCTCTGTCATCAAGTGGGACCCCATCTTGCACTTGGGTGCCATCAGGGGCTGACCAATTGACCTCTCAGTCCCAAGTTATGACTTATGTAAAAAACATGACTGCAGCTGCTGTCTTGTTCAGTTCCCAGGCTGTGGCAGGAAGTGATTACACCCCTGTGACGGCTCAAAGAGCCTTCATGGATGATGGATCAGTGGTTGCAAACCTCACAGTCCTGATTTTGACTGATTCTTTCCCTGAAATGGATGAGAGCTTCTCCATTCAGATATTAAAGGTAAAAATCAATCATATGCTGTATGTTTATTCTACATTAATGATGGTTTAACTTCTTTGGAATAAATTCTGTATTTGCTGTCATTAGAGTTTTATGGGAAACTGTAAAAATTAAACCTCTTTATCATGTGTTGTCTGAAGGTCGAGCTAATAAATTTGACCGTACCACAGAAGAACTTGCCCTCAGTTGGTCAACCGGACAAAGCAGTAGTCACTATAGGGGTGAATGGAGATGCATTTGGGGTATTTTTGATCTACAGCCTCAGTCCCAACACCACTAATCAGGGGCTCTATCTAGAAGTTCGAGAGGAGCCTATGGTTGTGCCTCTGGTTATAGAGAGGAGAGGAGGGAATCTGGGTACAGTCACTGTAGAATGGAGCTTTGTTGGAGGAGAGGCTTCACCAGATGCCGACTTTACGGGGACTGGAGGAACTCTGGTCTTTGATGGTATGTGCATTACTCAACAATGAGTAATAGTTTTAGGACAGCTTTCTATTAAGTGGGTATCCAGTGGTCCAGTGTCAGGTCCTTATCAGACCTAATAATCTGGTGGATTAGAAGAACATCTAACACTTAGGCTATGTGGCTTGTCTTTTTTCCTGTCTGTCTGCAGGTTCTTTAAAGAAGACAGTAGAGATCGTAATCAGAGATGATGCTGTACCCGAGGACAATGAGAGCCTAATGATTGGACTTGTAAATACGGCTGGAGGAAGTCGAATCCTGCCCAGCTCTGACACTGTAACCATTGTGATACTGGCCAATGACAACGTGGCTGGGATAGTAGGATTCCATTCAGGCTCCCGCTCTATCATCGCCAGAGAAGGTGGATGGCTGTGTTTTGTAATTTGCAAATGTGCTTCAATATTTTCTTTATGGTGTGTGTACCATGTCCGCCTCATATTATTATTTATGTTTATTTAGGAATCAGAGAATACACAGCATGCTGCCGGTTTTCTGTTTATATATTGACTTAGAAACGTGATCAACTGAGATTTCCATACAACTAAAACAAGTATAATAATATTCAATTCAGAAGTCCATAAATCTAACCATGTTCAAAAACTACAAGAAATACATCTATAAGATAAATGCATGTTTCAGACTGATTTGAAATTTAAAGTTTCTCATTTGTGGCTTGCATTGAATTTACTAAACATTGGAAATAAGGGCATATAATTTAAAAAAAAGGTTATACTCAGGTTACACTTGATTGCAAACGTTAGAGACATTATGTTTTACCTTACAGGTGAAAAGCTGTCCCTCTTAGTGTTGAGAACGGCTCCAGGTCTGGGTAATGTTACTGTGGATTGGACTATACAAGGGCCGCTTGTACACCGAACCTTCACCCAAACCTCAGGAACCCTGTTCTTTACCAAGGTAAATAGTTTTGTGGCAGAATCATAGTCAACCATGTTTATTTCACAGTTAAAGCACAAATGTGTAATTACCGTCTGTAATTGGGCACCTCGAGGAGTAATTGTATGTTCTGTGAATGTGTTTTATAGGGAGAATTGAATGATACCATAGTCCTTCAGCTTCTTGATGATGCCACACCAGAGAACAAAGATGAATACAGAGTTTCATTGTCCAACATACAAACCTTTGGTAACAAACTCCACTTAGTATCTATTTGATTGATAATTGTGTGGCGTATCTTTGTGTGCAAACTATAAATACCAAAAATAACTCTTCCCTGCAGACTTAATAAACTGACTTCTACACAGGTGTTGTGGTGACGGGCCATGCTGCCCTTGATGCTCAAGGCAGTGAGGCAGTGATTACTGTGGACACCAGCGATAAGCCCTATGGCCTGCTGACTATTGCGCCAACATCTCTTAGAGTGACCACAGAGGAACGAGAACAGATTATAAAGATCTACATCAACAGAGAGTTTGGAGCCTCTGGTCAGTGGTTCAACTATGAATTTAAAAAAAAGGAGAAACATTCTAACAAATTAATTCCTGTATACCTCTTAAAGTTTTGTATCCACTTTTTACAGATAAACCTTATTTTTGTGTGTACAGGGGCAGTGAATATCACCTATGAGGTTATAAGAGGTTCTGTGCAAAACCTATCCCAGGTAGAAGGGGCTCTAGCTGAGCCGGGACAAGACTTCATCTCCGGTACCGGTTACGTAATTCTTCAGGAGGGACAGACTTCTGTTGCCATCCCTGTTACCATACTGGAGGTAAAACCTGTGACTGCCTCCCATAATGCGACATTTCCATTCATCAAACTTGACAGCACTGTTTTATAACTCACCACTGTGAACTCTTCCCACTGTGCCTCAGTAATTATATACCCTTTGAACTTTCTTCTCATTGTTATTAGGTGTATGTGCAGAATGTTTGCGATGCTGAACTGGCTCGACAAGATGATAAAATAAGATCTTGTTCACTTTTTTTGGAGCAGATTAATTTTGATTTGTAAGTTCACATTTTTTTTGTTTTATTAGGATGACATCCCAGAGTTGCAGGAATTCTTCCTGGTCAACATAACATCAGCAGTGCTCATCACGACCCTCGCAACTGTTCCCCAGCTAGGTATGGAAAACTGTGAGAGTGCTCCAGTCACTGCTTAGTTTTAGTTATGTTAACTTATCCTTAACTTTGACCATAAAATACAATGTTATAACTTCTTTGTCAAATTACATTAAAAAAAGTTTTGCTGTTTTGTTTCTTTTAGATTTTACCGCTCTTGTCCAAAATATCATTTGCGTAATTTCACAAAATCCCTCTTTTCTTTTCCATAATTTCTCTTGCTCTGTCTGATGAGTAGAGGTTGTGTATTGCACATTGTCAGGTAAAAATAAAATGCTCACAATGCCCAAAATCTAATAGTAACTGATGCACAATAATAGTTTATGGTACATTGAATCTCAACATTATAGTTATTTTTAAAATGCACCATGAAAGAGCTTGGTAGTTATTGCTACTGCTTCTGCATAATCCAAACCTCAGGCCAATTTATGAATGAGTAAGTTTAGAAAGTGATGACTTGACAGAATACTACAGGCAGAATAGCACTTGGAGGTTCTCAGAATACTATCAGCCTTCTGCCTGGAGACGCACTGTAAACACACGGCAGCTCTTTTGGCAGCAATCATTATGTGGGTTGGATGGTGAGATTGATGCTTTCCATGATTGAGGAAGCCTGGGGATTTGGAGGGAGCCGAGTAGCCCTGTGTGGTGAGGAAAGAGAAAGCCAAACTAAACCCGTAGCTGGCCTCCCAGTGTCTTGGCCACAGAGTCAATGGGAAATGACTCTTCAAGAGGTCATAAATCAGTCCACCCAAAAGACTTAGCTCCTCAGACTCACAAGGCACTTACAAGAGGTGATTCTTAGCTATAATCCTTCTCTTAAATGTAGCATGACAGAAGATAGATCTTCTACTGCTTTCTCAATACACTCTATTGCTCTTGGTGCTTGCGCTGTAGTTACAGGCGAAAGAAATCACTGCTATTTACCACGGTAAACATGACAACCTTAAGGTCGTCATTCATTCCGTCTGTGATGTGGTGTCTTTCCCAGACACACAGGGTCTGGTGGCAGAAGTCAGCATTGCTGCTAATGATGGAATCAGAGGAGTCATTGAATGGACAAACACTGTGTAAGACAAGCATCCAGAAATAACTCAGATGTTCTGTAGATGATTTGTAGATGCTCTAATAAAAAATGTGTTTTGGTTTTCAGGTTTGAAGTGAATGAAACAATAGGGTCTCTGACTCTAGTTGCCTACAGGAATAAGGGAACACATGGAAATGTTTCTCTTTCCTTCTTCGCTCAGAACCTGGAAGCTCAAAAGGAGCTGGACTACAATACAAGTGAAACGGTAAGCACAGCATCAGCGACCTGGAGAAATGTTTGAGTATTAACAAGGACAAAATGTATTGAAATTGTAATATCTTTAATTGCCTTTCATCTAAAAGCGATTCTCAGTTCTGAACAAGATGAACAAGTTTTTAAACTAAGGTGCCCTGTCTCCACCAAGGTGATCCATTTTGCTGATGGTGAAAGGTATAAGTTTGTAGAAGTGCAGATTACCGATGATGCCTTTCCAGAGAGTGCTGAGAGATTCCAGCTCATCCTGTCCAAGCCTTCTCCCGGGCTGCAGCTGGGCACCAATACCACGGGTATGTAAAATAAAATGCTGTGATTTTTTTTTTTTTTTAACTCAGCAGCCTAAGGCAGCTTATAGGCCATATTCAATTAAAAAGTCAAGACTTTCAGTTTAAAATTTGATATAAAAGTTTAAACCATTACAATAGCTAATACTTGTTACTGATTTGATGGCAGGATTTACAGAAATTGTACAATTTTAAAAATGTGTATCAGGCCATCTCAAGTCAGTGAATAGTTTTATATTGAAAATGGTGACTATACCAACATCTTCAAGCGTTTAATATTGCAGTTAACTGGTAAGTATTTGTTAAAGTCACTACAAATAAGCTTCAAATAAGCTTATTAAGCTTAAAGTTATTTACACTGCATTAGATATAGAAATATATAATAAAGACACCTGGTTTGCTATTATTATTATTATTATTATTAATAGCTAATAAATCAATACATGTCCATGTTACAGTATTGTTTGGTCTGTTTGTGTTGCTGGTAAACTGATGTACTTAGTGCACTCATATGTAGAAAAAACATTGTGCCTGTTGCTAGGCTTTTGCTAGGCGATGTTATGGCGTCATAGTAAATCAACATTTGTGAATATAAACGAGATGTTCTTGTTGTTAACTTGAAATGATTTTTCATAACATGTTATAGGTGCGTAAATGCTAAAAACAGGTCATTTTAGTCAATTGGTAGTAGGTGGCTTGGTAACATGATGACATCATCATGTCCGATAGGTAAGAATCTTTGATCAATATAATACTACTTATTTCTTTTCTTATAGCAACTGTAACTATACTGGCCAGTGATGATGGACATGGTGTAATTTCATTTAACACCACCAAGCATTTCCTGTTGAGAGAGCCCACCTCTCTGTCAGGGCTGAGTGAGAGTGTGGCCAACCTATATGTGGTTCGAAACCCAGAGGAAGGCACATTTGGCACCGTATCTGTTCAGTTTACCATCACTGATGCCAACGGCACCCAAGCGGAGGGCGATTTGATACCTACACACGGGTTTGTGGTCCTGGAGGATGGAGTCAGATTTAAGGTGAACAAAATGAGATTTTTACAGCATACAAACTGATGCGTTAGAAAACATCCATACACGTGTGTCAGTTTTCCTTTTATTTTCCATTCCAAGCCTTAAAATTGCACCTTATAGTAGTCATCTGTAATCACAATAATTATCAATTTATCATTTCAGAATTGTGTGGTGTGCGTTTTCTGATTAATGATGACTCACATTTGTGCTGTTTCAGATGCTGGAGATTAGCGTAATGCTTGATGCTGAACCTGAAGGGAATGAAACCTTCAGAGTGACCCTGTCAAGCCCAACAGGAGGTGCACGGCTCGGTGACCAGCTCCAAACTCTCATCACCGTCCTGGAGAACTTAGCTCCTTCTGGCCTGTTTCGAATTGGACCTTCTCTCAACAGGTCTGAGCACAGATGCATTAAAACCATCATAAACTTTGAAAAGATGTTTCTGAGTGTGCTCAGACACTCTTTTATATACCTAGTCCTCTTCATTTTGTGTTATCTGTACAGAACTAGCACTGAAATTGTTGCAGAGGAAGGTGGCAGAGCGGTCTTCCTCACTGTGTCTCGCAGTAATGGTTTGGAGTCAGCAGTCAGCGTGGAATGGGAGATTCAGTCTGGCACAGCTGTTGCCTCAGGTCAGACCAATAAAGGTTTAAATTTTAAGCCACCGCAACCTACCAAAGTCTCTTAAATTCCTCTCTTTTCTATTCTGGCTCCTTTATTTTGTTCCATTGTTTGTTATTTTTTTATGATTCCTTTTTTCTCTTTTCTTTAAGGGGGTTACGTGCCAGTCATAGGCGTGTATCAGACCTTTGAAGACAGTCCAACCTCTGCTTGGTGCTCACTTCCTGAGGGACCTTCCTTGCTGGCTGTGAGGCTAGATATGAGGCCCACTGTTGGATCCTCTCACACCTTGGCCACTTTGTATCGATGGCAGGGTGTTTTCGTGCCAGTAGAGGTATGTTAGCAACACTGTATCTAAAACAGCGTGGTGGTCCTGGTACAATTAAGCAGCACCTCCATTGTTAGCTTAAAAATCTCTTTGTCTTTTTGTTGTTACAGTCTGTTACGATTCAGGACCCAGGCAGATGTGTTGGGTTTGCAATAAATGGTTCTACCTACATAGGCATTACACATAGTGGCCTTCCTTTCTCCCCTGCTGCCAACCTCAGCATCTTTAAATTGCAGAAGGATCTCAATATCACATTGGTAATTCTGAACCCAATAATAATACAACATTTCTATCAAGTTTTCTTACATTACTATAACACTTCTTGCATTATGTCTGCATAATTTGATTTCTTTAGGAACAAGTCTTGGGTGTTGAAGCCCTGAATGTGAAACACTTCTCCACTGAAGGCAGAGATTATCTGATAGCGTCAAGCCAGGTGACGATGACCACTGAAACAGACTTAATTATTTACTTTAATGTCAAAATTATTACAAATATGCAGATGTTCCTCGTGTAAGGTATTCAGAACCTTTTATGACTGAAATTACTTTCGTCTCCTTGATGCTGCAGATTTTCATTTGGACTGGAGGCTCTTTTACGCTTCACCAGACTCTTGACTTCAAACAGGACATCCTCAGTGCAACTACGTTAACTCGTGCAGACACTCCCTACTTGCTGGTGTGCATAGACAGACAGAATGCGAGCTGCTTCCTGCTTCGGTGGACCAGTGGAAGATTTCAGAATCCACAGCCTCTCCCGCTTTCTGGCAGAGCAAGTCAGGTGGAGAAAATCAACAGAAGAACTGAGGAAATTCTTCTGTTGGTTGCTGTTGAAGGTGATCTTTCCTGCTTTGGCATGAAATGTGTGAATGGTGCAAGTTTTATTTTGAATTTAAATTCAGGTATATCCATATTTGAAGATAGGTGACCAGAAGAATTAAGCAGAATTGGAATGAAATACACATAAATTCCTAAAACACTGGCGCAGAGATTGCATATTTACCACATTTAATCAAGTGCGTGTAATCTGCAGTATGCCAAAATGATGGTTTGGTTTTAGAAGCAATGAGATGCCATTTTTTCTGGTTGTAGTGTTTGTGTGTATTGGGCAGCGGTTAGATCTTGGTTAGCTTAGTACAAACAAACTGCTGATACTCCAGAAGGAAAACAGAAATATTTTGTATCTATTACATTGTTCTGTTGTCTCAGTTAAGTTTGCAAAATTTACCATGTCGACTAGGCCCATGTATTTATACTATGCTCTGTATATTTTGACGAGACATAATCCTTCAGAGTCTAAAAAAAGCACAGAGTGTTTTTGGTTCAGACCCCTTGTGGGTTTATGGGGAATGCCTTAGTGTGGAGCGGAGCAGAGCCACACATTGGCCCAGAGTTTGTAATTTGTCAGTCCTGGGTGTGTCAGCGAGGCCAGTGGTTTCTTTTTACACAAACATGCTATTCTAGTGTGAAAGAACTTAAGTCTGTATTTGCTTTCATGTGCCTGTATTTTTTCAGGTCTGTTTCCATCCTGTGAGGTGTTACAATGGAGCTCAGAGCAGGCTTCACCACAACTCCATCAGTCTATTCCTCACCCTGGCCTCACATCTATTCATTCCTTCACTGATCCTTCTGGAATCGGTAAGCACAACTGTCACAAACTGCCGTGTGATGATACACTGTTGTCTGTAAATATCTGGAGAACAGTCGTGTGATGGACAGTACTCATAGGATGACAGTTCCTCATTCACTAGAATAATGATACTAAAAATACAGCAACACACAAAGAAACAAGGTTTTGTCTTTAGCATTTTAGCATTCAGATGCATGTTAACACAATGCCAAAATCTTCCCAGGAGTGGATGTCTCAGCAAAAAGACCTCAGAGAAATTGCAAAAAAACTAAGAGCTACATGTCAGACTCTAAGGGCCGCAGTTAGCTTGTTAAATGTTAACGTTCATGACAGTCCAATTAGCTTGCCCGGAGGGGTTGCCAGGAGAAAGCCTCCTCTCTTTGAAAAGAATATGGCACCATTGTGGTTTGTTCAGTTGCCTCTGAGCAAACCACAAGACTTCTAGAACAATGTCCTTTGGATAAACAAGACCAAATTGGCCATAATGCACAGTGCCATGTTTGAGATACTGTCCATAAATAAATGCCCACAAACCTCAATGAACTGAAGCAATGTTGTAAAGAATAGTAAGCCAAGATTCCTCTGCAAGGATACAAGACTGATAAAGTCATGCAGAAAATGATTACTTCAAGTTTTTGCTGCTAAAGGTAGCTCCACAAACTACTGAATCATGGTGTGTATTTCTCCACAGTACTGTGAAAGTTTCATTTTTCATGTGACTGTATACTGTACTGTACACAGTTTTTTCAATAATGACGTAAACTCACTTAAAGTCTGAGGTTTGAAAAACTGTGTTCTATGTGGCATTCAAACACCTTAAATACTTTTCTCTTTTTCACAGCTTATGCTCTGCTAGCTGGTAGAAATGGTTCAACGCTGTACTCCTGGAGGCCTGATGTAAAGCTGTTCACCATCATCCTCAGGGCCCCTCCAGCCATTAGCTTCTCCTCTCTCATGGTTCCATACTTCAATATCACAAAGATCCTCTTGGCTTCTTCTGAGGACAATAGCTCCACTGTTTATGAATTCACTTCGGTCTCCAATCACTCTGATTTCATACCCAGGTATTCAGATTGTGTGAAGTTGTACATTTTATTATACAAGGTGAAGACACAGTAGTTTTTCTTCAGAAAAAAAGAAGCATATCATCAAAGAGAGTTCTGAAATGCTTGTTGTGTTTCCTTTACTTTCTCACATTCAGTTTTGGGGAGTTGCACTTTGCGCCAGGTGATAGTGAGCTGGAGATAGCCCTGAACATCATAGATGATGACATCCCTGAGGTGCAGGAGCAGTTCCTGGTCAGGCTGAAGAATCCAAAAGGTGGAGCTGAGATTGGATTTGGTGGTCAGGTGAAAGTAATTGTCCCAACCAACGATGATGCCTACGGAGTCATCGGCTTTGCTCAGGTAGGAGGATAAACCTTTTGATATTAGATGGCTTGTGCATTTGCTTAACATGTCTATCTTGTTATTGTCTCAAATTATTTATTTGCAATATACTGAATACATAAAATGTGTTTTATTGCAATCTAGAAGTATTTGTTATTGCATCTCTACAGAACTCTCTGTCTATGGAGTTGGAGGAGTTGGAGCAAGATAATCAAATTTCTCTAAGTGTGGAGAGAAGAAGAGGGAGTTTTGGCAGACTCACTGTTCACTGGGCTGCCAATGGCAGTTTGGCAGACATTTATCCAACTTCAGGAGTGGTGAGCAACACTTCCTCTGTTATACATAAAACACATGATGTACTGACAACATGTTATGAATTTAATGTCATTTAATGTAAAACGTTATTTTCTATCACAGGTTACTTTTTCAGAGGGTCAAACAGTAGCTATCATATCACTGGCTGTTAGAGCAGATGGTGTCCCAGAGTTACAGGAGTATGTCACAATCACCCTCCGTGATGTCACCACTGTGGGACTTCAAGACCTACGACAGGCTGCAGTCATTGACCAGCGACGGGCTCAAGCTCAACTCACCATCTTACCAAATGGTTCTCCCTATGGAGTGATTGGATGGCATCTCGACTCCCAGTTTACACTAACACAAGAACCACAGAGTAAGAATTTCTGTGAAAATAAATGGATGGGTGGATTATTGAACGAGGCTCAGTCAGTAAATGTGGGTTTTTATTGGATCTCAGTGAAAGAGGTTTGATGTAGTGTAATTAATTTTAGATAAATTATTGTTAACTTATTTAAATACATTCCTCAGTCGCAGCTTCTGTTAATTTAGCTTGCTGTGTTTGAGACTTTCTTGAAAAATCACAGAATATCACATTTTTACTTTTGTGGTCAGTTTACAGTAATCACACTGAGATTTACCGTAAAAGAGATTTGCTGCGATTTCCAGCCATGCCAGGGAAGCCTGAATCGTAGAGTAAAAGTCTTTGAAATATTCTTAACCTACAGGTCTTCTATACATTTATACAGTATGTAGAATGGATTTGTAATTATTTCTGTTGTGTTTTATTACTGACTTATTTACCACAACGCAATTTCTTTTCAACCTGCAGGGGTTCCAACCAATGTGACTCTCTCCATTGTGAGGGAGCAGGGCTCCTCAGGTGAGGTGGCAATCTATTACACAACCAGGCCAGCTCTATACAACCCCCCCTCCAACCAAGCCACCGCAGGACAAGACTACGTTTCCAAAGATGACACCATCATCATGATAAATGGTGCTACCGTGGCCCTTGTTACTGTTACAATCCTACCGGTAAGGATGTGCTGATGAGCAACACCTGTTTCTTCTCTACTTAGAGAAGAAACAGGATATAGTTTAGCTTCTGTCCACATTTGGTAGCAAATAGGACCAAAATATTGTTATTATACGGAAAAAAAACTGTGAGCATGCTTACTTAAATAGGTGAAAATATTAAATCAGATTCTTTATCTTACTAATTCTGCAATAACAACCATTCACACTCAGGATCAACAGAGAACAGACCTGGTTCTATTTAAACACTAGACTTTAAATTGTTTTGCTTGTTGTGTCCTGTTCAATCAGGGTATAAACAACCAATAATCCTCATTAAACTATCGCTTCTCATAGCCTTCCTTATTTAAATTTGTATTAAATTTGCACAGTTTGAGGTTACTGTTGTTTTCACATCTTAAGGTTTATAAAAATCATTGTGAATTTGAATAACGGTTTTCTATTATTTCGTGTTTTCATGTATGCATTTGTTTTTCTAAGGATGATATCCCAGAGCTGGCAGAGAGTTTCCTGGTAAACATCACTAAGGTGGAGCTCGTTAGTGAGTCAGTTGGAGCAGGGCAGCCCAGTGTGAAGAGACCTGGTATGGAGGTAGCAGAGATCACGATCCCGGAGAATGATGATCCCCGAGGGATTCTCCAGTTCAATGTTTCTGAGGTGAGGTGAGCATAGGACATTACAGAGAGGTGAGCTTGACACTGAATTATTGAGGTTGTTGGGAAACCTCCAATTTGATACATAGAAGGCTTTTTTAAAAAGCTTGTGATAAAGAAATAAGTAAGTAATGCAACTGTGAAACATCAAAAAATATCTAAATTAATAATAAACAGTAACATCCTTAAAGATGTTTATTTCAAAATTTCTTAGTCATTGAAAATTTCTTCTGAATTTCTTGTCTAGGATATAGCTGGAAGTGTCATCCTGGCCTATGAGATACCACCACCAGACAATGTTCTCCTACTATCAGTGTTGCGACTCGCCGGTACAGTTGGAAGACTTCTTGTCTACTGGGAAGCTCAACCAGTCACTGCCGATCTTAATGACTTCAACCCCCTTTCTGGAAACATCACCTTTCAGGATGGGCAAGTGAGTTAATATTGGTCCCGTGTTGAAATTAATTCACAATAAATATCACATGAAGTCACTATATGAGGCTACTCAACTATTTCTAGAGAGAAGCCACAATTGCTATCACCATCATAGACGATGAACAGGTGGAGCCTTTGGAGACCTTCACAGTGAATTTGCTGCGTGTGATTGGTGGTGCTCGACTCGGAAAAGTGACCTCAGCGACTGTAAATATTCCATCAAATGACTCGCCACTCGGACGATTTGGATTTCAGAAACGAGAGGTGAAACTAAAACATCTCTGTTGGCATCAATTTCAAACTTAAAACTGACAGTTATTGTTCTATTCAGTGTAGAGTAAACAACATGAATAATCATCTTGCCTAATCCTCTCCAAGGTTGCCGTCAGTGAACCAGAGTTTGTGGATGATCCATCTGCTGTGGCAACACTAACAGTGCTGCGCAGTATGGCAGGTGTAGGTGCAGTGACACTGGTGTGGCAGCTGGAAGTCCGCGCTGCAGGGGACCTCTCACCTTTAAATGGAACTCTCGTCTTCAATGAGGTACAGTAGAAAAAAAGGCGACTTCAAGTATCCACCAGTTTGTAGTCTCAATCTGTAAGTAGTAGTAAGTTTCTTCTTTAATTCTCCTTTACGTTTCAGACTGAATCTATGAAGTCATTTGTGATCAGAGCCCTTGCTGACACTGTAGTGGAAGGAGAAGAGCGTTTCACTGTACAGCTGTTTCCTGCAGATAGTGGTGCTGTCATAGACCCCTTAAATGGTTAGTATGCAAAAATAAAATGTCAAAATGCAGGTGCACATTTTGAATTCAGTAATCATCGATCTAGTCCTCTATAGGTATGGCCACCATCACTATCAGGGGTGACAAAGCTGCCCTGGGGATTATTGGGATAGCAGAGTCCTCTAGGAGCATCCTCATTGGAGAACCTCAGGGGAATTACAATGGGAGTGCCAGAGTCAGGTGAGATAATTGTCCTGATTCAACCTATGAAGACAAACAAGAGGTCTCAATTGAAAAACTTGTCATGCAATGTGTTTCCTTCTTCCAGCCTTGTGCGAGGGCCAGGTGTGTTTGGAGAAGTACAGGTGTACTGGAATATCACTCCAGCTGCAGTTTCTGAGTTTGAAGCAATCTTTGGCACTGTGACTATGAGAGATGGACAGTCTACTGCTACCATTACTATTAAGGTATTGAGCAGTGTTCATTGGAAAATTGTGGCATTGTCTCTATCTGTTTATTTGAGGACAAAAAGCAGAATAATAACGTAATGACAAGGGATTTCCATAAAATTATCACAGTCACATCTTTTCTGATGTTAGGTCTTGGATGATGAACTTCCTGAGACGCGCCGTGAGTATCAGCTTACACTGACCTCTGCTACTGCAGGACTGGACATAAGTCCCACGGCCGGGCGTGCCAGAATTATTATGGCAGCAAGCGACAACCCATATGGCCTTTTCTCTTTCACCCAGAACCAGATCAATACAACTGAGAAGGAAGGAATGGTAAAGTCATAAAAAAATACCCTGGTACATGATGTATCATCTGGTGTAGTTTCATAACCCACAGCAATATAATTTAATTTCTTTTCTTCAGGTTAATGTGAGTATCATTCGCTCCTTTGGCAATGAGGGCAGTGTGTTGGTGACCTATGAGTCATCAAGTAGCACAGCACTCAGTGGACTGGACTTTGCTCCAGCTTCAGGGCAGCTGCTACTCACCCCTGGCCAGAAGTTGCAACAAGTGGCCTTGCATATCCTGGATGACAGTCTTCCAGAGGGGCCTGAGGTGTTTTTTGTTAACATCACTGCAGTGGCACTAGACAATATCAGGTAAGAAAGGTTAAGAAGGTGCATTAGATTTATAATCTTGTTGAGACGGTGCTGTTATTCCATAGATATTGCTGATTGCAAGGATGCAAATAGAAAAAAATCCATGCATACCAGTGACCTAAAATATCTGCTGATGTGAAAGAGTTCATAGGCAACTAGTTGTTCTGTGTCTCCCTCTTGTGGCCAGAGATGTTGACTACACTGTGAGAGAGTCAGGTCTACAACTGGACCAGCCTCCAGCCGTAGGCAGCATCTCTTCTCTGGCTGTCATCATACTACAGAATGATAATGTTGAAGGTATCCTGGAGTTCAGGCAGGACTATGTTAACATTACAGGTAACAAAAGCAAGCAGTTTTTTGTCTTGTAAAATGCTGAAGTTGCACAATTTGCTACAAACTGTTTGACTTAATTATAAGTTTATTTCTGCATAAATAATTCTTTTTTATCATGCCTTTCTTGCTTCCAGTTGAAGAGGATGTTGGCACCCTGTTGATCCCAGTGGTGAGAAGACTGGGCACATACGGGCGAGTCTCTGCTCAGTTTTTTTCTAGAAGCTTGACTGCAGCACCTGATGTTGACTATATCCTGTATAATGGCTCAGTGACATTTGTGCATGGACAGAATACCAGCTACATTAATGTCACTATCATAGATGATCTGGACAGGTGAGAAGAATAACTAAAAAAAATCTACAAGTCTACCTTAAAGTATACAGTATATTTATTCCACACACAGATACACACCTAGATGAAAACACACAGTTAACAAAAAAGACATTATTTCATTCTACAACTACTGTAAATCTCCTTCCCCAGTGAATATGCAGAGGTATTTGAGGTTGTGCTGGTTGGAGCTACAGAGGGTGCCGTTCTAGGCTCCCAAAATATTGTGAGGGTAACCATCGGTAAGAGCGACTCTCCAAGTGGGGTTGTCAGTTTCCTCAATGAAAGCCTAATCACCGTGGCCAATCCCAACTCCACTCTGAAACTCAGTCTGGTTTTGGAGAGATCAGGCGGCCTTGTGGGCAATGCAACGGTATGAGGAACAATGCTATAAAAATAAATCGCATCATTGCAGCTTACTGCTAGAGCACGTTGGTTTCCATGGTGACATCATACAGTTCAAACTAGCCCTCTCTTTTCACAGGTTGCTTGGATAATCCTTGGCCCTAACAGTAGAGAGGCTCTTCCCCTCATCAATACTGACATTAGAGGACCTGTGAACGGGTCCCTGTTCTTCAAGGATGGAGAGAAAAGCACGCACACCATAGAGCTGCGGATTCTCCCTCATGGGGAAGTAGAGGTGGAAGAGACATTTGTTATAGAGCTCAATATTCTGTCTGGAGAGATGGATGTTGATCCTCAGGCTAGTTCCATAACACTGAAGGTATTTCACCATGTAATGACTGCAAACTTGATTTCGCCATCATTAATCAGTTCGCTCATATTGTTGTGCACAGTTTCTCTTTCAGAGCACTTTTTTCGCTGAAGGCAAGTTGTACTGGAATTAAGCTCGGCACCGCAATCATTCCTTTTCTCCAAATGTTTTTTGTCTGTCAGATAGAGAAATTTGGTGATCCCAATGGTATCGTCCAGTTTACTGAGGATGCGCTTCGAGAGCGTGTCTACAATGAATCCACAGAAGCAGAGGGCCCATTGAACATTTCCTATCTGATTATGCGCAGAGAGGGTGTCATGGGTAACATCACGGTATGGTCATATCTTAAATATACATTTACTGTTTACTAATAATATCCTGCTTAAACGAAAAATATAATACTTTTACTTTTGTAAACACAACCATATCGTATCCTCAGGTGCACTGGCGAATACAGAGTGACTCAGATATTGCAGGTGACTTTCTAGCCTTAACTGGCTCAGTGATGATTCGGGAAGGCCAAAGAGAAGCAGAAATCGTCCTTAAGCTGATGCCTGATACAGTGCCAGAGCTAGAGGAGCTCTACATTCTTCAGCTCATATTTGTGGAGGGTGGGGGTACTCTGGATGCCAACCCGAATCTGATCAGAGCTCGCATCAGGTTTGTTATTTGATCAGTTAGAAATGGTAGTAGAAAAATCAAAGACTGAATGACCTTAAAATTACTATTCCTCTCTCTCCCACAGGGTGCCTGCTAACGATGAGCCTCATGGGGTTTTTTCTTTGAACTCCAAGCAGCAGTTTATAGTAGTCACAGGCTCGGGGTCAGAGGTCAGCAGAGCTATGGTTATAAATGTGACACGGCTTGCTGGGCTATTTGGCAATGCTAGTGTAGGCTACAGGATCACAGGTGGGATAGATGAAGTGATGGACATAACAGAGATACTGGGTGGAAAAGCTGAAGGACGACTGCTCTTAAAAGAGGGACAGAGCTTCAGTGCTATTTCTCTACCCATCAGCAGCCAGGTGAGAAAAAGCACGTTTAGTGACTCGTGTATAGAGAATTACCCGTACACAAAGTGAACACACCTTCTACAATAGAATAGTTTATAATATCTTGAATCCCTTGTTTATTTCACCTGTTTCTTCCCACCGTAGGCATTTTTGTCAGTGGGTGCAAGCATCACCGCAGAGCTCACTGATGTTAGACTTGTCAGTGTCGTCCTTGGCTCTTTGCCACGCCTTCTTCACGAGGCCAGAGTTGCTACAGTGATTGTACCTGAAGAAGCTGCTAACTCAGAGGTGAATTGTAATTTTTTTTCTATATTTAAATGGCTTACCTGTTAGACAGAAACTGTTGCCAGTTATCAGAGAAAGACACTCCTGGAGATATGCTCACTGTGTGCGTTTGCAGGTATTTCTTTCCATTATAAATATGGAATTATGTGTCAGTTTTTCTGAGTCAGGGTAGAGTAATTTACACAGATATTGACAAAAATTGATTAATAAATATCATTTTACTAGTCATTTGATGACAAACCTTGATATTTAGCACTGTATTCATCTGACTCCTCTCCACATAGGTTTTCAGATCATTTAAAATTTGAAGAAAAACTTTCAAAGTGAGGCATTGATGAGTCATTGATTATTTTGTGTACATTTATCTGTTTTTAATACAAGTATCTGAACCTGGTGTCGTTAGATATTAAATTTACATGACATCTTACACATAACCATTAAATATAACCCTTCTACTTTACAGGGAGTGCAGAATTATTAGGCAAGTCGTATTTCTGAGGAATAATTTTATTATTGAACAACAACCATGTTCTCAATGAACCCAAAAAACTCATTAATATCAAAGCTGAATGTTTTTGGAAGTAGTTTTTAGTTTGTTTTTAGTTTTAGCTACTCAATGGGGTTCAGATCAGGTGAACAAGGTGGCCATGTCATTAGTTTTTCTTCTTTTATACCCTTTCTTGCCAGCCACGCTGTGGAGTACTTGGACGCGTGTGATGGAGCATTGTCCTGCATGAAAATCATGTTTTTATTGAAGGATGCAGACTTCTTCCTGTACCACTGCTTGAAGAAGGTGTCTTCCAGGAACTGGCAGTAGGACTGGGAGTTGAGCTTGACTCCATCCTCAACCCGAAAAGGCCCCACAAGCTCATCTTTGATGATACCAGCCCAAACCAGTACTCCACCTCCACCTTGCTGGCGTCTGAGTCGGACTGGAGCTCTCTGCCCTTTACCAATCCAGCCACGGGCCCATCCATCTGGCCCATCAAGACTCACTCTCATTTCATCAGTCCATAAAACCTTAGAAAAACCAGTCCTGAGATATTTCTTGGCCCAGTCTTGACGTTTCAGCTTGTGTGTCTTGTTCAGTGGTGGTCGTCTTTCAGCCTTTCTTACCTTGGCCATATCTCTGAGTATTGCACACCTTGTGCTTTTGGGCACTCCAGTGATGTTGCAGCTCTGAAATATGGCCAAACTGGTGGCAAGTGGCATCTTGGCAGCTGCACGCTTGACTTTTCTCAGTTCATGGGCAGTTATTTTGCGCCTTGGTTTTTCCACACGCTTCTTGTGACCCTGTTGACTATTTTGAATGAAACGCTTGATTGTTCGATGATCACGCTTCAGAAGCTTTGCAATTTTGAGACTGCTGCATCCCTCTGCAAGATATCTCACTATTTTTGACTTTTCTGAGTCATTAGACCACACCCCTTCTCATTACAGAGATGCACATCACCTAATATGCTTAATTGGTGGTAGGCTTTTGAGCCTATACAGCTTGGAGTACGACAACATGCATGAAGAGGATGATGTGGACAAAATACTCAATTGCCTAATAATTCTGCACTCCCTGTATGTGAGGGCACCAAAGTAACACCATTATTAACTGTCCTCTATCATTTATGTTCTGTAGGTTGGCTTTGCTTCACTGGCTCTGCAGGTTTCAAGCGTGGAAACAGGGATTTGTGTGGCAAATGTGACACGAAAAGGGCTGTTTGGAGACATCAGGGTGCAATGGAAGGCTGGGTATCCTTTAGGAGAGACTCTGCCTGGCTTTAAAGCCGGAGCAATCATCCCAAACTCAGGTAAAACAGTGAGAAAAAGACAAGGATTGAGCTCTGAAAGACTTAAGTTGTGTAGTATTTTTTTCACTAAAATTTTCAAGGTGTAGTGTTTCTGCGCACTAAACGCTGCACGTCCTCTTCTAACAGTTGATAGTGAGCTCCTTCTTTATATTTAGGTTCACTAACCCTGGCCCATGGAGAAAGGAGTAAAGCCATATCGCTAACAGCAGTTGCCGATTCATTGGATCCAGCTTCTTATGCTATACACCTCACCACTGCTGCCTCCAGCTCTGCTGGAGCTGATGCTGTCAAGTTCAGGTAGTTGGTACACTGAATATTGGACTGCTACTTACTCATTGAATTTCACATGTGACCTCACTCTAATTCCTCTCCCTGCACAGGTCAGGTTTTACAGTGGCAGAGGTGGAGCCACTGGGGATCTACCAGTTTTCCTCTGATTCCCGCCAGATTGTTATTGCAGAAGACATCCAGACTATTACACTTTATATTCAGAAACTTTACGGTTCTCGTAGCAATACCACCTACCTGTCATTTAGAACAACAGCAGGGAGCGCAACAGCAGGAGAGGACTTTTTGGCTGTACCAGATGGCCGTTTGGTCTTCAACTCACCTTACCAAACCAACGCTTCATTAAGCCTTTCAGTGCTTGATGACTCCCTTTCCGAACCTGATGAGTACTTCCATGTAAACCTGACAGATGTTCAAGTTCTTAATCAGGACTTAGCGTGGGCACATACCTCTCCTCGCCTTAACCCTCAGCACAGTGCCGCCACCGTCACCATCCTGGCTAGTGATGCAACTGGTGGAATACTGAGTATTGGACCTGATCTGATCCAGGTACAAGAGGACATGGATGAGGAAACCCAGCAGGCGCGCAGCGTGGTTCTGAGGGTGCGCAGGTCTGCTGGTTTTGATGGGGCTGTGCGGGTTCGAGTCCAAGCCTATGGAGGTGTGTGTGCTGCATGTCTTTTACATCGATATTGTGGGACAGTGTATTGTGTTATT
Organism: Diplotaxodon limnothrissa; assembly: GCF_057381915.1. Classification (NCBI taxonomy): domain Eukaryota; kingdom Metazoa; phylum Chordata; class Actinopteri; order Cichliformes; family Cichlidae; genus Diplotaxodon; species Diplotaxodon limnothrissa. Next base: position 16,979,276 of record NC_140607.1, read on the forward strand.
TAGTGTAATGTGTAAAAATTTTCTCTAACTTTTGTTGGGGTTTTTTTCTTTTAGATGGAAGTACAACTCAGCTACCCATCAATCTAAAACCTGTTGGGAACCTTGCAAAGGAAGAGCAGGACTTCCGCTTGGTGTCCCCTATAGTGTCCCTGCAAGCTGGTGAGAATGAGACAGAGGTTATCCTCTTCATCCTGGATGACTCAGAGCCTGAGGGACAGGAAGTATTCTATGTTTACCTCAGTGATCCAGAGGGAGGAGCACAGATCACAAACACTTCTCTCCAGGGATTTGGAGCTTTTGCCAAAATCACTATTCTTGGTAAATGCATGAAAGAGGCTTTATGGTATACGTTCTAATAACTATGTAATGTGTATTCCTCTACAGTGGGGCAAAAAAGTATTTAGTCAGCCACCGATTGTGCAAGTTCCCCCACTTAAAATGATGACAGAGGTCAGTAATTTGCACCAGAGGTACACTTCAACTGTGAGAGACAGAATGTGAAAAAAAAATCCATGAATTCACATGGTAGGATTTGTAAAGAATTTATTCGTAAATTAGGGTGGAAAATAAGTATTTGGTCACCTCAAACAAGGAAAATCTCTGGCTCTCACAGACCTGTAACGTCTTCTGTAAGAAGCTTTTCTTTCCCCCACTCGTTACCTGTATGAATGGCACCTGTTTGAACTCATCATCTGTATAAAAGACACCTGTCCACAGCCTCAAACAGTCAGACTCCAAACGCCGCCATGGCCAAGACCAAAGAGCTTTCGAAGGACACCAGGAAAAGTATTGTAGACCTGCACCAGACTGGGAAGAGTGAATCTACAATAGGCAAGCAGCTTGGTGTGAAAAAAATCAACTGTGGGAGCAATCATCAGAAAATGGAAGACATACAAGACCACTGATAATCTCCCTCGATCTGGGGCTCCACGCAAGATCTCATCCCGTGGGGTCAAAATGATCATGAGAACGGTGAGCAAAGATCCCAGAACCACACGGGGGGGACCTGGTAAATGACCTGCAGAGAGCTGGGACCAAAGTAACAAAGGTCACCATCAGTAACACACTACAACGGCAGGGAATCAAATCCCGCAGTGCCAGACGTGTTCCGCTGCTGAAGCCAGTGCATGTCCAGGTCCGTCTGAAGTTTGCCAGAGAGCACATGGATGATACAGCAGAGGATTGGGAGAATGTCATGTGGTCAGATGAAACCAAAGTAGAACTTTTTGGTATAAACTCAACTCGTCGTGTTTGGAGGAAGAAGAATACTGAGTTGCATCCCAAGAACACCATACCTACTGTGAAGCATGGGGGTGGAAACATCATGCTATGGGGCTGTTTTTCTGCCAAGGGGACAGGACGACTGATCAGTGTTAAGGACAGAATGAATGGGGCCATGTATCGTGAGATTTTGAGCCAAAACCTCCTTCCATCAGTGAGAACTTTGAAGATGAAACGAGGCTGGGTCTTCCAACATGACAATGATCCAAAACACACCGCCCGGGCAACAAAGGAGTGGCTCCGTAAGAAGCATTTGAAAGTCCTGGAGTGGCCTAGCCAGTCTCCAGACCTCAACCCCATAGAAAATCTGTGGCGGGAGTTGAAAGTCCGTGTTGCTCGGCGACAGCCCCAAAACATCACTGCTCTCGAGAAGATCTGCATGGAGGAATGGGCCAAAATACCAGCTACTGTGTGTGCAAACCTGGTAAAGACCTATAGTAAACGTTTGACCTCTGTTATTGCCAACAAAGGTTATGTTACAAAGTATTGAGTTGTATTTTTGTTATTGACCAAATACTTATTTTCCACCCTGATTTACGAATAAATTCTTTACAAATCCTACCATGTGGATTCATGGATTTTTTTTTCACATTCTGTCTCTCACAGTTGAAGTGTACCTCTGGTGCAAATTACTGACCTCTGTCATCATTTTAAGTGGGGGAACTTGCACAATTGGTGGCTGACTAAATACTTTTTTGCCCCACTGTATTTTGATTGTTTTGTTTTCTCTGTTTCTTTCCTTTCACACCAGGGAGTGACTTCCATAACGGCATTGTAGGATTTAGCCTTAATTCTCTGATGGGAAAGGTTTTGGATGAAGATTCAGAGAATAGAACTGCTCTGCTCTCTCTGCAGAGACAGGAAAACAGGTAATGAAACACACCTTCTTTCTCATTTCTGCTTAACAAGTGGCGTTGATAAAAACACATCTCCTTTTAATGGTTCCATTATCAATGTGTTTTTTCCTTATGCCATTTTTCCTTCCGCTCAGAGCTTTTGAGGATCTGCAGGTCTTCTGGAGAGCGACCTTCGACAAGACATCGCTAACACTTGTCAATAATGGAGTCAACCTAACTACACAGCTTGTTCGGACCTCAGGAACAGCGACCTGTAGGAGAGGCGAGATAATTTGCACTCTCACTCTGGAGGTTGTGAATGATGATGTAAGGCAGGCAGTGGATGTAGACACTTGTAGATGTTATAGCACTTTTCCTTTATTTCTAGTCTTGAAATGTGCTAATCTGTTCTACTGTAGGAACCAGAATACCAGGCATGGTTCCTAGTGGAGATTTATCAAGTGGGTGCTGGAGCTACCATTAATGAGACCACCCGTTTTTCCAACATCACCTTAGCAGAGAGCGACAACCCAAATGGCGTTGTGTACTTTGCTGTGGGCCACAGACTCCCCATCGCCACCCTGACAACAACAAGCCTCATCCTCCAAGTTTACAGACAAGCAAGCACAGCTTCTGCCATGTCTGTACAGTATCGGACACTGGTAAGAGACAACGACATGCTTTATGTAGAAATTAAGCACAGGTAGAACTGGGGTACATTGCATAAACAGTTATACTTGAAACAAGCCAAATATTCTTAAATCTGACAAAAGTTTCTTGTTTTGAGAAGAAAAAAATTCTGCCAGTGGGCTGAGCAAAAGTTACTTGACTAGAATTGTTAAAACTAGCAAATGAATCTATGCCTTTTAACTAGACAAAACTGTCTAAAATTTATGCTTAAATGAAGAAAATTTGACTTACTGCAAGGAAAGAGACTGAATTGTTTCTTTCTTGATTGAGTTAAATATATAAAAATTAAATCTCAACTCTGACAACAATAATTAGAAAAAAGTGCTGAGAATAAGACACCATCTGTTCAAAAAGCTACAAAAAATATGGGACTTTATCTTAAAGCAAGACACCAGAAGCACTCTTCTTTTTTGCACTTTTATTGACACAGCAACGGGTCAGTAACTCAACTTTAACAGTACTGAGGTCTAATTCCAGGAGACTCATGTCTAACATTACCTACATTTGAGCAGGGTACTGTGTAACATGGCCACTGTAAGAAGTGCATATTCCAGATACTCTTAACAGGAATAATAACAGTATAAAATACTCATGACTGAATGTATCAAACATACATTTTGCTGCAGCTTGAAGCAATCAGCATTCAAAATCCTAGATTGCATAACTTTTTAGAAGAACAGCTTTAAAGATCACACAAACAAACGTGTCTTACATGAAGATGCAGTGACTGAGCATAACAGAGTGGAAAAGGTTACAGCACCTGGTATTGCATAAACAGATTATTTTGATTTTGTGCAAAAATTATGATTACTTCTCTGTCAGTGCGCCCCAGGGTGGCTGTGGCTACAATGTAGCTTGCCATCACCAGTGTGTGAATGTGTGGATGACTGGATGTGTAAAGCGCTTTGGGGTCCTTAGGGACTAGTAAAGCGCTATATAAATACAGGCCATTTACCATTTACTTCACATTTTAATATTTTTAATGATAACATTATTAGGTTTTTAATGTCCCTTACTGCAGAATAAAGGTTTCTTATGAAAGTTTTGTTTTGTTTTTATCTTTAGCTCCATTCTAAGAAAATGACCAGTTTCAAGTGTCCTCAGTGTAGGACACATACAGGATGTCATGCTGAAATGTAAAGCACTTACAATAGAAGACAAACAACAACTTATTCCAGCCTAATTGATGACATTTATGGCATTTGTTTTCTGTGCTGACTGATATGCTGCTCAGTGCTTTGCTGCCTGCTTTTAAATCAGATGTCACTCTGAACATAAACACAAGCTACATGTGATGTCTCTGATGTGTATCTGTTTCTACCCGTGCTGATGCTAGCATGACTAAAGCTAGCCAAGCAGCAGTAAATATGTGAAGTAAGGAAGAAGGATATACTCATCAAACAAACAGGATCATAAGAATATAAAACCACGAGCACTACAAATGTAACAGAAATACGTTGACATAAAATGGCATGTTATTTGAAATCTACACGAAACAATGACACAACTACTTTTTTTCAATTTTTTCAATTTATTTATTTTTTACCAATTGTCCAAATTAGTCTGTGATTGGCCTGAGTGTGACAGAAATCATATTTATATACAACTAAATATGACTCAGCAAACATGTTTTAAATGGATGATTCCTCACTTGATGACGAATGATCCATTTCCATATTTGCTGAGTCTTAAATTTGATGTCAGTGAACTTACCAGTGGTTGGTGTTAAAAAAAAAGCCCCCAAATCCCCTATGAGCAAGCACTTTGCGACAGTGGAGAGGAAAAACTCCCTCTTAATGGGAAGAAACCTCTGACAGAACCGGGCTCAGGAAGGGGTGGCCTTCTGTCTCGACCGAGAGGGGTTCAAATGTTCACTGACAATTTAGTTGTATATAAATATGATTTTTAGGACTTGATGTTGACACCAATTATGTGAAATTGGGGACGCACACAGTTCCGCTTCTTCTTGTTCTTCTTCTTCTTACTTGGCGGAATCTCTGGCAGGCTCTTAACTTCATTCTCGAGTTCAGCCACCTTGACATTGAGCATTTTCTGTTTGTCTCGTAGACTTTGCAAAGATCCCTGTACAGAAAATGCAGCTGACTCTTCTTTTTCGATCTTCTGTTGTTCTGTGGTGTCTTTTTCTTTCTGAGGCTCCTGCAGAGACATTGCAGTGGATGGCAGTGAGTCCTCTTTTTCCATCTTCTCCTGTTCTCCAGTCTCGTTTTCTTTCAGAGGCTCACATTTATGCATTTCATTTGCAGCAGTGGACTTTTGTTCTTTGTGCTGCTGTGGGATTTTAAGTGAGCAATCTTTGGCCTCTTTCAGCTCTCGCTCAGGAGATTCTTTCTTCAAATCATGAAGGGCCTTGTTGGGGCAGAGCTGGGATTTCAGGTCACTGATTTCCAGGTTGAGTGTCTCCTGCTCCTGCCTATGTTTAACAGCCTGCTCTTCAAGCTGATTTTGAGCTGCTAGGAGCTGTTTCTGGAGCATCTCAATCTGCTCCTGCTGAATCCTACATTTGAGCTCAAATTCAGCCTCCTTAGAGGACTTCAGTCCTACAGAGTCAGTGTGTGAAGCCTCTGTGGTTGGAGTGGCAGACTCCACACACTGCTCTGTGGTAGGGTGGCTGATTTGGTCCTGCAGGGTAGCAATCACCTCATCCAATATGACAATAGCTTCATTGTCATTTGTGAGAGTGTCTGTCTCACTGATGTCATTGGGCTTATTACTAGAAGCCTCTTCCAGCTGCTCTATGAGGTCTTTAATCGTTTCCTCATAATTTCGCTTGTTCTCGTGAATTTCTTCACGAAGTTTGTTCACCTCAAGCTGGTGATAAGAGGCCCTCTTGTTTGCACCTACCATTTTACAGTAAAGGTTGTTCTGATGGTATTGGGAGGCTTCCAGTTGGTGTCTGAGAGCAGCAATCTCGTGCCAGGGATTAAACGGGGGTCTAGATGTGGGATTGGGCTGATATTGCCAAGTCCCCCCATTAGGCACAGGGTTTGGTCTGCTGTGGTTCTTCCCATTTCCCTCTCTCTCCATGTCCTCCTTTGCATTTGAAATGGGGAGGGATTCAGCCTTTTCTTTTTCAGGAGTGGCTTCAGTGTTTTTTTGCACTTCTTCATTTTTCGGGTTTGCTCCATAACCCGTGCTGTTTTGAGCTTCAAGAAGAGCCCGGTCATATGCCCGAGTAATTGGTCTTCTTGGTTCTTCAGCCACTCTTTTCTGTTTTTGCTTTTGTTGTTTCTTTGGTTTCACAACCGTTTCCTTTGGTGGTTGTGCCACAGGAGGCTTTTCAGTATTTGGTTGTGCGGCTTTTTTTGCTTCTGCCATTGTAGATGCGTCAGCGTTTGCGTCTGCGTTTCTCTGCGTCTGCCTTGTCTTTGTTTTAACAACCAGGTTGTTTTGTGTTTCTGCCATCCGAGATCCACTGAAGTTGGTTGAATGTCTCCCCTATTTATAGGTTTTTCAGTAGAATGTGAACAGTGACATCACAGGCTGTTCCTGTGATGTCACTGTTCCTTTGAAGTGCCATGATTAGAACAATTCAAAATAAAATGCCCACAAACCTAATGTAAAGGAAAGGCTTTTATTTTGTAGCACATACTGAATTAACACTATAAAAGCTACTCTACAGGAATTGCAGTAAAAAATAAAACTAAAGAAAAATATGTTTTTTAAATGGTTGTTAAAAAAACTAACCAAAGTAGAAGACAACTGTTTAGTGGAAAGTATTCGACATTCTAGAGATTCTCAGGCATAATAACTTCTTTCATAATTTAAACAAGGACAGGTAGAAAACGTTCATATTTAGTGAAAGATATTTATTAACATTATCCAATGAGAGTTACTGAATGTCTGTAGGCAGTGAGATCTTGGTGGTTGCCGAGGCAACAGAATGTCATCTATGTTTTGTTTTAAATTCAGTTTCAATGCTGAAGCTAAGAAACAACAGACTGCAGAGGGAGACTTTAATAGAGGTTTACTAACTCTTACTATCATATACATTGTGGAAAAATCTGTCTTTATTTAGCATAATATATTTGTTATAAGCACTAAATATGTTTGATGATTAACTGACGATGAACACTAACGTACCAAGCTGAAAATTCTGCTCACCAGTCAGCAGCTTATATTCACAAAAAACGGATAAATCTACGATCCATGCAACTCTAACCAGCCAACAAAAACATGTGTTCATAATACAAAACAAGTTTACTTTGTGAAATGTTAAAAGGTACAAAAAATAAAACAATATGTTTTCAAGACTTTTTCACAAGTTCCTATATCTCACTGAAATATCTGTAGCTGATTTCTCGTATTTTAAGTGTGATGAGAAATTTTGACTAGAAACAAGACAAATATACTTGATAAGATTTTGAGTTTTTGCAGTGTATATGCAGCTGATTGGTTTGGTCTTTAACCAACATGGAATCATTTATGTTGGGCAGCTGTGGCTATGCGTACTAATCAGTGCTTCAGTCCCCAATGCTATCAGTCCACACGTCAAAGGGCAAGATACTGAACCTTCGATTGTCCCCAATGCATTTGGGTGTGAATGAAATGTATGACTATGACTTCTAGTTCAAAAAGGGCTATTTATGTATTTAAGTCCAGTTGTTGCTCATTCACTGTTACCTTGAACGTGTCATGCTATCACCACTCTGTGTAACAGATATTTCCTATATAAGCAAATATGTTTTACACTATTTACCTACTGAAATGAAATCGTAACTCCAGAAAAATGTTTAACTGTTTATTTCTGGAATAATAATAATGCATTTCTTGCATTTCTCATGGCTTCTAATGGGGGCCTTTCTTAAAATTACTGGTCCCAGTAACAAAGACGCTTGTCGACTCAGAAATCGAGGGAAAACCAACAACACACCCGGCAGAACATTATGTTATTTACACGGGTGCACATAAGTGGTCCGCAGGTGCGCATTCGCTGTCAAAATAAAAGACGCGCACCAGATAAGAAGTTGCAACACGCGTTTGCGTCCATATAAAAGGCACTGTTTTTGTCCGCTAGAGTGGGATTTTCACGGCACATTGTGCACCACATCTCTGTGCGTTCATCATTTGTTTGAAGCCAGCTCACCTCCTGCAACCACTTTTCCGAGAACACGCGCTTCTTTTGTGGTTCGGACTCCTTCTGACATTTCTTTGGAGGTGGAGGAACACCAAAGTAATTGCTTATTAAAGGAGCTTGCTTCTTCGACATCTTTAAGTGTTCTAAACAAATGTCTGTCCTCCTCCAGAAAATCTTATGTACGCAAACACGCGTTGCAACTTCTTATCTTGTGCGCGTTTTTTATTTTGACAGCGAATGCGCACCTGCGGACCACTTATGTGCATCCCTGGTTATTTAGCTTGTCATATTGCAGCCACAGAAATTCTTTTGTCCATGAAACCATAAAGCTGCACTTTCCTTTTGTTCTTTTCCGTTTTGTGGTAAGCTTTTCTTTGGCTGTCACTTCTTCACCCTGACCTGTCTTATTTGGCTGAACTAAAATATATATCCTGCTGCTTTTACACACGCACTCACGTTGTCAGCGATTCTCTGCGCGATCAACCTCTCACATGTTTAAGCTTGCTGCGGGAGATTTCACTTGTCATGTTTGCATAGTAAGCTAACGATTGATAAGACGATGTCAGAGGAATTGGTGCGCAAATTATCGTCACTCACCAATCAGTACTGTCGCTCTCTATGCGCAGTTCGCGCGATTGCAAAGTGAAGCAAAAAACAAGCGCAAATTCAAACGCGATTTCAATATGTGACATATTGACAGTGGCTCACCGATGCCAATGACATAATTACCCAACTACATTGCCGAAAGAATGCAAAAGCATTGACATATATTTTTCCTACCTATGATAGCCCGACGGGCAGGGCTGAGATAGATTTTGGTAGCCCGACTGGAAAAATCGCTAGCCCTGGGACGTCGGGCTAGCGATTTTGCGAGCCCTGCTCTAGAAACAACAAGTAGGCCTGCAGAGCGAGAGCGAAGTGCTCTAATAGGGTGATATGGTACTACAAGGTCATTAAGATAAGATGGGGCCTGATTATTTAAGACCTTGTATGTGAGGAGCAGGATTTTGAATTCAATTCTGGATTTAACAGGAAGCCAATGAAGGGAAGCCAAAACAGGAGAAATCTGCTCTCTCTTTCTAGTCCCTGTCAGTACTCTTGCTGCAGCATTTTGGATTAGCTGAAGGCTTTTCAGCGAGTTTTTTGGACATCCTGATAATAATGAATTACAGTAGTCCAGCCTGGAAGTAATAAATGCATGAACTAGTTTTTCAGCATCACTCTGAGACAGATATTTCTAATTTTTAGAGATGTTGCACAAATGGAAGAACGCAGTCTTACATATTTGTTTAATATGTGCGTTGAAGGACATATCCTGGTCAAAAATGACTCCAAGGTTCCTCACAGCGTTACTGGAGGCCAAGGTAACGCCATCCAGAGTAAGAATCTGGTTAGATACCATATTTCTAAGATTTTCAGGGCCGAGTACAATAACCTCAGTTTTATCTGAATTAAGAAGCAGAAAGTTAGCGGCCATCCAGGTCTTTATGTCTTTAAGACATTCCTGCAGTTTAACTAATTGGTGTGTGTTATCTGGCTTCATGGACAGATAGAGCTGGGTGTCATCTGCATAGCAGTGAAAATGTATGCTATGTCTTCTAACGATACTGCCTAGTAGAGCAGGGCGATATGGCCAAAAATATTTATCACGATATATATTTGAAAATTTGCGATAACGATATAAGTGACGATATAATTGATGCAAGACAAAATACAACTCCACAATATTACTAGCGCAAAAAGGCAACCTTCCATTTATTTTCACTTAAACAAGAAGCTGGTTTTTATGTACATTAAAGCTTTATAAAAATGTAACAGTGCAAATGCAAATTCCTTGCTGAAAGTTTAACCAAAAGGCATTTCCAGTAGAAATGGGCTGACATATCCTGAGCATAACCATGTATAATATCCACTGAAGTTAAAAAGAGGTGCTTTGCAACATTAAACTGCAGTGTGCAGTACGTATTTTTCGGACCATAAGGTGCACAGGATTATAAGGCACATTAAGTGAAACAAAGCAGTCAAATAAATCAAACTTTATTAAACTCATTCTTCTTGCTTCCTCCACTTCTGTACCATTGATTCATTAATGTTGAATTCTCTGGCAGCTGCTCTATTTCCATGTTGTTGCAGTATATTAATAACTAACCTTGTATTGTGGATGGATTATCTCAGTTGTTCTCCTGACTGAAGTTTGGTCCGTTTACAGCATCCTGCCATGCGATTGCATTTGTCTCTATCTATCAGGAACCTTAACGTTAACTTTTATAAGTGGAAAAGTGTTAGTGTTCGTCCTCCAGCTTCACTGTTTATGTTATGCTAACATAGCTGTGTCGCTAGCGATCACGTAGCACATCATTATATAAATCAAATCAAATCACTTTTTATTGTCACATCACATGTGCAGGCACACTGGCACAGCACATGCGAGTGAAATTCTTGTGTGCGAGCCCCACAAGCAACAGAGATGTGCAAACACAACAACACAAACGAGCAAAATACAAGAATGGCCAACCTGAAACTAATAAATATATGTACAATATATAATAGTGTATGCATTTCTGGATGTGTATACTAAATATTTTCCTACGTGTGTGTGTGTGTGTGTGTGTGTATACACATTTTTACAAATTAAATAGTAAAAAAATAAAATAAAATAATAATAATAATAATAATAAAATATATAAAATATACAGAGTTGAATATGTGCAAAACAAGTGGCATTTATATACAGTGTGGAGTGCATAATGTTGAAGTTCCAGTAGTGAAGCTGAGGTGTCTATGACGTGTTCAGCAGTCTGATGGCTAGCCCAACTTCAGTAACCCTACAAACGTCACTGCTGTTTAGTTTCCTGTCTTCATTTATGTTGGAAGTGATAGCAGAGCTGTACGTAGGGTTGCCAACCGTCCCTTAAAATACGGAATCGTCCCGTATTTCGAAACAAAAGTACACGTCCCGTATTGAGCTAATAAGGGACGCACTTTGTCCCGTAATACAGTGAGAATCAAAAGTAGTCTATAACTTTTAATGGCATTAACGCTTTGTTTGAAAACATAATTCCCAGCCCCTCTCCTGCTTTGTGACCAATGAGCTGACAGCACACTTACGAGTATGACAATTCAGATTACCGCTCATCTCATTGGTCAAGGAAAGGTCGCTTACGGAGAAAATACCGGAAGACAACAGATGACCACAACAAGAAGCATGGCCAACAGGGAAACAAACGCCGACACTGCGGTACAAGTCTCGGACGACAGTACACCTAAAGCTGGGCAAACACTGTGCGATTTTTTCAGTCACGTTATTCAGCTCCTGCTCAAACTGCACGATTGACTCGCAGGGGTTAGAAGTTGGTAGGTCACGATGCAGGGTCTCACACTATACCGCCCGATGCTCTGATGCGACCTGAGAGCTCACACTGTGCCTCCATAAAATGAAGGTTATAACAGAAAATCTGTCGCGCTCTCTCTCTCTCCGTCTTTCACTCACACAGACACACCACCACCATCAACTTTGCTAAATTGCTAATGAAAAACATTGATCGGGCAGCTGTGATTGAGCAGCAGTGTAGATCCAACTATTTTCACGGTTGTTGTGTCGTGATAATTTCTGAGGCCACATCGAAAAGGCTCGGATGAGCTTTCCAAAGTTCTACAAGTTGTACCTCCATCGCTTGTGTCCAGATCACACGCTGCACTGCCGTGTTGCGGCGTCTTTTTCGCCGACATTTGTGTTTGCGCGTGAGCAGTGTGACAAACTGCGGTGACACCCTCCCGACCAAGCGATTGATGATCGGGAGCTGGTCGTGAGGTGTTAATCGCGTCTCGTTACCCCACGCAGGGACGTGCAGAGGGGGGGGGGGCTAGAGGGGCTTGAGCACCCGCCCCTTTCCTGATGAGTGCCCAAAGTGCCCTTTTGTTGAGGCAACTTTTAAAAAAATTTTATTTATTTTTTTATGTGTGTGTGCGTGCGGAGTCCTGTCTGTGCCCCTCAACAATAATATTTAACTATTAATCACAGTTTTGCTAAATAAAAGGATCTGGCTTGCATCAGTCACATGATCACTATTAACCAATGATCGCCCTCGACGGCAGAACGCGCTGGTTACGAGCCGGGAACGAGCTCACAAAGAGCACGCGCATTTTTTGCGGTCCGGAGCTGTAGGAGAAACACAAGTTAACTCAGAGACACAGACTGATGCGACACAACCAGTAAGTAGGTGTACAGCGTACACTGTAGTGTGTAGCACACAGGAGTATTAGCTTATTACGTACACGTTGGTAAGTTGTCTTGTTGCAACTGACGAACTGAAACAAACGAGCGTGCTGTGTGTGCAACAGCGCGACAAACATTACCTGTCCTTTTATTAACTGCACAAGTAGTGCTGGTCATAGCTGCTGGCTACCTGTGTAAGGCTGTCATGGGTCTGTAGCTCTGTCACCGTTTTAGGGAACATATTTAGTTTTAAAGTATTTAGAACATATTTAGTTTTAAAGTATTTAGAACCTATTTAGTTTTAAAGTAAGTTTCTGGGCATTTCCTGCCTTTCTGGAGGGATTATATTTCACTAAAAAACGATCTAATATGCATGTCCACATAATAATTATTATAATTATAATATATTAAAAAACACAAGCTGTATTTTAAAAAACATACATTAAGAAGCAGATTATATTAGATTTATATTTTAAATAAGACAAAAGTTGGATTTTACAGCAGTAAAATGATTGTATCTCTACAGTTTAAACATGTAATAAGCTTTGCCCTGCACAGAGTGGATAGTGAAACAAATGGAATCATCATAAATACATTATTTCATATTTATTACTTCCCCCTCCTCATTGCTTTATTATTGTAGCTCTAGTAATGAATAATAATGTAAGGATTCTGGATCAGCACCATGATGCCCATAGTATATACAGTATTCTGAAGAAGGTCTAAAATGTCACTGTGTGTGCATGTGTGTGTTTTATTTAGCTGGATTTAAAAAAATATTACTCATGATATAACATTGTGCAGACATGGCTGGTAAGGACATGAGGAGGAAACAGTAGGCGCTGTATGAGGCTACTAAAGGCAGTGCTATAACATTTTTCTGTCATCATTTTATTATAGATTAAGTGCAAGAGTTGTTAGGTGTGGATAATTAGATTATAGTTTATTGCAATAGCAAGTTGTGCCTTGTTCTCAGATGGACAGCAAGTGGAGAGTGATATATGAAATGATGGGAAGGAAGGAAGAAGAGAAGCAAAGAGTGATTCACAGGCAGAGCCGAGTTTATGTCACAGTTTTTTGTTGCCTTATGGTTCCAAGCGCTGTCACCAATCTTTGCATTTTGTTATTATCTCATGACACTTGTTTAATCAGCTACCATCTCTCCTGTGGACTTTTTAATGTCTACAGTCTCAGATCAACACAGCCCCGCCCTTCCCATATTAGATTCTTGATGAATGTGTGTTGTTGTTATTCAGCCTGGTTCAATGTGCCCCTTTTTAACTTTGAGCACCCGCCCCTTTAAACCTCTCTGCACGTCCCTGACCCCACGTATACTACACGATACACGACGCACGATGAAGGCCAAAATCGGGCCGATCGCCAAAACGGTCGCACGACTCAAAAATCGGCTCAAAATGGGCCAAAAATCGCACAGTGTAAGCCCAGCATTACACTCACACAGACACACACACCACCACCATCAACTTTGCTAAATTGCTAATGAAAAACATTGATCGGGCAGCTGTGACTGAGCAGCAATGTAAATCCAACTATTTTCACGGTTGTGTGCCTCCATCGCTTGTGTCCAGATCACACGCTGCACAGCCGTGCTGCTCCATCTTTTACACCAACGTTTACGTGTTTGCGCGCGAGCAGTGTGAGCGGCTGTGGTGAGACCCTCACGAGCGATTGATGATCGGGAGTTGGTCGTGAGGTGTTAATCACTTCTCGTTACCCCACGTATACTACACGATGCACGATGAAGGCCAAAATCGGTCCGATCACTCAAAAATCGGCTCAAAATGGGCCTAAAACCGCACAGTGTAAGCCCAGCATTAGAGCAGCAATGTTTGTTCAGAGAAAGGGAAAAATGGGAAAAGGAAAACACCTGGCTGGAAAAAGTTAATATGGGCATGTGCAGTGAATATCAGTGCTATGTGGCCAGAAGTGTGATAATATAATTTATTTTGTGTAATAAACAACTGTAAGGATAGATGATTACAACAAATAGATGACTAATACATAAAAGTAATACATAGATGAATAATGATGATGAGTTAAGATGCGTAATCATGGGAACAAGCGGGTTTACAAACAGGAGCAGCTGATTAGCATTAAGCCAATTGTACTAAATGCACTAAATGTGCACTGTTACAAGAATGTTTTTCTTTCTATTGTTTTCTATTATTTTAAGTTAAGCAGGACAGAGTTCTTTTAAAGAAAGATTTACTTATATTCTCAAAAGTTAAGCATGACAGGCTTCTGTTTAAGAAGGAGACCTGTTTTATTGTGTTAATGTTGTCATTTTGAGCTAAAAATAAATGGCTAAATGATCATTTGTTTCACATGTGTTCATATCACAAAGAATACACATCTACTTAAATCAAATTCAAGTCAAATGGTTAAAAAAATAATTTCACACACAAAAAAAGAGCTAGAAAATTCACCACACTGGGAAGGGTGAAGACAACTGGGTCGCCTGGCCCTGGCCACGAGGTGTCCCTTATTTATTTTTCAGGGAGTTGGCAACCCTAGCTGTACGTTTGAATTTTTTCAGAAATCTCTCAGTCAGAACATGCAATATCATGCTTAAGTAACTAGCGAAACTAGCGAGCTAACTTCCGCTAGCTTCCCGCTAACTTCTAACTCCGTTAAATGTAATAAATTTTGTTTTCATGGATGCTTGGAAGTTAAACTTCATAGTTACACCTGGTAAAGCAGCAATGCTGATCGTTTTATTAAATATGAAAGAATTTAGACAGTTTTTAACTCTCGGTGATGCTGCAGTGTTCGTTTGACCTGACGCATACGGAGTTTAGAACCCAGATTACTCCCAGATTTAAGAGCATCTTAGTCCGACAAATACGACAATAACGACGGCCGCTTGCATGTTCTGCAAAAAAATGTGCTTTGTCGTGTATCTGACGGACAAACACCAAACCAGTTCCACATCACTGAAGTTGCACCATTTTTACAAACCAATTCTGGTTCATCTGTTTCACTCAACAATCGGCCATGTGCGTAGGCCTGGGCGATATATCGAGTTTTTAAAAAATATCGATATATTTTTATACGAGATATAAGATGTGACAATATCCTTTATATCGATATAGTCTATGTTACGTTATAATTATACTTGTGGAGCCGCAAGTTTGCCTCTCTTTCGTCCACTTTTGTCTTTACACAACGTTACTCGGCCTCGCCCCTCCTTCAATAAACACAGCTCCCCCTCCTCCCCCATCGCTTCACCTGCAGGAAGCGACAAGATGGACACGGCAAATCTCCGTTAACGAGTTACTGCACATCGCCCCGTGCGTGGGGCTGGACGCCGTCAACGTGTTAGCTAGCTAACCACGCTAACGAGCTAACCACGCTAACGCCTAAAATCCTTGCATTTTCTCAAAAGTTGACAGCGCGCCTTATGTATGAATTCTGGTTGTGCTTGATGGCCACTAACCGATTTTATGTGGTACACAGCGCTCAGCAATCTGTCAAAAATGTTTTAGTACGACTTTGGTAAGCTACGGTGCTGCACCGCTTGATGGATTGTCGGAGCATTACGGCTACCGAGGAGCTTCGCGGAGTGATACGTACTGTGCTTCAACGTAATATTACCCTACTGTGTATAAGGACCATAAATGGCACCTGTTAAGAGACGTGGTTACGAAGAGGATTTCAAACTCAAGACTGTCAGTCACACAGTAGAAGTTGGGAACAGAGCAGCTGTGAAATCTGTCTTTGTTACTCAGCGTCTTTTAGTTTACATTTTGACTGCACAATTGTGAGCTTTTTGTTATGCACAAAAACAACATTGTTTTCTTTTATTTATGGAGCATTATTATTTAATAAATGCTCATAATTTATTTTTGAGTAAATCTTATGTACATCTATGCTCTATGTTAATAAAAGTGCCTGTGTGACATCTGGGACACAGCTTTGACTAAGAACTCTCTTTTTGTTCTTACTTCATGGCTTTAAAAAAAAAAATCGAGATATATATCTTATATCGCCGTCCAGGTAAAAAATATCGAGATATGAATTTTGGGTCATATCGCCCAGCCCTACATGTGCGTATGAAAACAAAGGCACTGCGCATGCGTGTTTTACTCATATTCTATCGCGATATTTAATTTTCCTATCGTTGCCTAACATTATACCGGTATTACCGTGAACGGTATAATATTGCCCAGCCCTACTGCCTAGGACACATACAGGATGTCATGCTGAAATGTAAAGCACTTACAATAGAAGACAAACAACAACTTATTCCAGCCTAATTGATGACATTTATGGCATTTGTTTTCTGTGCTGACTGATATGCTGCTCAGTGCTTTGCTGCCTGCTTTTAAATCAGATGTCACTCTGAACATAAACACAAGCTACATGTGATGTCTCTGATGTGTATCTGTTTCTACCCGTGCTGATGCTAGCATGACTAAAGCTAGCCAAGCAGCAGTAAATATGTGAAGTAAGGAAGAAGGATATACTCATCAAACAAACAGGATCATAAGAATATAAAACCACGAGCACTACAAATGTAACAGAAATACGTTGACATAAAATGGCATGTTATTTGAAATCTACACGAAACAATGACACAACTACTTTTTTTCAATTTTTTCAATTTATTTATTTTTTACCAATTGTCCAAATTAGTCTGTGATTGGCCTGAGTGTGACAGAAATCATATTTATATACAACTAAATATGACTCAGCAAACATGTTTTAAATGGATGATTCCTCACTTGATGACGAATGATCCATTTCCATATTTGCTGAGTCTTAAATTTGATGTCAGTGAACTTACCAGTGGTTGGTGTTAAAAAAAAAGCCCCCAAATCCCCTATGAGCAAGCACTTTGCGACAGTGGAGAGGAAAAACTCCCTCTTAATGGGAAGAAACCTCTGACAGAACCGGGCTCAGGAAGGGGTGGCCTTCTGTCTCGACCGAGAGGGGTTCAAATGTTCACTGACAATTTAGTTGTATATAAATATGATTTTTAGGACTTGATGTTGACACCAATTATGTGAAATTGGGGACGCACACAGTTCCGCTTCTTCTTGTTCTTCTTCTTCTTACTTGGCGGAATCTCTGGCAGGCTCTTAACTTCATTCTCGAGTTCAGCCACCTTGACATTGAGCATTTTCTGTTTGTCTCGTAGACTTTGCAAAGATCCCTGTACAGAAAATGCAGCTGACTCTTCTTTTTCGATCTTCTGTTGTTCTGTGGTGTCTTTTTCTTTCTGAGGCTCCTGCAGAGACATTGCAGTGGATGGCAGTGAGTCCTCTTTTTCCATCTTCTCCTGTTCTCCAGTCTCGTTTTCTTTCAGAGGCTCACATTTATGCATTTCATTTGCAGCAGTGGACTTTTGTTCTTTGTGCTGCTGTGGGATTTTAAGTGAGCAATCTTTGGCCTCTTTCAGCTCTCGCTCAGGAGATTCTTTCTTCAAATCATGAAGGGCCTTGTTGGGGCAGAGCTGGGATTTCAGGTCACTGATTTCCAGGTTGAGTGTCTCCTGCTCCTGCCTATGTTTAACAGCCTGCTCTTCAAGCTGATTTTGAGCTGCTAGGAGCTGTTTCTGGAGCATCTCAATCTGCTCCTGCTGAATCCTACATTTGAGCTCAAATTCAGCCTCCTTAGAGGACTTCAGTCCTACAGAGTCAGTGTGTGAAGCCTCTGTGGTTGGAGTGGCAGACTCCACACACTGCTCTGTGGTAGGGTGGCTGATTTGGTCCTGCAGGGTAGCAATCACCTCATCCAATATGACAATAGCTTCATTGTCATTTGTGAGAGTGTCTGTCTCACTGATGTCATTGGGCTTATTACTAGAAGCCTCTTCCAGCTGCTCTATGAGGTCTTTAATCGTTTCCTCATAATTTCGCTTGTTCTCGTGAATTTCTTCACGAAGTTTGTTCACCTCAAGCTGGTGATAAGAGGCCCTCTTGTTTGCACCTACCATTTTACAGTAAAGGTTGTTCTGATGGTATTGGGAGGCTTCCAGTTGGTGTCTGAGAGCAGCAATCTCGTGCCAGGGATTAAACGGGGGTCTAGATGTGGGATTGGGCTGATATTGCCAAGTCCCCCCATTAGGCACAGGGTTTGGTCTGCTGTGGTTCTTCCCATTTCCCTCTCTCTCCATGTCCTCCTTTGCATTTGAAATGGGGAGGGATTCAGCCTTTTCTTTTTCAGGAGTGGCTTCAGTGTTTTTTTGCACTTCTTCATTTTTCGGGTTTGCTCCATAACCCGTGCTGTTTTGAGCTTCAAGAAGAGCCCGGTCATATGCCCGAGTAATTGGTCTTCTTGGTTCTTCAGCCACTCTTTTCTGTTTTTGCTTTTGTTGTTTCTTTGGTTTCACAACCGTTTCCTTTGGTGGTTGTGCCACAGGAGGCTTTTCAGTATTTGGTTGTGCGGCTTTTTTTGCTTCTGCCATTGTAGATGCGTCAGCGTTTGCGTCTGCGTTTCTCTGCGTCTGCCTTGTCTTTGTTTTAACAACCAGGTTGTTTTGTGTTTCTGCCATCCGAGATCCACTGAAGTTGGTTGAATGTCTCCCCTATTTATAGGTTTTTCAGTAGAATGTGAACAGTGACATCACAGGCTGTTCCTGTGATGCGCTGTTCCTTTGAAGTGCCATGATTAGAACAATTCAAAATAAAATGCCCACAAACCTAATGTAAAGGAAAGGCTTTTATTTTGTAGCACATACTGAATTAACACTATAAAAGGTACTCTACAGGAATTGCAGTAAAAAATAAAACTAAAGAAAAATATGTTTTTTAAATGGTTGTTAAAAAAACTAACCAAAGTAGAAGACAACTGTTTAGTGGAAAGTATTCGACATTCTAGAGATTCTCAGGCATAATAACTTCTTTCATAATTTAAACAAGGACAGGTAGAAAACGTTCATATTTAGTGAAAGATATTTATTAACATTATCCAATGAGAGTTACTGAATGTCTGTAGGCAGTGAGATCTTGGTGGTTGCCGAGGCGACAGAATGTCATCTATGTTTTGTTTTAAATTCAGTTTCAATGCTGAATCTAAGAAACAACAGACTGCAGAGGGAGACTTTAATAGAGGTTTACTAACTCTTACTATCATATACATTGTGGAAAAATCTGTCTTTATTTAGCATAATATATTTGTTATAAGCACTAAATATGTTTGATGATTAACTGATGAACACTAACGTACCAAGCTGAAAATTCTGCTCACCAGTCAGCAGCTTATATTCACAAAAAACGGATAAATCTGCGATCCATGCAACTCTAACCAGCCAACAAAAACATGTCTTCATAATACAAAACAAGTTTACTTTGTGAAATGTTAAAAGGTACAAAAAATAAAACAATATGTTTTCAAGACTTTTTCACAAGTTCCTATATCTCACTGAAATGTTACTCTGTAGCTGATTTCTCGTATTTTAAGTGTGATGAGAAATTTTGAGTAGAAACAAGACAAATATACTTGATAAGATTTTGAGTTTTTGCAGTGTATATGCAGCTGATTGGTTTGGTCTTTAACCAACATGGAATCATTTATGTTGGGCAGCTGTGGCTATGCGTACTAATCAGTGCTTCAGTCCCCAATGCTATCAGTCCACACGTCAAAGGGCAAGATACTGAACCTTCGATTGTCCCCAATGCATTTGGGTGTGAATGAAATGTATGACTATGACTTCTAGTTCAAAAAGGGCTATTTATGTATTTAAGTCCAGTTGTTGCTCATTCACTGTTACCTTGAACGTGTCATGCTATCACCACTCTGTGTAACAGATATTTCCTATATAAGCAAATATGTTTTACACTATTTACCTACTGAAATGAAATCGTAACTCCAGAAAAATGTTTAACTGTTTATTTCTGGACCAGTTAAGCTGACTTTAAGACCTTGGCTTTAATAGACATCTCATAGTGTACAGATCTATTTTTTATTATTTAAGCCATTTTGAGCAATTAAGCACCAAGACTTATTATATTAATTTTTTTCAGTCTTCTGCAAGGGTTTGTTATTATGAGCTTTTATCTAAGCTTTTTTTTTCCAACTACAAAAATACATTTTGTTTTGTTGCCTCTTATTTTGTCTGTCATGAATGCTTTTTATATATTTTAATACACGTAATGGTTTATTGATGAAGTACACAGACAGAGACCAAAGTTTTCCCCCTCTCCTCACCTCTTTAATCTCATCATCGCCCTCCTTCTCTATGAGGGATTATGATTAAAGATATCTGCACATAGCCCCAAGGCGTAAAGTATCTACTGGTGTTTGTACTTTTTGAAAGTGAAGATGAAAGATTGTTGAGTGCACTCTAAAAAAAATCAAAAACCTCACACGGCTGGGTCATCCGCTTTCATCTCTCAAAGCATTTTGTGAGACACCAGGTTTGCTGAATAATAAAAGCCCAGTCCCCATTTGGTTCACATTTTGGTTGTTTTCAGCCTAATTATCATGACTTGGGCAACTTCACTGGGCTTTATTTGCATTTAGACCATTGTATACCAAATGGAAGTTGTGCCTTTACAAGTTTAATGTATGATTTGTTCATTCTTTTCAGCTGAAAACTTTATATGTTGTGTCACCTTTTATACATTTCTTTAAATATGATGGTGGTTATATAACTCCATTCTTCACTTGCTCCTTTAATTAAGTCCAGCAGAGTTTAGCATGTTTTTATTTCTTTTTCTTCTTCTAGGAGCTTTCCAGAGAAGAGGTGGTGGGTCCATTTATAATCTGGCCTGCTGAAGCAGGGATGGACTTCCCTAAGCAGGAGGGCCAGCTGACTTTTGATGTGGGCAAACGTAACACATCACTGGAGATTTACCTAACACCTGACCGTGCCTCATCCTTACCCACACCTAAGCGCTTCCAAGTGGAACTATACAATCCAACAGGAGGTGCCACAGTACACTCCCAGTTTGGCCTGGCTAATGTGACTCTGGTGTCAAATGCAGCAAGTGAAGCTGTCTGGGTCTTACTGGACCAGTTGCATCAACCCCTTGAAACTCCTACATTGGACCTGGTGCTGCAGGGACTAATAGATAAAGTCAGTCCACCTCTCAATAATGAGCAGATGATCGCTGTGTTTGAAGGTCTGGGGAAGGTAAGCCCAATCATCTGGTTTTTATACCAAGAAAAAAGTTTTTTTTAATTACTGCATAAGTGTATAAAATATTGGATAATCTATGTGATTGCATGTGACTGTGAGTCAGTGTAGTTGTTTGTGTCTGTCAGCTTAGTTAAAGACCATACATCGCCTCCCATGAGCTACTTTGATAGCTCTGTGGACCAGTCTGTCATTCATTAGTTCTCACTTAATAAGATTGCTGCTATCATGAAGTTGAAATTAGAATCTATTTATTGCATCTTCTTAACCAGCTGCACAAAAGAATAAACAGAATATACAGGGACATGTTTAGAAAGAGTAAATAAGAAGTAGGGACTACAGAGAAAAATGCATTCTGAGCACACACAATGCGCATGACCCTGAAGGTCAAACTAAAGAAAGTAACTCAGGTGAGTGCTTTGGATGTGTGAATAACAGCACTAAAGTTTACTCAGAGCTCCTCAGTCTTTCTCATCCTTTCTGTCTTCTGAGCCAGGTGCTTGCAGAGGCAGAAAGAGCTCCTTTACAGAACAACAGCCGGAATTTGACCTATAACCTGTTGTGTGCCTTGGCCAATCCCAGTCGAGTCGACACTCGAGGTGTCAGCCACCTTGCTGAGGTGGCGGAGCGATTTGCATTCTCCCTCCTTAAACATAGTCAGTGTGAGATGTGAGTGTCCTAAATGTTCTAAATGAGTGAAGAGTTGCATGGTACACCTTATTGTAATACAGATGAATATTACCTCACAAATTAATGTTAAATCGTGCTTGGATTTACAATTTCTTCTTTGTAAAATTTTTCTCCAGAAAGGTTACAGTCCTGGAAACTTGTCCGTATATGAACATCTCTGCCTTCCAGTGGTACCCCACAGAAATTAATGGATACAAGTTCAGGGGCCGTAATGCAGACTTCTTCCAGCTCCCAAATACTCTGCTGCCAGTACCAGCAGTTTTAACTGCGGACTGCGGCAACCTCAACAGGATGCAGCTGACCGAGTTTAGAAATGAACATTGGTTTCGCACCAGTGATGCAGCTACTGCTCTCAATGGGAAAGTAGGTGCTGGGACACTGACTTCATTGAAAAATCATGAGCAATTGTTAAAATGTCAAAATCTCCTTTTCTTTTTTTAAACAGCAGGTGGCAGTATGGCTCTGATATAAAGCAGCCATTAATCTGGTGGCTGCTCTGCAACTGAACCGTCTTCTGTTGTATCTGGTTATACGTAGGTATTCTCAGCCAGTCTCCAGGGCAGAGGGTCACGACCTCTGGAAGATGGCAACGAGGTGGTGTATCGTATCCACAGCCCCGGTCAGCAGGTTAAACCAGGCCAGTCTCAGTGCCTTCTCTGGAACCAGACCACTGGAAGGTAACAAAAACACATTAAATGAGATTCAAGCTTAACTGTTTCTCAGATAGACTAAAAATAGAACGTGCACATTATATACAAAAATATAAGATGTATATTTTTATTTATATACAAATATTTCCATTTATTTTTGTTACCTGATAATATCAGTTGCTGAGGTTTTTTCTAGTTCTAGTGTCTGCCTACTAATTTATTTTTTACTCGACGTAATTTAGCTCAACCAGTGTACTGCTTTCCTTATTTAAGACTACACATGGCTTGATTAGCATCTAAAGAAGGCCTCTGTTTGTCTTCCTTATACTTATTTTGGGTAATAGTTTGCTAAATAAAGGGCAGAGTTCCTAGTTTGTCCTCTCAATAAGGCCTCTCTGTGGCTGATGCCGTATCTTTCTCCTTTATATCTACACATTCAGTCTCCTGCACGCTGAATCATCCCACATTGAGTTACTTTGTTGAGGACATTCCTGGGGATTGAAATTGGACTTGGCAGGAACACAGTGTTTTTGGCAGGTTTGGTTTGGACAGAGCAGCTACTTGGAGGACGTACCCCAGGAAGCTAAATTTATTATGCAAGTGATACCAAGAGAGAGCAAAATATGGAGAGAGAGAGAGAGTCAGAATCACAGTAACAGTGAATCTAACACAAACATGGTTATGCTCTGGTTTGTCTCACACATTCTTTGCAAAGTAAAGGTTACTGTAGATAATAATAAAACAAACTCAAAGAAGCCAAAATGTCAGAGAACAAAAGCACACAATCATGGGCATGGTTAGACTCATTGCCCTTTGTATTTGCTTTGCTCGTATTTTGTTATATTCTGTTGTAGTGTCTCGTCTCTTATTGTCTCTTTTTGTCTTCCCTTTAGCTGGTCATCAAATGGTCAATACTGCAGGGTTGTGGAAGAAAGTGGGAATTATGTTGAGTGTGCATGCACGCACTTGTCTATCTATGCAGCCCATGCTGAGTTTGCAAAGCTTGCATCCTACAATGAAGCCTTCTTTGCCTCAGGATTTATCTGTATCTCAGGTACAACACACTCTCCCCTTGAGTTCTCATCTTTTTACCCTCCTTGTGGAGTTTCCATATGTACATCCCCACTTGTATAAATGGATTCAAATAAATCACTTAATTAAGTATCATTAATGCTGACTTCTCTGTCTACAGGCTTTGCATTGGCCATAATATCCCATGTGCTGTGCTCCCGTTTCCCCATGTTTGCTGCCAAACTGCTCACTCACATGATGGTGAGCTGCCTTGGAACTCAGGTAAAGCATTAGTTTGGATCTTGTTCTGCTTTTAAACTCTGAATGCAGCATTAGTTTCTTTGGTATTCTCATCTCTTTGCATCAGGTGCAAATGTACATGACAGGGCACCTCTGGGAATTGTTGTTGAGGCATCCATTTCTCTGTGCTCCAGTAGACCAGCATATTAGATATATGTGGGTTGCAAACATTAACACAGCACTCATACGTGGATTCATTCGCTTAGAGCATTTTAAAGCTGCTCACTGTGCACTCACTCACACACCCACAGTCACACGTCGCACGCTAGACATGTCGCGGATATTTTCTTGGAAATGTGCATGGATGCGAACATCATCCAGTGTCATCGTTTGCGTAGTTTGCGGGTTGGTGCGTCCTGACAACGCAACCATGCCCCCCGCACCCTCACCCATTAAAAACGCAAGCTGTCACATAACCATTGAGCGAGGTAGATATGTGGCTACAGGTGGTCCTGATCAAGTGTGTGTGTTTGTGTGTGTGCATGTGTGCTTGCGTGACTGAGTGCGGGACTGGTAATTTTCCACTGGTCCCCCTCTCTTTGGTTGACAAACACAAGTCATTTCTAAAGAGGTCCCTGGGGGCTAGCCACCTCGGAGTAGACCCGTTTATGGCCCAGGCAGAGCCCCTGAACCTAAAAGGGTTTTGGATGGAAAATTCCACCCTGTTCTCTTTCCTAGTTTGTACGTTACTGTATAATAATGCCTTCTTCCTCGATAGTGCGTGTGTCTAACTTTGGTCTAGGGATTCGAAATGTTTGCATTTTTCTAGCCTTTTAGTCAAAGCCAGCTGTGAAAAGCTTGCTGAAGGCCTATCTGATTGTAGGTTCTGATGTTAAAATGTAGCCTTTAAGCGGTCTTTTGTTAGTGCTGGAAGTATTTCGGAGATAATGATGGGTGGGATGTGCTGAATTGAATTAGATCAAGTCACATCTTGTCTTCACTTATTCAGTTTAGCTTGTATGTCAAGTGGCTTGCTGAAAAAACTATTTTTCTTATATAAATCACTTGGAGCAGATTTCTTTAGACAGTCTGATTTCTTTCTTTCTTTCTTTTATTTTTAAATAATTATCCACAAACTGGATGACACATGTATTTGGACATAAATCAATTACCTCAACAATTTGCCAGGAGGGTCCTTTTTTATAACTGTTCTGTCAGAATATTTACCACTTAATGTCTTGAAAATGTTGCATATTCACAAAGAGTGAATGTTTTTCTGTTTGTTTTTGTTAAAAATGCTACCTGTCAATCAAGAATGTTAATTGCATTCATCTAATCCTTCTGCAAACGTGTCATTTAAAGAAAGAGAGAGATGCTTTGTTCTTGCAAGCTCATAGTCAGCTTTTCCTGGTCAAGCTGTGGCTATCACTGATACAGTGACAGTGCTGTTTTTCTTCTTTTTATATATATCAGAATAGATGCCAAATGTTATTAGTAACACAAATGTCTCCCATATTTGTGGGTTGTAGCTCACACATCACCACTGATTTGAAGGATCATATCCAACTCCAACCACCTCTGGCAGGTAGGGTATGCCATCTGTGTTGGCTGTAATCATTCACTGAGTTTGCCCTCTCTGTGGAGAAAATTAGAGCTGCCAGTTTGATGAATTTCTCTCTGCATCTGCTACCGTACACTGAAGAGAACTTACATAATACTTCACCTCTCTTAAACAGTCTGTAAGTTGAGTGACGAAGCAGGATTTGGGGTTAGCGAGGCAACCCTGGCTTTTCAAGGTAGCAGTTAGCAGCAGACCAGTGCTTATAAAACTACCATCTGCTGACCAATCAGTTGCACTGGGTGGATCTAGCTTTCCTTATCACAGGCAATTTTAAGGCCATTCCACTGTTCTCTAATCCTCTGCGTATCAAAAGAATCTTGTGCTGATCTTTTAAGATTTGCAAGTAATCATTTTCATTGTTTAAAGTCATGATTTTAAATGTGTTCTTTACTTGTTTGGCAAAGGTTTTTAGCATACTTCTGAAATTTTCCTGTACACACTGAGAATGAATCTAAGAAACACATTCATTAAATGAAATACTCTGTTGTAATTAGATTCAGATTTACTCGTGCTTCTCAGTGCTTCTCTGACAAGTCAGTATAAACTGGACAGATAGCTAACATGGGCGACCAAATAAAGACTTGATACTTGACTTAAATATACAGTTTAAGCCCAGAATAGAAATAAAAACCTGTTTGGTATCTACCTCTTTTAATATTACAGGTACACTTCAGTAAGTATGTATTAATTTAAAAGATAAATTGTACATTCTCCGTGAAAATTCTCTCAACTTTATTGTGTAATAAACTGTAACAACTAAACCATGTGTTTCAAATGCAACTGATCACATGAATAAATAAGCAGCCACGGTAGAAGAAAGCAGCTGCAGAAGAAAAGTCTGTGACTCCTTTGAGATATTCTGTATATCTACATAAATATCAGTTAAAATATCAACTGACCTTTTTTATTATTTTATGATACAAGATACAAAATAAGATAAAGAAAGCTAAGTAAACCAAATGTGTCAAAAATATTAGACTTTGGAAATCTTTGGAATGTTCTGGACAGTCTGAACTTCATAACACAATCAAGAAAATTAATCATGGGTTTGATTTGAAAGCACTTCAGAAAAAATGTTAATTGATTATCTTGAGACTAAAAAGATTTGCAGAACCATTTCTGAAGATTTCGACCTCCTACAACATACCGTCAGAAAGACTGTGTACTAATCAAGTAAATATAAAACTATTGCTACCCTCCCAAGAGTTGAAACAACAAAGATCACAATAAGAATGATGCGTGTAATAGTCTGGGAGGCCATAAAGGAGCTCCTAATTACTTCTAAACAGTTAAAGGGCTGTAAGAAGAAAGTCTGTTTTGCTGCATCTGGGCCACGGTGGCTTGTAATCATTAAGTGAGTAAGGTATCATACCAAAGAATGGCCAGAGAAGAAGAATAAAGATAGTATGTTGCAAACGTGAGATCAAAGTTGTAACCCTTCTCCAAAATAAATGTTTTGGAGGGATTTGAAGCACACAGTAGGGAGGAAAGGCACCTCATGTACATTCCTCATTCCTGAGTTTAGGGGGATATGAGCATATGAGCAATATTGGCAAAGCTTACTCCAACTTAACGTGCAGGAATGATCAGCCCTTATCTGAACCAGTTAGTGGTTAGTTTCGTTTAAGTGTCCCATTCTTTTCTCCCTCACAAATATTTAATACTGGATCGGTTTCCTTTATGAATGCTAGCAGCAATCATTTTTAATTGGGTTTAATTTTTCTACTTTACAGATTTTTGGGGGCTGAAACTCTGTTGGTTGTTTAGATGTGCTTGTCTAGTTAAACATGTAAAAATATACTCTTTATTCCTTTTACTGTAACTATACAAACAACCTAGCATGAGCAAGCAGGATAGTTTCTTAAACATATTTAAATCTTTTAAATCAAGAAAACAATTTACAAAAGAACCATCCATCTATCCATCCATCCATCATCCATTCTCTTCGCTTAACCTTATCCTTCTCAGGGGGGCGCTAGAGAATATCTGAGCTTTCATAGGGCGAGAGGCAGGTACACCCTGGACAGGTTGCCAATCTGACGCAGGGCTAGCACATATAACGATACACATTCACATCTATGGACAATTTAGAATTACCAGTTAACCTAACCTCACTACTTTGATGTCTTTGGACTGTGGGAGAACATGCAAACCCCACACAGAAAGGCCACGGATGGTGGCCAGATGGTGGAGTGGAACTCTGGACCTTCTTGATGTGTGAGGCAACAGTGCTAGCCACCATTAATAGTCAATGCATTAATTTATTTTACAGTCACAACGATATATTTTTTAGACTTTACTGAGAGAAAAATGCTTAATTGCACACTCGCTGCATTTCACCATTATCTAAGACTGAATTTGAACTTATGTCACCCAACAGTGACCACTAGAGGGAGCGTAACACTATCAAATAAAGCCAGAATTTAGACAAATTATAGTAATTAGCTGCTTGCGTGTTAATAATATGACAATGATATACTATATAAAATTTTATTTGCATTGTATTTATAAGACTTCTGGACCTGTCTGTGTGAGTATATAGCTAGATTCAGGAAGTACTGTGTTGTCTTACCTGAGGGGCACTGCCTTGCACAACTGAGGTTATTAGGTTTAATGACGCCAAATAACAAAAATACATTTTTAAATGAGAAAGTGGAGCCTTCTGGTTCAGTTTGTGTAGTTTAATTGCATTACTGTCTCAGTATTTTTGCTGTCGTGCTTTTTACCTCTTTAGTATTTAGTTAGAAAATGCCAAAGACCCAAGGGCACCAGAGGTAGGACATTTAATTGCTAAATCACCATGAAAACTAAGACAGCAGTGCTGGTACAAGCAAGAGAGGCAGATGATGAAGCAAACAGGACTGAGATGAAAGAGAAGATTGCACAAACTTTTAACTTTACTATGATATTATATCCAGATTGTGTGATGTGATGTTTACCATCTTAAAGGAGAAGAAAATGTCAATCAGATTTCTACAAACTATTGCAGCACATCTTGAGTAATGTGTGTTCTAATATGTGTTTCTTAATCTTCTGGGATTTTTTTTTCAAATGTATAAAGCTCAGACTGTATACGTTTAGATATATAGGTTTAGTAAGAGGACTCATCCAGCAGTACTGCAGACACAAAATCTTGCTGAAGGTGTTTTATAGTCAGACAGGTTGGAACTGATCTGGGCCAGTAATAAGACACCTACAGGCAGTGGCCACTGTCAAGGCCACTGCGTCAGGACTCCGACTGAGAAGAAAATAAAAATTTGTCACATCCGCTGTAGGTGTGTCGGCCTGTCTATCTGTTTTTGTCTGAGTGTAAATTTAACAGTGTGCTACATAAGTACTGGTCGTATATGCACAATTATTTTGTTTTACATTGACAGATATTGCTTAGATGCTTAGAGATGGAAAAATGAAAAAGAAAACTAAATGGCATTAAATAGGAAAATTGAAATTTTCAGGGTTTTGTTTGCTTTGGAATATGCTCCTTTATTTTATTTTGAAAAGATTATCATAGGGTTGGGGAAGAAATGGAGAAAGACCTGTTACCGTATGGTTAGACTTGTTTAGGAGGTTGTCTTATCCTGATAGTATGATAGATAATGACTTTCAAAAATAAAATTAAATGAATATAATATAATATAATTATGAAGTACATTCTGTGCAATAGAATGTGAAAATATATCGTTAGCTTCATAGCATAATTGCCTAAGTCATTGACTTAGTCAAATGACTTAGGCAATTATGCTATGAAGCTAACGATATGTGTTTCCATGGTTATTCCTGATCAATTGTATATTCTTTCTAAGCAGATCTTAGAATCGACAGTGTCAGCAATAAAATAAGAACCTATTGTCCAGTTAAATACATAAATATAAATACATAACTGAAGATCCAAAAACAAACCGCAACTGAAGGTGGCTGAACATCTCAAGAGAGGAAACACAATAGGTGATGATATCCATGGGTTCTAGACTTGAGGCAGTGATTGACTGCAAATGTTTTAATCCAAATATTAAAAATAATTCTTATACTCACTGTTATGAAAGCATAATGATTGTTTGGTGTTGTCCACTTATTTATGAGCATCTGAACACGGGGACCAATGCTGTACTTCTTAAATAGTTAGTTAAAATGAAAAATTAGAGTTTTGTTTAATATAATAATATAAATTCTTATATTGGATGTATATATTTACTTGTCAAAAACACAATGGAATGGAAATGTGGGCATGCTTGAACACATCCAGTTTCTGTATGCGGGAAAAAAATTATATATATATAAAAAATACTATTAAATTACTCTTCCTTTGGGATTAAACAGCCCACCGCCACGTCTCAGACAGACATTCCCACACACATTCAGTAAAGTGTTTACCCCTGTGTTGCCATTGCTTTATTCCAGTACATGGGAGGTGTTTAGGTGACTCTTACTTCTGGTTATAAAGGATTTCCTGTTAGCTCTGGGACCAAATCCAGCATTCAGAAGTCTGCCCTTGTATCCACATGCACAAAGTCACACACACATAAACACTACGCCAACTCTTTTTCCTCTTGCACAACAACCACTGCTGTCATTTCCCATCTCTGAGGAGAATACAGAAGTTGTGTGCTTGCTGACAAGATTCCTAAAAGTTCCTGTCGCTCGTCACTGTGTATGTGCATGTGGTGAAGGAGTGGGGTAGGGTTTGAACGAATGCATGCAGTTTCTCAGGTGTTCAGGGAGGGGAGACGTATGAAATGTGTGGTCAAAGACGTAGTTTTGTACAGAAGATAAGATCAGCATGAGTCTTTCTGAGACTCTGTTTTTCCTGAGGAAATGTATCTGTTCCCGTCATGAATCAGTAGACATTGGGGGGTTTTGAATGTCTTTTAGGGTCTGATTCTCTGGTTGACGTCAGAGTACATGCCTAGCTTGTCCTATTATGTGTTTAAACCCACAAGAGTTTATAAATCAGAACACAAAAGAAGGAAAATAGCAAGAAAACATAATGGTTACCAGCCTGTCCCTCTCAGACAAATGTCTCAAATTTTGTACAGTTTCTATCTAAATCTTAGGGTGTTATTGTTTCATGCAGTTATTAAAAAGTCAATAGCAGGCTAAAACACAGCATGTCCCTATTAAATGCATTACTGTCTCAGAGTTGAGCAAATGGCACACAAGGTATTTAAGGGTATAAGTGTCAGTAGCTGAGGCCTGTGTCACCGTTTGTGTATGGGTTCCAGGAAATGCTCATGTTGCAGGAGCCACGGTGTGTGTGTGTGTGTGTGTGTGTGTGTGTGTGTGTAACAGAACAGTGGAGGGGTAAGGAAGGCCTTTTGGGAGATACTCTACTCGAACACCTCGTGCCTTTGTTTCCCTAGCTCCTCTTATCTTAATTTGTTCCATCTATTGTTAAAGTCAGCAGCATTTTTCTTCTACACGCTCACTATTCATTGTGTCCATGTCTCTTACCTGTTACTGAAAAATGAGCCAACACTGTACAGTAATAGCCAACTGCCTGACTTTCTCTTACCTTCATTTCCTTATGTTCATCTGTTTTTTCTGTTTCTCTGATTTTCCCTTCTTTCACCGCTTTTACATGACAAAATACTGAGTAGTGTCCCTTCTTCTATTCTTTGTCCCCTTTATCATTCTGGCAGCAGGTAGCCTTTGCTTGGAGCTGTGACATTACCAGCAAAAGGCTGTTTCACTCTGTCTCTGTCTCTTCTTTCTAACCCTCTAAAGGTGGCTGGGTGTAACTGGTGTGACTCATTAGTTTAAACAATGACAGTATATGTAGATGTAGCAAAACAGTCTGCAGGCTGTGGATTACCCTGAAGAAAGAGTACAGAGTACACACAGGAGACAACATTTATTTTTACCACAATAGCAAATTAAACACAAGGTAATGAGAATGCACACAGGCTCAGCTCACCTGTACAATAACCCACAGGTTAAGCAGATATGCAACACTTCTGCTGACATGTTGTTCCTTAGGGTTTGTGTTCGAGCACACTACTGCAGATAAAGAAGAGTGAGTGATTCTCAGACATAAACCACTTGTGATAATTGGACTCTCTATCCCTGGCTCAGTTCGCTGAAACACTCAGGCTAAATCTCCCTTCTGCCACCACAGTATGAAAATCAGCCCTGTTTAAATGAATGACGTCAGTCTATTTTCTTTCCTGCATTTTCTTTGCAAAATTTTTGAGCATCAACCGGCTTTTTAAGATCATGCCACAGCATCTCAATTGGATTCAGGTCAGAAGTTTGAGTAAGGCACTCTGAACTCGTCTTTTTTTTTCTTAAGCCTTTCAGAGGTGGACTTGCAAGTCTGTTTGGGATCATTGTCCTGCTGCAGAACCCAAGTGTTCAGCTTGAGCTCATGAACAGATAGTCGGAAATTCTCCTTCAGGATGTTTTGGTAGACAGCAGAATTCATGGTTAGATTTACCACAACAAGTCTTCCAGGTCCCGAGGCAGCAAAACATTCCCACTCTACCACCTACTATATTTTACTGTTAGTAGGATGTGTTATATAAATGCTATGTTATTCTTATGCTAGATGCAACGTGACTCAAACCTTCCAAAAAGTTCAGCTTTTGTCTCGACAGTTCACAGAATATTTTCCCCCAAAAATGTGGATGATCAAGATGTTTTTGGCAAATGTAAGACGAGCCTTTGTATCTCTTTTGGTCAGCAGTGTTTTTTGTCTTGAACTCTCCCATGGCTGCAATTGTTGCCCAGTCTCTTTCTTATTGATGAATCATGAACTCTGACTTTAAGCGAGACATGTAGAAGCTTGATGTTGTTCTGGGTTCTTTTTTGACCTCCTGGATAAGTTGTCGATGTGCTCTTGGAGTAATTTTGGTCGGCCGGTCATTCCTCGGAAGCTTCATCACTGTTCCAAGTTTTTTCCATTTATGTATAATCAGGGCTGGACTGGGCAAAAAATCGGCCCGGGCATTTTGACTAGAGACCGGCCCACCAGGTATTATAGGAAAAACCATAAATCCTTTGAATGCAAACAAACGTCGTTGTAACAGTGATGTACACTGTCTTGTTGGTATATATTTATCAGTCTAATAAACTTAAACCTATACCATCCTCCCTATTCTGGTATTCTAAACAGTACCCGAAAGTAGACTGCTTGGTCGAGTTAACCTCCTGAACTAGCTACAACACAAGGTGAAAACCTGAAATTAAGACAGAGAAGACTAGAGGTGAGACATGACCATTACTGATTACTTATGACAGATTTAGATATATTTTCATAAACTATTCATTTACCACATCAATAAACAGCATGGCAGAGCAAAATATTTTTTCTAACATGGCAACCTTTAAAAAGTGAAAGGAGACAGAAAGACAGGTGAGAAAGAATAAAACTTAATTGACTTTTTGATGGCATTTTACACACAGTACTGGTACAGTATCTAGAAAATGTGGGAAAATACTGGCATCCTATACAGTACTTAGCTACTTCTGAAGAAATTATGATGAGACCCTAAAAAAATTACTATGTACAATAATGGATTTCTATACCTTTTACATCAGATGAAAACGTTTGTTGTAAGATTCAGATAATTATTTATTCAAAGTTTTTAAATGACATAAGAAAGAAAAGTATTTCTTTGTGCCCCCCTTTCCCTTTTAATGCCCTACCTGCCCCCCTGGCAAAACTTTGCTAGACCCGCCCCTGCACAGTTACCAGCTGTCAGCTACATAAAAAAGGATCCTGGTGTTATTTGTCTCTCAGAAACAGTTCATAACTTCCCTTCAACTCATTCATGTCACCTAAAAGGTAAACCTGTTTCTCCATCACCTGTTCAGCTCTGATAATTCAGTAACGACATCTCCTGGTTTCATCTTCATGTTTCCCTCTCACCAGATAACCAAACCGATATCATGACCAGCAGGTTTACAGCTGTGGCTCCAGCAAACATCAACTGATACTATAAATTAATATTAAATAAATTTTTACAACAGCTGATCAAGTTTAAACGTGCTGCTGTGGGCGATAAACAAACAAGAGAGAAAAGCCGATTAGCTGATCATTGATCAGTTTCATGATTGAAGTAGAAACAGGAGAGGGAGGGGAGAGAATGACAGGAGAAGAGGCAGCTGTGCAGCAAAGACACAGAATAAATCCAGCTTTGTGTCTTTTTCAAACTGTGTTCCTTTTCACCTCAAAACGAAACGCGCAATATTTTCTCTGAATACGAGACGATTCCGTTTTTTTACGGGACTGTTGGAAACTAATAACTAACCTTATAAATAGAATAAGATAAAACAAGTTCAACATCAATAAAATCATAGCACCTGCCCAGCTGTATATAAACTCCGTCATGCTAGCTAGTACGCAGTACGAGTTGTTGTAACTGACTGTAAAAAGTCAGCATAACGAAAATAAACTCCACCTAAACTTGGTTTATATCTGACCCAGATAGCCTGCAGGTCATAACTTCTTACCTGAAGTTCAGTTCACATATCATACTGATATGAATCATAGTATATTATGGAATTCCAAAAATGGCTGCCAGGACAGCGGCCACCACACTGATGTGACACACTACAAATCAACTCTTTGATGCTCAGTGCTGAGTCTGCACAATAACCTGCACTTAAACATTCATTAAATATCACGTACACATATACACATACTGTCCCTCAAGAAGACACTGAGAAAAAATATAGAATAAGATTGAGACTGTAACTTTGCCATAAGTCATAGGTGTCAAACTCTGGCCCGCGGGCCAAATTTGGCCTAATTACATTTGGCCCGCGAAGCCATACCAAATTACTATTAGAGCTGGCCTACTGGTATTATACAGCTAATATATATATTGTTTAGTATTAAGCTTTGCTTGTTCCATATTCAGCTTTCCAGCAAAACTTATTTGAGTCCATAAGAAAAGATTCATTCTTATATCTGGAGGAAGATTTTTTTTTCAATAAGTATTAACGTTAGCCCGTGACTTTGTTCCAGTTTTGAATTTGGCCCACTGTGTATTTCAGTTTGACACCCCTGATTTAAGGGGTTTGGGACTTGATTCAACAGGTCTGCCAGTAATCAGGCCAGAGTGTTTTTACTGAAGTTGAACTTAGTCACAGTTAATTCATGATTTAATGATTTAAACTTAACGAGACAGGTTAAGTTTGGATAACTTTTCTCTCTTAATCAATGAAATCATCATTTAAAAACTGCATTTAGTATTTACCCAGGTTATCTTTGTCTAACATTAAAATTAGTTTGATGATCTGAAACGTGTAAGTGTGACAAATACGTCAATCAAGAAGGGGGCAAACACTTTTTCACGCCGCTGTATATTGTAGCCTGATTATCTTCATCACTGATGACTTTTTGTGCAGATAAAGTAAACTGCACTCTAGACAGCTTACTGCTCGTTTGCATTACACTGCAGAAGTACTACTAACTTTGCATTTGCATATGTTTAAAAGACATTACATATCTGTGTTTTTGATCTTCTAGCTGCATGTGTGCCTGTTTATTTGTTAATATGTAGCAATGCAAATGGATTAATTCTAGTGGTTGTTTAACCATATGTTGTGTTCAGAGAGTCTAACCTTTGTAGCCTCTGAAAGTTACATATAATTCTTTTCTGAAAGTGGGCTATGGTGACCTTAGAAGCATCTGAACTTGTATTTTTACACATAAAGCTAAAAGTCACAGTAGATCATTTTCTACAGTTGCCTGCCTGGTAGCTGTGAAAAAGAGGATGCATCCAAGAGCAAGTCCCAAAAGCAGTTAATTCTGAGTGTGTTTTTTTTTTTTTTTTTTTTTGAAAAACTGTGAATAATAATTGTGATACGTCCTGAAAGTATATTCTTATGGACAACTGTAAAACTGAGTTCTAAAAACTTTCTTGCCTAAAACTTACATTCATTACCTGCTTTAACAGTTAAAGGTATTATATAAACCGTCTGTGCATAGACTCTCCTGTGGCAAGTTAAGTCAAGGGCCTGTTTTATTCTGCAGTTACTGTCATTTCTGTAAATATGTTTTTCTGTCACGCAAGCTCCTTTTAAATTTAAGGCCAAAGTGTTGTGACTGCAAGCTGATTTAAAATGCAATGATTAGAAATGTACTTGCTAAACTCCCCAGTCACCTTTAACCTGATTATGTGGAGTCATTCAGTTTGCCATCAGGACTGTTGACACAGTGAATGATAAACAAAGTGGGAGCCTACAGTTGTCAAAGTCCCCAATATCATCTGTTCTATTTTTGGAATTTGACAGCTTGTCTTGGCAGAGCTTTGTATGTTGAGTTGAGTGAACATTGGACGTTTAGAAAAGTGTTTACACCGAAACTGTTGAGGCCATTCCAGCATGATGTTTGCACACGTTTTCTAGGTTGAGTTGAGCAGGATGTCTCCCTGTTGTTGTCACGTATAGCAGACTCGCAGTAATGGTTCTGCTACTGCCACGTTGTACAGTACACATTTTTGTGAGTCCTTTAAAGCTGTTGTAGTTTTTACAAACTGCAATGAAAGTTTGTAAAATCTACAAACTTTCATTGCAGTTCATTGCAGTTTCATTGCAGAGCTAACAGAGTTAGCTCTGTTTTGCTAACTCAATGGACCGAAATAGAAAATGTGAGCCACCCAACTTCCTCAGTGAGTCATAAAATAATGAACTTAGGAAGGAAACGGCATATTTCCTGAAAAGACTGAGACATATCTATATAAAGGCCTTTTGTTCTTGGGTTACCAGGAGATTGTAATCAGTCTGCCTTGGCAGTTTGTTTGTAATGTGTGTCTAATTGCAGTATTTTCCTGAACATGATTTAATAACTTGAGCTTTAAATGATGAAAACTCATATTATTAAAAAAAAAAAAAGGGTTCCATGGTCCATGGATCATGGAAATGGTCAGACAGGAGTACGTGATATAAACACAAATGTTTGCAATCTTGTTAAGAAGTGACCCACTCATTTAACCCACTCCCCCCAATATACACACATAACCCCTGCCTTACAAACTTTGGCTGAGCAACCAAACCCTCATCGCAATAACCTGTAGGGGTCACTATAGCTCCATGACGAGAGCCAAGTTCAACAGCAGCGGTGAATGAAGTTTCTGATCAATGACTTCCCTGAGCTCTGCTCATTTTTATGACTAGAGCTTTTTGAAGCCCACAGAAAATCCTTCACAGGCACAGGAGGGAACATGTTTGACTCACATTTCCATCTCAGTTTTCTTTGAATGAATTCACCTGTTGTGGAATGCAAGTTGTAAACAAGTTTCCTCATTAGGCAGAATTTTCTGCTAGTTAAAAATTGTGCAGTCAAGATATTGTTTATATCCAAGCAATCTGCAAGTACCTTGCAAAAATTACAAGAGCCCCCAGTTAAATTACAACTAGAAGATTAAGTTGAAGGTCCAAGCAACCTGTTTAGTCATAATTTATTGCGTTAGATAGAAAGGGCCAATTGAGACTTTATTAAATGCATGATGTCACAGCAGTTGGTCTTATTAAGTCTAAATTACAAAGGGAGACACCAAAGTAGAGTATATGATAGATATGCTGGCAGGAGTAGCATGAATGGAGCAAGCAATATCTTATCCAGAGTTTTTCACAAATTGATTGGCTTTACAGCCAGCCATTGCCACACCCTGAGGACTGCTCCAGATCAATCAGTTTTCTTAATCAATGGCTTGTTAGACGGAAATGAATGAAACAGCTTAAGAAGGTCAGTGTAGGTTTCTGCAGGCTTTGTGATCACTGTAGTTAGACTTGCAATTATCCCGAACCTTAGAAATATTGCTAATCTGGAAGAAGCAGGTAAGCGTGGAAAGACTGTTCATGGCGGGGTTGTCATAATCAGATGTGAATGATTGTAGTAGAGAATTTCTCAACATTTGTGAATAGAACACAATTTGACCTATATTTTAGCCTCCTTGATGTTTTGCTGTATGACATTTCATCCGTTTATGCAGAATAACATAAAGCAAATGTCTTTACTGGTCAAACCATGGCAGAAAACTGAAGAAGTCAGTATGAGGGCTGAATCACACCCACATCATGAATGCACTGTGGGACACACAGAGGTTTGTGGTAGGGCAAAGTAGACCCATTGAGTGTGTGAGCTTAGGGAGCTGACCTTGAACAGCTGGTTACAATGTTTTTATAGCTGTGTGTGTGTGTGTGTGTGTGTGTGTGTGTGTGTGTGTGTGTGTGTCCCATTGCTTGCAGAGAGTTTTCTGTCTGGTCCCCAGATTTCCTCTCACCAGATGTTGAAGAAACAAATTCAAGAGACTTCTTAAAAGTAGCCATGTTGAGATCAAAAGCAGCTTCAGTTTCCAGCAGTACTGAGGCTCTTTGACTGAAGACTAAATAGGAGAAAGAGGAGGCCTGTTAGGAATGCAGCTAAAACTGCTTCATGTGGGTGGTACTATTGAGTCCTCTGTATGGAGGAGTTAGCATTATTGCTGGTAGCTGTGTGAGTATAGAATAAGCAGTGACAAAAAGATCCAGCAATAACAAAAACAACAATGTGGTTAGTTTCAACAGAGTATCAGTAGATTGTTTATGTATTGATATCTATTGATATTTTTCATTCACTTTTTGTGTGAATATAAGGACGAGGGGTCTTCACAAAGTCAAAGAGACAGCATAAACAAGCCTGGATTTCCACATTCCCCAGACTTTAAATAATGACCCTAATGACACTGTGAATTTGTTGACAGCTTTTGAGTTTGTCCCCTATTGCTGAATCACCTCTGCCTCTGAAAGCTTGAGACCTGCAGGCTCTCACACTATTGTTTATTCTGGAAATACAGTATATCAGTTGATCCCAAAATACACGCTCCTGATATCATCTTCCTGTTTCGTGCAATCACATACATCCAATTACAGCACTGCAGTCTGTCCTCACGTAAGCAAAAGTAGCTGCAGCGTTGTGGCTGTTTGGATGTGAAACAGAACAAAGAGGGTGGGTGTTTATTTGCTAACAGCTGGCTCAGCAAGTATGTCCCAACCAAAGATTCAACCCAAAACACCTGTGAACTTTACTTTTCCCTCAGACCTTAAGCAACTGAGCACACTTGAAATAGCTGATCATTATCAGATATGTTGGGAGCATATGTGATTTTGTGAGTTGCATACAGAGGCTTTAAGTTGCAAAAATACTTAAATAGTTTCATTTTTTTTTTTAAAAAGCAAGAGTGCTACTCTGAAAATGTGACAGTAGGAGGAATCATTTTCAGTATTTTGATAAAGCTGCGTCATGTCAGCAAATGCTCAATCGCTTCTTCTTCTTTGCAACACACACTGGCCCACTAACCCACCTCTCAGCCACTTTTGTGTCACCTGTTTCTTGCAACTGGCTGCACTATATGTATCAGCACATTGAGGGGCTGAAGCATGCAAAGACTCTGATGTAATTCTGCATATTCTAGAAAGGTGTTTCTGAGGTGTTTGTGAGATGAGGAGGTATGAATGATTGCGATTAGAGAAATAAAACTGGTCCACGGTAAGTGAGAAAATTATGGTGGAAATGAGAGTGAAGTGGTAACGTTATATATTTCTTTTCCCCTTTTGTTTTCTTAAGCTCTTTCTGAACAAAGGCATAAGAGGAAACACCCAGGGTGCAGGCTGATGCTGGAGCCAGCTAGATCAGACCGGTAGCTGTTAGAGAGTAGGGGGTGGTGAAGGAGAAGGGAGGCGAGAGAAGAGGAGGGGGAGATGGGATGAAGGGTGGAGCAGCGGATGGGGTGGGAGAAGGGGGAAGAAGGGAAAAAAAAGATGTGACGAGGAAAGCTGGAGGTGGAGGAGCAGGGGAACGCAGAGGTTAAGTGTTTCGGGACACAATATGAGATGGATACTCTGGCAGACAGCTTAGACCCCACTCCATCAGTGATGTAATGCATATGGCAGATTCTATTTTTAGCCATCCTAGTACACTTAGCTCAG
Organism: Diplotaxodon limnothrissa; assembly: GCF_057381915.1. Classification (NCBI taxonomy): domain Eukaryota; kingdom Metazoa; phylum Chordata; class Actinopteri; order Cichliformes; family Cichlidae; genus Diplotaxodon; species Diplotaxodon limnothrissa. The sequence goes on from NC_140607.1 coordinate 17,018,620, forward strand.
CATACAGGGCGATCGATCAGCTGCACACTGACTGTGAGTATTAGAGCTGCAGCCAACAGCACCTAAATATTTTGCCTCTGTGCAGTTTGATGTTGTAGGATTTCTCCTTTGTCGTGTTAACAAGTAAATATGTGTTTTTGGTGGCATTTTGCACTGTACATTATGTGTTCTTTTGTCTTTATCTTGACGATGTTGCTGCCGGTATCATTTAGATTGCCAGGAAAAGTTCATGAAAAAGGGCATTTAGTTATTTTTATGCCAGTTTGTTACAATATGTTAAATGGCCTGTATTTGTATAGCGTTTTACTTAGTCCCTAAGGACCCCAAAGCGCTTTACACTACATTCAGTCATCCACCCATTCACACACTGGTGATGGCAAGCTACATTGTAGCCACAGCTGCCCTGGGGCGCACTGACAGAGGCGAGGCTGCCGGACACTGGCGCCACCGGGCCCTCCGACTACCACCAGTAGGCAACGGGTGAAATGTCTTTCCCAAGGACACAACGACTGAGACTGTCGGAGCCGGGGCTCGAACCTTCTGATTATAAGATGAACTGCCAACTCATGAGCCATGATCGCCCCCTATACAATACAAAAATGTGTTTACATCTTGTCCAGTGAAAGTAAAATTATTCCCAAGGCAGTAGGAACAAAACAAAGCACAATAACAGCAGTGAATGGGGTGCTTCCAGGCCACAAAACAAATGGGGGCTTTCTGACATTTCTTGGAAATTTAGCCAAAGCGATGAATGAATAGTTATTGAAGCTCAACGTCATTGGTCTGATGACAAAGTCTGTGGATGAAGAGCTGCTTCTGTATTATTTTCTGTCTAATTTTCTTTGTTATTTACTTGTTTTCAGTTATGTTGTGGAAAAAAACTGCATGCCTGAATTGTATCTTTGTATACTGGGGCAATCGATTACCAGGACAGCTGGATGTGTGTGAGCTTTGGTGATTCCTGTTTTATCAGACACAAGAACATGCAAGCACACACACAGCACAGACTTCACTGACAGGACTTGTATTTAGAGTCCTGTATCACCTCCCAGTGTCGGCTGTGAATAAGTCTATAGCCTGAGGGTCTAGACAGGTTGACTCCCAGTGTGTTACACAATAGGGGAAAAAAGAGCCTGGAGACAAAAAGCAGATCAGTAGCTTATAAACTACCTGATAAACTTCATGTCCACACCTGTCACTTCCCCTTACTCTACCAACCTATTCCATATTGGTAGGTCACACTGCGAGTGGACTGAACAATGACATTCATACCTTCTTTGCTAACTTCTGTTAGCTAATTAGTTATAGCTATCCATGACAAACTGAGCCCTGTAACAGAGGCATCCTATTAAAAAATATAAATATAGTTTGTGTTTAATGTAACCAGTGATTCATTACCATTCTGACAGTTGGCTATAATCCCATTATAAGATTTCCATCTGAACAGTGACTACTACCCAAATGATCACTCCTCTCATCAAGTTTAACTTGGTAAAACCTCAAAATCCCATCCTTTCGTGAACCTCGGGACCAAAAATGGTCCCGCCCCAAAAGTGCTCTAAAAATGTTATATATCAATATTTTTTTCTACTTTAAATTAGTCAGTCTTTTAAAACTACTTCTGCTTAAAATATCCATATCAACTTTTAATTATATTTTCATTGTTTTAACCCTTTAAATCCCAGTTTTATTACATGAGCGCCCTGTTTTTTTAGCCCCAAAAAACAAAAAAACTAAATATTTTCCAAAAAAAACATTTGAAGTAATATTTGATTGTTATTATAATTAGGCCTTTAGATGGGTCAAAGATTGGCACCAAAATTCATTTTGACCTGCCATTATTTTTTTTGCAGGAGCACATTAAAAAATGCATGCCTAAGGACAATTCCCCAAAAAGTGCAATAAAAATATTAAATATTAATTTTTTTTTCACTTTAAATTGGTCAGTCTTTTAAAACTACTTCTCCCTGAAATATTCATATAAAGTTTTAATTATATTTTCGTTGTTTTAACCCTTTAAATTACAAAAAAACTAAAAAACTAAATATTTTCCCAAAAAAACATTTGAAGTAATATTTGATTGTTATTATAATTAGGCCTTTAGATGGACTAAAGATTGGCACCAAGAGTCATTTCGATCGCCTTTTATTTTTTTTTTCAGGACCAGAAAATGGTCTCCAGGCGGCAAATGCTCCTCCTCTAGGCCGAAATAAGTGCATGTTGCCGGGGTAAGTCGCGACGATCACCGGGGCACGATCACCGGGGACTGCTTTTTCCAGCCCACACGTCCGATACCACGTGACAACAAATACGTCATTTCCTGTTGACAAAAAAAAAAAATGCACCCTCTCATGGTCCTAGGGACCAAAAAATGGTCCCGCACGATCAGCGGGCGAAGCCGCTGCTGCACGCCGGAAATGAGGCTTCATTTCCGGCAGGTCTGTCCAAGCAGTCCGCTGTTTTCCAGCAGAGGTCAAATGTGAAGCAAGGGCGCCACCCGGTGGACAAATAAAAAAATTACAACTCTAAGGCCTGTAGTCCAAAACGAAACCTAAGCTGGAAACCTGACGATCCCTTTGACCGTAATTTTTCTGGCGTGAAAAATAGCGTTTATAATGGGTTTCAATGGGGCACAAATCGGCCACGAGGTTCGATAGTGGATGTATGCCTTTTATTCAGCCATTTAAGCTCATTTAAAAAACTCAGACTGAAATTTTAAAATAAAATGGGAAAAAAATACATGTTTGAAAATTTGGCTATACTCCATTAAACACAGTGGAAATGGCGTGGAATTAAAAAATGGAAAGGCCACGAAATGGTCCCAGGTCCTACCAATAAAATTTCTTTGGCCACATAATAAGGGGAGTAATCATAATGATTAAAACACTGTAAGCGTCAGGGTGCGGCTGTGTGGCAGGCAAGATGTGGATTCAAATGCAGGACTTGGGAGAAAGAACATGAACTCAAAAAGCAGCTTTAATGCTGAACTCTTCACCTAAAATACAAAATAGACAGCGACTAAGCAGGCGCAGATGATTCAAACGCGAAGAATCTCCTGGGAAACGTGGAACTAGAAAACACACAAGCACTAGGGATTATGAAACAAAGGACAAGGGGAGACTCAGACAAGATATGCATACACAGGTAACGAGGGGAGATGAAGCAGGTGTAAGGACAGTTACAGATACTAATCAGGAAAATGAGCCGAAGGAAGTGAAACCTAACACAAAAACACGGAGAACAATACCATAGCAAGTCGTGACAGATTTAGCTAACTTTGATTCAGTGCCCTACATAAGAGTTAGTTGTCAACCACATGATATGAAGTGTGATGTATTAATATGTCCCTGTTGAGTGGTAACAATAGAGTGAGAACAAAAGCAAAAAAGAGAGCCTGCTCCTCATGTGCTTGTGTGTATCTGTTTGTACTACTACCTACTGAATGCCTGTTGGACAAGGCAGATAAAAAACAGACGAGTTCTAATCAAATCAAATCTTTAACTTATTCAGAGTGGTTGCTTTTACCTCGCTTCTGTTGTTGAGAACAAGAACAGTACAAAAACAGAGCCTCGTGCATTTCTAAGAGGCAGTTACATGTTCAAAGCACTGCATATGTTCATTTCAGTCCTTTGCCTTTCCCCCATACATAGCTGTTTCTCTGTACCTGTCATTTTGTCACCGCCTGCCATTAGGTTCACTTCCTGCGACTATTAAGCTATTTCACAAAAGGCTATGGTAAACTTGTGTGGATTCATTGGTCAAAGCTGTATTATTGCATGAAACGGACACAGAATCTGACCTAAAAAATCATGAAACTCTTACAATGAACATAGCCAAGATGCCAGTGAGGCCTTGGACCTCACGTTATTACACGAGGTAATTATACTTTCTAGTCACTCTTGCCCTTCTTGCTCTGGCACTTTTTGCTTAGTACCTATGGTCAGGCCACACCCATCTCCCAGCAGGCTGTTTATTTCGATTCCAGCTACGTACTTGTGAAGTTTTGTGACTTTATTTTGTACGTTTGCAGTTTTCTCCCAGATATTTGAATCACCTCTGTGGTGTCTCTTGAACCATCATTTGTCCACACAAATGGCGAAAGCAACATCTTAGCTACACAATCACAGCTCCAATGTCTCAACATGTAAGCACCTACTAAATTATTTACAAAAAAAAAGTTATCTATTCCAATTTTGCCATGATGATGCATACAAACTCACACACTCAAGGTGAAAACAATATTACCTGTGCTATCACAGCTGCTGATAAACTGAAGTACACATTAAAGAGAATGTTTAGTATTTATTGTTACTCTGCTTGGTTTTTCAAAGTTATAATCTTGGTGCATATATCTACATCACGTTGGCTCATGATTTTATATCTTGCAGATTTTAAGCATTTGGTAATTTTCCCCCATCATTTTGCTTTTAGGCGACATAAGCATAACTCTGCTAAAAATACCTAACCCTGTTTTTTCCCATAAGCTACCCAAACAGCTTGTTGATTCAGGCATCATTCCTGGTAGCTCATGCACGAATTTCCTTCCTATGCCATCCTATCCACATACACACCCTCCAGGGCTTGGTGTACCAATGAGAAAGTGACTTATGATTCTTAGTTTCCTTAAAATAGGGACTGACTTTTCCTCTCGCTCAGCAAGAGGATGCAGACAGGGTTGGGAAGTGCTGGAAAATCCAGAAATGGACATTTTGGGATTTCCTAGGTTAACAAAAAGTTAGAAAATATGACCGACCAAAATTTCAGTGGAAAACCTATAAAGAATAGACATTCGAGAAGTGACTGCATGACGTCAGCCTATTTAAACATGCAGTATTTGTGGTGTCATCTAAAAGGCAACAAGTATAAGCTGTGGGTCAATGAGTTTGGAAAACAGGTTTCACCATGCTTATGCGGTAACTGTACAGACTGACGTGATGAAATCAATGAAACCACAGAGTGCTACTGGCTTACTAAAGCGCACGGTCTATATATAATGTATATTGTAGTATCAGTATACACTGAGGTGTTTCAGAGAGGTAGATATCTGTATCTGGTATCTGATCTGTAAAAACTGTGACTGTTAAAGTCAGACCTAATTACTCAAAGATTAGATGCTAGTTAAAATTGAAATTTATTCAGCAGACACCTTTCTTATTACCTAAAGCCGTTTTTGCTACTTGTTTGTTGACAATAATGAAAATGTAGGCAACACTTGAGACCAAGTTATCATTCTTCCCACAACTCTCAACTCCTGCTGTCGTCCATTCACCCCCTATCTGGTCCATGGCACTGGCAGTGATCCGACAGGCTGCAGGTTATGTAACAATCACCCGGCCGCTTTGGCACTAGAGTTTAATAAAACTTTCTGATGGACAACAGAGCAGCAGTATTTTGTGCTGTCCTCATGGGTTTTCGACACAATCCTGCCTCTAGTCATATAGATTGCATTTTTGCCCCATTGCATTCATGCTTATGAAACTCGCTCTCCCTTGCTGCTGTCTCTTTTGCCTTCTCTTGCTCGCTCTCTCTCACACACACACATATGCACACTTTCCACAAGCTGTTTTTGTAACGTGCATCACCCACACATTTTTGCATTCTTTGTGTGCGTGTGGGATGAAAGGACGATATGACAAAACATATTTATCAGTGTTGTAGATGCTTTTACTTTTCCTTCCGCCTTCAGAGCTTGCTGCAAGGTGATGTAACAGGTCCGCAGGATGGGATATCTCTCTTTGGGAGGTGTGCATATCAGAGTCCTGCAGTCTTCTTTAAAAATGTATACACTATATAACAGGCAATAAATGGCCTCATGCTCAATGTGGACTGCTGACACTGCACTCAGCCTGTGTGGGTGTCAGTTTGGCAGGCATGCAAAATCTGACTGTGTTGTGTAAAATCTGCATATGCAGTAGTTGAAATGAAAACTTGTTGCTTTGTCTTTATAGTCACAAGGATGAAAAGTTGAGTTAAAGACAATACTAAACTATTTCAAATGTGTGTTTCTCTTTTTATCATGTTTGTCTGCAGATTTGTTTCCTGGTGTCAGCTTTCCGTGGCCAAGTGTTTTCAGAGGACAGCTGTGCTACTCTGGCGCTCTTCTCTCATTATTTCCATCTCAGTCAGTTCTTTTGGATGCTCATACAGGTAATGATAGGTTCACAGTGAACACTAGATACATGTGAGGAGGAAAAAAAAAACACTTTTGATTTCTGACAAGTGGAAAAAATGTATCTTTCTGTAACTGCCTTTTGCATTTGTGTAAACAACATTTGGAAGAAGCGACTGCTATGACAACTGAAGATCGATGAGATACAACACATGTGCTACGGCAAGGGGGAGAAAGGACGTCAGGTCACCCAAGACTGGGTACCAAGTATGACTGAAGGAGCGTTAGGTGCAAGAGCAGCTGACCTCACTTGAAGAGGTATACCAGAGAGACAGAAGCCAGGGGAATAAACCGCTCCAAAGAACCAAGGCATACTCTGCTAATTGACGAGAGACACCCAGAATAGCTAACCGAAGGCCAAACAGTCCTAATCCCCAAGGATCTCCAGAAAGGACCAGTCCCATCCAATTACCTGCCTCAGTACCACGTGGAAGCTCCTGTCAGACATCATAGTGGCACATGGCTCAATACATAAACAGGGCACAAAAAGGAATTGGCAAGGAATACCCGATTGGAAAAACAGTTTGGAGCCTTCATCAGGAACTCAATGGGGATGTGGTGAACAACACTAGAGGCCAACTTCAAGCCTATAGCACATGTCACCATCAAGTGTCATTGACAAGATTGGCTACAGATACCCACTACGGAATAGAACAATCATCAGGCGCCATGGATGACGTCAAGCTGTATGCCAATAGTGAACGACACATTGATTCACTGATCCACAACACTAGGATCTATAGTAATAACATGTGAATGTGAATGTCATTTGGACTGGAGTGTAGGCAGATGGTAACAAAGAGATGGAACATACTCAGAACTGAGGGGATCTCACTACCAGAAGGCAACATTGCAGACACTAAGGACAGCTACAAGTACCTGGGAATCCCACAGGCAAATGGGAAACACGAAGAGGCGCCTAAGAAAGCTGCAACCACCAAGTACCTGCAGAGGGTAAGGCGAGTCCTGAGGAGTCCGCTGAATGGGAAGAACAACACATATGCCCTGCCCATGATCAGATACCCTGCTGGGATAATAAACTGGCCAAAGGAAGCCACTGACATGAAGACAAGGAGGCTCCTGACCACATATGGTGGGTTTCACCCCAAATCCTGCACTGTGACACTTTACGGAAAATAGCCACAACAGACCATGTGCTTAGTGAATACCTCAGGCAATAGAAACCCAAGAAAGAAGTGGAGATGGAGAACAACCATCACGGAAGGACAGGCCCCTGCACAGTATGTACCAGCAGATAGAAGAAGTGGCTGGATCCAGAGATCCCACCAGTGGCTGGACTGAAAGACAGCACAGAAGCACTAATCATCGCAGCACAGGATCAAGCTCGGAGCACAACATAAATAGAAGCTGGGATCTACCACACCAAGCAAGACCCCAGATGCAGGCTGTAAAAAGATGCCCCTGAGGCAATCCAGCACATAACAGCAGTGTGAAAGATGCTAGCAGGCAGGGTATGCATGGGACGCCATAACCAAGTTGCCAGTATAGCATATAGAAACATCTGCCATGAGTACTGCCTGGAAGTGCTGAAGTCAAAATGGGACATGCAACCGATTGTGGTCGAGAATGACCGAGCTTAGGTCCTTTGGGACGTCTGTGCTGTCTGTTTAAATATGATTCTCCACCTTCCTCCTGCCTATTTTATCTCATAATTTGGCATTGCCAAGGTTCCTATTCTTTCTTTTTATTTCATACATATGGCATTTGGTTTATGTGCAACAGGCAGTGAAATTTGATTGTTTTACCACATCTACTGGGGCAGTCATAAAGTTACCAGTACACTGCACTGGCATACCCTTTGCCCAGGATCACCTTATAATACCTTACAAGGACCCTAAACAGCTCTTTCTTAACAAGACCTTCTTATTCTCTTATTTCTTTCTTTGCATTATATTGGTCAACACCAAAGCCACCCAGGATTTTTAGGAACATGAAGACTGTAAACATACATCTGTGCATTGTAATTGTAGTTGTAATCCTGGAAAGAGTTTATTGATGACTTATGACCTGCTGCAATAGCAAAGGAATGCAGGGAGAGGTTTCATCAGCAGCTTTAGTGCTGCTGCTGTGATAAATCCTTTTCCTAAGTAATCCGCCTCCTAACGAGTCCTGAACTGCAAAGAAACAAAGGTAGTTGCGTAATACAGGAAATCCTTGGATGTTTGTTTATTTATTTGTAATTTTTGAAATATAACCTGATTAAATAGATTTGACAGACATTAGACAATAACTTTATCTATATTATTTGTCTGTGCCATACATATGTATTTGTTGTGTAATTCTTCCAAACAATCTTAAATCCACTTGATGACAATCAAGCTGAAGGCTCAGGCTCAGTTGTTGTCATTTTTTGTTTTTTTAAGAAGGGAAATGAGATTTATCACCATCATAAATCACAATTTATGCTATTATGAGTCAAACTGAATTCACAGTAACAAAAATACCGTCACATAAGACACATGTTACCAATAGGAATGGTATCCCTAAATGAACTTCCCCATCTACCCATCTTTTCCCACCTGTTGTCCTTCTCTTGCATAACATTTGCCTTGTTCTCATCAATCTTCAACCTTTTGTAACATGTGACATGCGTACGTGAACATAACCAGTGTTTACATAGGGAACATAGTATGTAATAATGTTATTGGTAAAGTATTATAAGATTAGCTGTGGCATAAGCTGACCACAGCAGGGTAATACTGGAACCATGCAACGGCGTACGTGTTGGACGCAGTGGGCTTTTTCTCATATCTGATTGTTTACTATGACTTCTGGGAGATTTTAAGGGATAAAGTCTCAGGCCGAAGGCTTTCATGTGGCTTAAGCGGTGTTAGAATTTGGATGGGCAGATCTGGAGCTCAAATAAAATTGGTTGTGACGTTCAAGCTGGTTTTAGACACACATGGTAGTAGTTAGTAGGGTAACAGCTGACTGGATCGAGTGAAGGACACAAACAGTGATTCACCCTGTAAAGAATTCAAATAGGAGGATTAATGAAGCATGAAGAAAAAACACTTAGGCTTTTGTTGGTTTATTTATATACTCACTCACAGATTTGTTTTGTTTCATAACATGCCCTGTTCGTTAAGGTTGAATTTAAATAGAGAGCCAGACTGTGTGATAGAAAAGGCAGATATGTTACAAAGGTAAGGAAGTGTTATTCATTAGAAGCACAATTTCAAAAAAGACGGGCAAACAAAGCAGGACAAAAGGAAGAGAGGAAGAAAAAGTAATACAACGTAAAGGCCAGGACCATGGCATTGTTCTTTAACACCCCTTCAAAAAATATCTTGTTATTTCATAAATGTCAACTCTAACTGTGAATGTAGCTGACAAGAAAAATATTACCGCCACCTTGGCTTTCACTGATGCGAGGAACCGAGACCCTTCCATCCTCACCAACATCTCTGCATTGACCCCAGTGATGTCTCACCACTCAAGTTTCCCTCAGATCAGGTAGCTGCTTTCAGATAAGTGGCTTATATGAGTGGGCGCCAGCAGCCCATCTCAGGGCATGACAAAGACCTGAATCAATAACAGCAGTGTGAGTGTGTGTAATTGAGAGTAGTGAGAACGGGCACGTCCAAAACCTGATCAGGGGAATATGCACTGGCATAAAGCTTGAAAACACACAATAATGTGGCCACTGTCCAGAGCAGCTATGTGTTGAATGCAGAGGTTTGCAGTTAACATCAGCTTACTAAAAATTGCACATTATTAAAAAAGTCTTAAAGGCATCAGGATTAGGATTTCTGGGATTTTTCCTGAGCTAGCTAGTGAAGCCAGGATGACACATTTCTAGCTTGCTAAATAATATCTTTATGTGATAATGCCTGTCCTGTCTCCTCGCCAATTAGTCATCCAGTCATTTGGGACTTTTAATACAACACCAATGGTTCATGTGACCAATTTACAACTGGTATTTACCTTCAGTGGTAACTTGCGGTTTTGGCTTTATTTGCACTGTGGAAACTAAATATAGCTCATATCTAAAAACTTGGTGAAGTAGTCCCAACATGATCTGCACAATCAAACATAACTGCAAGTAAATATTTAAAAAATACTGCATTTTTTTCTGCGGTGAGATTGAGCCAACCTATTATTGTGGCTCCATGAGTGATATAGCCACTGCAAAACAACAGCTCAGCACAAAGTTGCCCATAATCCCTTTACTGTACCACAATGACTGCAGTTTTCTCACAGCCAGTGAATAACACTTCTTGAATCTGACTGACATCATTGTATTATCTCAGGGGAGTCGAGCTGTTACACAACGGGAACCGTACAGTCTTGTTTGCTGCATCTGCTGCATCTGTGTTTGTGGGTTTGTGTTCATGTTGGTGTGGTTATGAAGCAAGGTCTTTTTGGGTCAGTGGTTATACAATATTGTTACGGAAGAGGTTGAGCAGAGTAATCATAGGGAGAGGTCAACATCATTTGACCTTGTGTCATTAGTTGCATCACATCTTCCTCTTTGCAAATGTGCTGCTCAAGTGCTTGCAAACAGATAGACATTATCAGCTGTTATTCATTACAGCTGTTGACCTGTTGCATAAATTTTAATAGCATTTCCTTTTTTTCATGTTCAAATGTAATACTTTATAGACTTTTGTTTTTTATGTATGTTAGATGGCTTAAAGCTTGTAAAACAGCTCGTAACGCACCATATATGAGCGAAATGTGAAAGAGAAAATGAAGTGTTAGTGTGCTTCACATGAGGATAAGACATCGTCTGCTTGCTGTCAACAGGTGTTCACATAAGCCAGTTATGCAACAGTGGATGGCTTAGTAAAGCAGATAGATGAGACTATAAAAGCCTTCTAGATAACTAAGCAAACATAGATATTTTTGGGTGTGATATGCGGATGGATATACTTGTGTGTTTTTGTGTTTTACTGACTATAAAGACCAAATGTGCACACAACCGAGGAAGGTTTAAAAATCATCAAAGGGGAAGATGTCGAGCCTTTTCTCCCCCTTTTATTTATTGTGCTGCGATAAGTTTAAGATACATTTCATAGTCTGTAAAAGTTACTTTTTTATTTTTATATCCCCGTGAATAAGTTGTTTTCTCAAACTGTTTTCTCAGGCGGTGAACTTCTGGCAAGTGCTCGTGATGAATGATGAGCACACAGAACGCCGATACCTGCTCTACTTCCTCCTGGGGTGGGGACTTCCTGCTTTGGTCATCATCGTCCTGGTCATCGTGTTACTTGGTGGCTTTGGATGGAAAATACATGAAGTATATGGACTGGTGCAAGGCGACGTGTGAGTTAGCAACACATGTAAATACACACACAAGTGGTCTTTTTGAACTGATGGCATGTATCCAGTGAATCGTAAGTACACTTAGGAGAGTATTTGTTAAACTGGTATGAGTCGTTTACAGTGATTTCAGTTTCTTTTTTAAGCTTAGGGAAATTCCACTTCAGACTAGGTAGAGCAAACAGAGCCAGTGAGCCTGCCCAATCAAATGACTGAATGAATGAACGTCTCATGTTTGTTTGCATGCCTCTCCCCACACTGAAAAACTTCAGTCTCGGAGGTGGAGTCTTTGAGAAATCGCGCCATACAGAGCCTTATATAGCTGTTTCCCTTAAATTACCTAAAGCACAGAAACAATAGAAGAAATCACTGTGTACAAAAAACACGTACAAAGGTCCCAACACAGGTGAGTTGCCCGTGTCTTTATGTGCATCCGTCTTCCATGTCTTTCATTTGTGAACAAATGTTCAATAATAGTCAAAGAAGTATGAAGCTGAAACTCCTAAACCACATCTATAATAAGTCAATGGTCTAAGGTGTGCCTGTTATCCTTGGGATCAAGTATCTGTGGGTGTTTCCTGTGGATGGGAGTGTGAAACAGTGAGCGCATACAGGAGAGATTTAAGAACATAGAGGAGTATTCAGTTTCCCAGGAGCACACCTTCCTCTTTGAGGACATAAGGCAGCTTTTCACTTCTTTTCCTTCTCTCGCTCTGTTTCTCTCCTTCGCTCTCTCCTCTTCGGTGTTAACAGCTAGTCTCTTGTTTTCTCACCACTCGTTTCAGTTTCGCCTTGCTTGCATACAAAAGTGTTAAGCTCACACCTTGTGTCAATAGACTTTGTATCCTTTAGACTTAATTGCTTATGGGAGCACATTTTTTTACTCTGTCTTTTTGCTTTCCACTACTATACTCACGCTGTAGTAGAGAGATATGGAGATTTATGGATAAATAAGTGCAGAACGGTGTAAAGTTACCATTTCCATGCCTCTACCATCACTGTTGTGCTGGGACATTGTCTTTCATATAGACCAGTTTGTACTTAACCCCAGCTATGTGCATTGAGCATATTAAGGATTTCTCTCTTCTGATGGTTATCACATTGTGAGGCAGTGAGTGACTGTAATGTCCCTGTGGTTTCTGCCTTTTTTAATCTTTATTGTGGATCATATGTTGTACATCTTTAAAAGGAAGAAAACAAAAAGCCAACTTTAACATTGAATCCTCTCTCACCACCCATGGACAACTGCTCAGCAAAAGTGGTCATAAACATTTCAGCAGCATTAAATTTTGTTTTGAATGAGTCTAGTTTGAGACTGATTACACTCATGAATATTTTGACCCTTTTGTAGTCTCAAGTTGCATCTTCCAAACATGGGGTCTTGTGATCACATGATTTAAGTAAAAATGTTATCATAGAGTGGTAACATAGGATCTTACTGTGGTATACATTTAAAAGAAAATCCCAGCAGCCTTTGGATGAAAACCCTCCATAAAAGGCATGATTAACTTTCTTTCTCTCAAGCTAAGAAATGGGTGCGTTAGACCCCTGGGTAATGTTTTTTTTTCATTCAATTCAGGAATCCCTGGGATTTCCCATCCTTGTGAGACTTTCACTATAGTTAGAGGTCATCCCCCTAGCAAGGCCCCAACAGTACAGCTGTCCATTTTCCACTGTATTTAGACTAGGGGCCCGGCTGTCTTTTTGTGACATGGTGATCCAGCGCTTTATTTGGCATAGCTCATCTTATGTTGTGACTACGACAGATCCAATTATTTTTCTGCAATCACTCAAACATGCGGAGGTCCTGTCTGATTTGATGCTCCCACCGAACCAGAGCGTGAATGTGTTTTGTGAAAAGGTTGTGGTCACATCAGTGTTGTTCTAGTTGTTTGGCAACAAATATCAAGGATGTTGATTTTCCCAGAGGAAAACCGCAGTTTTCTTTAATAAAGATAAACATGCCTGAAAGATCCTGAGACGGTAGTTCAAGAGGTTCACCGGGAAAACAGCATAGAGATGGTACTGTCAGTATTATACAGTCTAACTTCTTACTGACATTTTTAAAAAAAATTGTATTAATAATTCTCCAAAGAAAGTTCTTCTTTACCTGTTAAAAAGGATGAACAGTGGAAATCACGTGACCCCTATGGATATATATTCTTATAATTGCCGATGGATTTATCGGTGGTTGTGTCCGATGTGTCACAAAGCAACAAAGTATAAAGAAGAGTTGCGTTATGATTAAATTAAATTAAATATAGAGCAGTTTAATATTTTCAGTTTTTCCAGACGTTATCTGTGAGATAGATGTGTTCTTTATGCTATGGTGACACAAAGGATCACTGTTTGGAAATAGCAGCCAAAATTATTGCAGCCGTGTGAAAATTTCAGATTAAACAGAAATATTTATTAACTGCTTATATTCAGAGTCTAGTCAGAACCTCACAACAGAAACAGAAATAACAAATAGTGACATAGTTGCTGCAAAATGATGATTTAACTGCTAAACGACAAACATTTCGCTCTTATACAGGACTATAACTACAATACAACCAGATGGTAACCAGCTATGTTAAGTCCCCCACTCCAAAGAGATGTGTTGCAGAGAAGTTAATTGCAACATGTCGCCAATCTGTCTGCTTTTATAAATTAGACAGCAGTTATTTGCAAGCCTTCACTACTCTGTCTGAGAGTAATTGCAGTTGGTGTGATTTGGACCCTGACTGTTTGGAGATAAGTTGCCTCCCACCAGATAACCCGTGCAGTCACCTTGCAGTCAAAAGAAGCAGCTCATAGGTTGAGAATGTTGCATGTTCAACCTCTGGGGAACCCGCTTGTTGCTGCAACTACTTGAAGTTGTTTGCAGAATATAAAAATAATTCAGTGCAATCATCAGACAACTGGAGATTTTTTTCCTAGTTGCAAGATGGCTTATTGTAAGTTTTGTAAGTGTGTCTTTCATCTTATTTTCCTTATCTTCTAGGTGCTTTATCCCAAACATCTATGTAGCTCTGTGCACGGCAGTGCTGGTGCCTCTCATCTGTCTTGTTGCTGTGGTGGTTGTATTCATCCACATCTACCAAGTTACTGAGCAGTGGAAGGCCTACGATGACATTTACCGTGGACGGACTAACAGCACAGGTAAAAACCAAATATGTGACTACACACACAAACACACACAAATATATTAATGTATGCATAAGCAGAGATTTTATTATTTTACCACTTGCTGTTACCACAAAGAGATCATGAGAGTTACATCTGCATTTACACTCAGTCACACCCAATTTCTTTCTTTCGTGGACATGTACAAACACCACTAGGATGTCCCTCTGGAACGAAGCTACAAACAACATACCCTTATTTTGGGCAGAAGCTTTCATCCCCTATTTTCCAGTTTGCTGTTTGCTGGAGACAAAAACAGATTTAGGGTTTTTGCAGAAAGTGCGAACTTTCAGTTATCTAGCACACACAAAAACACCCATCAGTACAATGTAGTAGTAGGTGTGCAAACTTGTACATTTCCAACTTGTAGATTATTCAGAATTCTTGTTTGCACACACACACACATCCATCATGGATTTATGACCCGTACAAATCAGCTCTGTTTATACAGTGCAGTTAGTCCCTTTGGCCACACATGAAGATTCAGCCAAACCACTTTACTTGCTGATCATTGGGGCTGCAATCAATGGCCATCAGTGGGAATCAGCAGGCTTTAGCTTGTTTTGCTCAGTCAAGGCTCTCCGGTGACAAAGCCAAGCCTGAATTAGTGCCAGTTCTTTTGTTGGCAAGCAGCTTGCCCGCAAACTGTGCAGGAGTGTTGAGGCAGTGTAGATGCTTTACTGAGTTGCAGGTATGTGTGCATTATTCAAAAAGGAACAGCACTTTCTCATTCACAAACCAGGCTGAGGCAAAGGGCCAGCCTGTAGGATTTGTACTTCACATGAGCAGTTTTTTGTGAGGAAAGCGAAAGAAAATAGAGTAAATTGGACAAACATTTATGTTTGAAATATGATACTGTAATGTGTGATGATTCACAATAGCCTAAACTTTTGACCTATACTGTACATACATACACAATTGTACATATCTACATGCACATATAAACATAACATGCCCACAAACACACTTTAGTGCACATTGTATACTCCAGTGTTTGCAGTGTACTCTGCTGTTGTCAGTGTCTCAATATGTCTAAAGTCCAAAGAAGAATAAAACAATTATGGGAGAATATATTTATTGCTGTAAACACAGGCTACCCTTCTGCTCATTTCCCGGAATTACTTAAAGGTTGTATGAGTTGACTTAAAACAACAGGAACTGAACCCTGCACTATGCAGCAGCATGACAATCATGACAGTCAATAATTATCCCTATTATTTGTCCACTGCTTGCAGGCTCTGTGTGTGCTTCTGCAGTAATCCAAATAATAACTATTCATATTAAGCACTTAGAGTAAACTCAACCTTGACTTTCCCAGCCAGCTGAGATTCGTGCAGAACCTGCTGGACTGCTGATGCTATTTTGACAATGAACGCCATGTGCATGTTTTCAAATTCCTTAGTGAAGCAACAACCGATGAGATAAGCTAACAAGTAATCTGTGTCTGTCTGTGTGTTTGTGCCTGCATGCCTGCGCGCGTGCATGCAAGATTATGAGAACCGCACATGTAAAATTCACAGGACTGTGTGAAATTTAGCAGAACTTCTGACGTCAGTGAAATCAAGGAAGTGCGTTGGTGGGCTTTCATTTATGTTCCTCCCCATCAACAGATTTGAGAAAGTCTGGAGTTCTGCCAATGCAGGGCAGCGAATAATAATAAACGAACAAAAGGTACAACAGTGCATATCAGAAGCACAACAGTGAACCCTTATCTTGTGTTAGAAAGACTTTATGTTCTTGTGTTGCGCAAGTGACCAGACTTTAAGTTGAATGAATAACTATTATTGTTGCAGTTTTATGGCACTTAATGTTCCCCGGCTCCACTTTTAGCATTGATTGGTCAGCAGTATGGAAACACAAATAAATGATGGATAATGTTTAATTACTTAATATTGTTTTATTTACTTTGTGTGTTTGAGTGTTGCTGCTTTATTTGTATGCTAAGCGCATGCTTATATTTGTCATATCTTTATTAGTAATGGCCTTGAAATGCACATCCTTATTTGGACATTGTACTTTAACAGCTGATTGTTTTTATCATCTTGTTTTTAGTATTATTTTTTTTCCTTTGGTCATTACTCCTAGCTGTAACTAGATGCACTCAACACACGCTTACTCCTGCTTGTTGTTATTACAGCTGGTGACTTCTCTGTGACCTTAATGTTAGCACAATCTCGAGTTTCTTTCTGGTTGTTTTCCTTCTGTGCATGCTCACTTCTCAGTTTGTCTTCTCACACCAAGAACGCTGCACTGGTCAAATTTGAACTTGAGCCTGTCTGCTTGCCTGTGGAGGAAAGCAGCGTGTGTTTGTTGTACAGAAAGAAAGATAGCCATGACATCATTGAGCTTCTCTGAAACACAAAGCTTTTGCAGAGGATTGCATATGAATTCATGTCTGCTTATGCATAATATGAACACACACACACACACACATGCACAGCCACACAGGCTCTTTGCTTCTACTTAGTGGTACAAAGCCAAACAGTCAGTCAGCATTTTGCAGTTCGTCTCAACTCGGCTCTGGGAACCTGTTCTTACTGTGGGAGCTCTGGCCCGTCCACAGACAGGAATGTGCTTACATGGTTGGAAAAAGTCTAACCAGGGAGGGAGGAGATGGAGACAGATGTGCAAGACACACTAAAGCCAGAGAGAGAGAGAAAGAAAGAAATGGGAAAGATAGACGATAGAAATTGATAGATGGAAGATAGAAAAAAGTTGTTTTTATTTAACCTACACGTGTTTGTAGACAGTTTGTCCACATAAGGCAAACCGAGATGAAGTGTGAAATAATAATGCATCAGAGGCCGTGACCAAGGCCAACAGCGAAGAAAGCACTAAAAAAGTATGATAGAGCTAAATAAATAAAAATACTATGTGATAAGGAGCAGAAGTTAGAGCAGGGTGGAAATGACAGTGTGGTGGATGTGGCACCTAAGTGAGGGGTTTTTGTGCAAACCTGGGCCCGTGTCCTGTGTTTCCATCCTACTTGTGAAGAGAACTGTACACTCTGTCCTACATAACACCTTTCATGCAGACTGTAAGGAGAGTGACTCAACAGTGTAATTTTGAATCTGATGTTCCCTTCAAATCATCGTAAAAACAGCTTTTACGCCTCATGTAGCTGTAAAATTTATTATGTTTATCTTCTGTGACCCTGCACTTTTCACTTCAAGACACACACACACATACACAGCATCACAGGTATCGTGAGCCTAATAAAAATGTCTTTTACATTCTTTGATAATGCAATGTGGAGTTAGTTATTAATCTAATGTTTCATAAACAGATCAGTACTGTAATCAAAACCAGTTTCTTTCATCTCCGGCTGCTTGCAAAAGTGAAGCCATTCTTCTGTTTCAGAGACTTTGAGAGAGCTAGCCGTGCCTTCATTTCATCTCGCCTCGATTTTTGTTGATACCTGAGTGTTTACTCAGGCGTCAGTCTGTCATCAGTTAGCCGACTGCTGCACGGTTACTAACTGGCAGAGCAAGCAAGACCACATATCTCCCATACTAGCATCCTTACACTGGCTTCCAGTCAGTTTTCAAATTGATTTTAAGATTTCATTATTCGTTTTTAAGCCATTGCACAGGTTAGCACCCTCATACCTTTCTGATCTTTTGAACTGGTACACTCCTGCAAGATCATTGAGGTCTGCGGATCAAATGCTCCTAGCTGTCCCAAAGTCCAGATTGAAGCACAGAGGTGATCGGGCCTTTGCTGTGACTGCTCCTAAACTGTGGAACAAACTGCCCCCTCACATCAGGACCTCCCCAACATTAGACAGTTTAAAAACCCCTTTTTTCTTGTTAACCCACTTTTATTCCTTTGCTTTTAAATCAGAATGAGTTTGTACTACTTTTATTTGTCTTTTTTCTGACTCAAATCTTCTCATTTTATGCTTCTTTTCTTAAATTTTGTCATGTCTTCCTATGTTTTTATCTCCTTTGATTATTTTAAATGTACAGCACTTTGGTCAACAGTGCTGGGCCGGGTGCTAAAAGACTGTGCTGCGGACCTGGCGGACGTCTTCACCTCTATATATAACACCTCGTTGTCCTGTTCACTGGTACCATCCTGTTTCAAAGCAGCAACCATCGTTCCCATCCCAAAACAGTCAAATGTCACATGTCTGAACGATTTCAGACCTGTGGCACTCACCCCCATTCCCGCCAAATGCCTGGAGAGACTGGTCATTAAACACATCAGAGCTGCTTTTCCACCATCCCTGGACTCGCACCAGTTTGCATACAGGGAGAACCGGTCAACCGAGGATGCGATCGCCACAGTGCTGCACACATTACTGAAGCACTTGGAACACAGGAATACCTATGCACGGCTCCTCTTTGTAGACTACAGCTCGGCTTTTAATACCATCCGGCCATACAAACTCCGTCCCAAACTCCACCAACTGGGACTTAACTCCTCTCTGTGCAACTGGATTGTGGACTTCCTCACTAACCGTAGACAGAGTGTCAGAGTGGGTAAGAACACCTCTTCCACCCTTGTGGTCAACACCGGTGCCCCTCAGGGGTGTGTTCTGAGCCCTCTGCTATACACTCTCTTCACCCATGACTGTATTTCCTCCTGCGCGTCCAATCTCATTGTTAAGTTTGCAGATGACACTACAGTGCTCGGACTTATATCCAACAATGATGAGACAAACTATAGGACAGAGGTGCAACAACTAGAGTCATGGTGCCACGACAATAACTTGGTCTTAAACACCAAAAAGACCAAGGAGATCATTGTAGATTTCCGGAAGAGGGGTCATAACAACCATCTGCCTCTCTTCATTGGCAGTGAGGCGGTGGAGAGGGTGAGCAGTTTTAAATTCTTGGGGGTAACTGTGACCGAGGACCTGTCCTGGGGCAACCATATCACCTCAGTTGTACGGAAGGCCCAACAGCGCCTCTACTACCTGAGGAGACTGCGGAGCGCACACATTCCCAGATCTCTGATGTTGAACTTCTACAACTGTGCCATCAGCAGCGTTCTGACGTATGGATTTCTAGTGTGGTTCCCCAGCTGCACCAAGGCCGATCAGCAAGCACTCCAGCGGGTGGTGAAAGAAGCTGGCAGAATTATTGGAACAAGTCTGCCAGAGATCAGTAATATCTTCCCCACTCGCTGTCTGAGGAGGGTGCACAGTATCCTGCGGGACCAACATCACCCTGCGCGCCACCTTTTCCATCTGCTGCCCTCAGGGAGAAGGTACAGGTCTATACAGGCCAGAACATCCAGACTGGCCAACAGCCTGTATCCACAGGCTGTGAGGCTCCTGAACTCTCTGCCCCCCTCTCACGGACAATAACCATATCCAACTTCTTAATAGCAATGAACTGGTCTGCATTGGTGCATCATATCTTTATTCTCTTCCCCCTCCTGCCCCCCCCCCCCCTCTTTCTTAAATAGATAACTATCATATCTGATATCATATCTCACAGTACAATAATATTGAATGGGTTGCATTGTTGTATTTTGTCATGTTTCTCAGGTCTTTGTCTGAATTTCTACGAACATTATTGCTAAGGATTGTCTTATTGCATTGGAGTCACACTGGGTTAAATATGTACACTTGGGTTTTAAGGGGTATTTATTTATTATTTTCTTCTTTTTTTTGGGTTGTATGGAAGCCCCAAACGCAATTTCATTGTTCTTGACAATGACAATAAATAAATAAATACTAAATACTAATAAATACTAAGTTGTTTTTTAAATGTGCTATATGAATAAATCTGACTTTGACTTCACTGAATAACCCTGCACTTTATGTGTTAAAGCCATATTTTAGCTAAAAATCTGTATATATCTGTATATCTGTAAATCGGTATTGGTTGCCAACTGCAAGCACCTGATGATTTGACTACAGGCTTAAGTTTCTCAGTACTCACTTGTCACACCCTGCTTTAATCCCTCCACTGTTTTAGCTTTTTTACTTTTCTATTCTTCTCCCTACAATTATTTCAAGATGTTTATCTCAGCATATTAGCTAAGTATTAATAGGAGTCAGGCTAGTATTTGTCTGAACAAAGCAAAACTCATCACTATGGTGCAATACTCTTAATTTCATGGTGGTAGCACTCCTAGTGTTTTTATTTGAGATCCCACATTTGCAACATACTTAGCAGGGAGGATGGGTGTGGTGCTGGTAATGTGGATGTGTTTTGAATATTCTTTTGACAGTGTCCAAATTTGACTAGTGCATTGCACTTGTGTTGGTTAGCAGGCTAACAGATATCCTCCCATTTTTGTACAGCAAGAACAAGCAGGTTAAGAGAATTATTTGTGCAAGTAATAATGAAGTGCACTCCCTTTGTAAAATGTTCTCTGCTTTGTAAGGACCACTGGATACTTACTTAATTATCTTAAGTCTGTCCCTACTTCAGTGGGGTTTTTTCTTGAATTGTCACATCCTGAAGTCTGAGGTGACAGGATGTATTCCTGTCAGTGGGCTGCAGGTTGACTAGCTGCTATGGTCTAAAAGCAGTAAATGCTAAGAAGACCTTTTAAACTATGCACTTTTTAGTCGTATTGGTGAGATCAGTACACTTTGTGTCAATGCACAGTTGTTACAAGGTTTGTCAAAGTGTTACTCTCAGAACTCGGGGGTTGTTTTTTGTTTGGTTCAGTTTAAAATAAAATAAATAAAAAGCCATAGGTTCCCCCTTTGGTAAATGTGTAAATGTAAATGTGTGATGTTTGACCTCTGCATGAGGACGAGTATTCGTATGTTTCTCCATTTTGACAATCTATTTTGCACCCTTAAAATATAAAGTACATCTGATGTGAAGATGTTGACACACCAGCTGCCTGTTTGCACAAAGAAAAGAATTGTGCACACTGTCTCTTAGATCATTTTCAGCCCATCTTAGGCAGCTAAATGATTTAGTGGCATCCCAAATGCTGAATGGATGAAGCCCTGGATAGAGAGTACAGCTCTGATAGCATGTGTGCATGCGTGCTCATACTCAAGTATGAGTGTGTGGCTTTTTACCCTCCCTTATATGTCTCCTCACTGTTGCTTGAGTCTCTAATCTGAGTCCACGTAAATCCACATGCAAACCACAGGAAGTCAGAGAACTGTTGGAGCAGAAACGCTGCATCAGTGTTGTATTAGGGTTGTAAAATGTGGTTCATTAGACAGCTCCTGAATTAGATCCCCTTCCTCCTCTTTTACCAGACCTTGCTTTGGAAGAATGAGTATTACACCACAGCATATATAGTTTAATATCAAGAAACTAGAGAATCTAAATAGAAATGATAACACACCAGCAGCTATATTAATTCTCCATCAATTACTATGTAATGTACGGTAGTTATTCTGCAATATGCATTTGTTCAAATATGTTCAAATTAATAAGTGCATGAATGTCATACAGATAAAATAGTATCTAGAATCTGAGTTCAGCTGTAATGTATAATGTATTGTATTGGCTTATATATATTTGAACAACAGTGCTGATATTGTTTTCATTCTGTTCCTGTTGTTATCTTGTGCTCCAGAGGTGCCGCTGGTCCTCTACCTGTTTCTGCTCGTCTCCCTAGTTTGGTTGTGGGCAGGACTCCATATGGGCTACAGGTACCTGTGGATGCTCATCCTCTACGTCATCTTTAACTGCCTGCTGGTGAGATCATTTCCTTTTCTGTTTGTTTGTTTGTTTGTTTGTTTCCTGTTTGTGCATATGTTTTCTTCTTGTTGTAATTGGAGTACAGTTAAAAGTTATAAAGTTAAAGCACTTCTTTTTATATCTTCAAGCTCGATGTGTGTACTCTTTCTCCAGGTTTGATTTTTCTTATGAAAGATATTGTTTTTACCTATCTAATCTCAAATTTTCAGCTACTCTCTGAACTAAATGTTGCTGTAGCTGAAAATTTGAGAACGCTGCAGAGTCGGTGTCATGTCATGAGTGTGTGTGTGTGTGTGTGTGTGTGTGTGTGTGTGTGTGTGTGTGTGTGTGTTGGGGGGTGGAGAGGTATGATGAAGGGAAGTCCATTCACTTTGAAGGCCAGCTTTGATGTATCTGACAGGCAGAGTAAGAAGTGCCTCAGGTGTGGAGAGAGAGAGGCAGGGTTATCACTGTGTCATGTCTCACCAACGCCTCTCACTGCTATGTTTGTCCATCTCTCCACTTTATTTTTGTCTTTTCTTGGTCCCTTTGTTTGCATCTTTTTATAGTTTATTTACTCCCTCTGTTTCTCTCAGTTCTGTATTTCAGATGTCAGTGTAGCTAAGTAAAGATATTTCAAATGCAAGATAGATTACTCTACCACTAAATGCAGTCCAGTACATATTTAAATATTTGCACAGTGAGATCATTTTCACAAGCATGCCTCTGCATCACGCCACTACAGATTCCAAAAAAAGAAATAAGGATGGGAAGTGTAGATGCTGGGCTTCAATCTAGAGGCTTAATAAAAATATAGTCCCTATAACCAATTTCCACCTGTTCAAAAGAAACTGGACAAAATGAGGACGGTCATTAATGATCAAATATAAAACCTGTGCAACAATATCATCGTGAACTCTGGAACACATTGTGCAAGTTTTTGTGGATTTTTCTGCCTTCAGTTATGTCCTTAGTGAGGGAAACACATGCTTACTCATGTAACTGAGACATTTTTTTAAAAACTTTTGTCTTCTGGTTACTAAGGATTTAGCTGTGGCTCATTCATATCAGTAGCTTTATTACTTGTCTTTAAATTGTCTTCTGTCAATTTTACTTAACCTACTAAATCATACATTTTCTGGCGCAAAGGTTTAGTTTTGTAGAAGTGCTTAATGCATAATGTGTTTTTTTAAGAAGATGCCCACGAAGCTTTCTGGATCAGTTGTGCTTAGTTTTGCACAATTGATTGTTTTCTGTCTTATCTAGTCCCTAAATGTTTGCAGTGATCGGGTAGACCACCATGTGCCTGTAACATGTGCCACAAGAGGTCTGTGACAACCAATGTTGATATGTAGCATCTACATGCTAAAGACAACAGCGCTTAACATAAGTAAACATCTCCTGTTAGTCCAGTGACTGAAGTGAAGTGATGTCAGCAGCAATGGTCATTGTCGCACTCGACACTTCTTCATGACCAGCAATACTTTGTCCATCCCTGTGACATCACATAGCTAGTTTGATTTTATTTAAAATGAACTTGTGATTGTTAATTTACATGCAAAGTTTTTAAATACATTTCCTCAGTTCTGCTTGTGTTTCTTTTAACCTGGGTAAAAATCCTCTCACTTAGAAACATTTCAGACTAATAGCCTTTGTTTCCTCTCTAAATACTTTGATTTGTTCTTGGGCCCCCTCATTAGGCCCCTGAGTTATCAAAGTTCTTAGCACTGCTGTCACACAAACATACATCCGCCCACACAATAGTACATAAAAATCTCCTCTTTACGTTAATTGGCAGATGACTAGTAGTTTGATAACACTTTTGCTCTCTAAATGAGGACTTTTGGGCTTTTTGGTGGCGACGTACAGTAACAGCTAAAAAGAGCTTCTTGCTACCCTATTTGTATTTCAGCAACTTAAATGTAGCTTAACTTTAACTTCAGATAGGACAAGTTCTATCAAACTTTGTATCATCTGGAAAAAAAGAACTGCTGCAATTGATTTTCAGCCGTGCCTCATACAAAGTTCCAGCTAAAACAGCAGCCTCTGGGGTCTGCACCAAAAGTACCAGAAGTAGGGATTTATCAAAGTGGAACGGGTAAGGGTCCCAAAGGTACATTGTGTCCAAGGATATTGATTAGCCATAAACAAACTCATCTGACCCACTTTCTACAAAGCACCACTAAAGAAAGGTCAGGATGCTGTAACCATGTACGAAGCATGGCTGCTATCATATTTATTTGTATGCAAGATTTGGGTTATGTGTTTTTTTTTAAAGCACATTTAATTTGTTTAGCGGTGATGGAGGAAAAGCGTTGCTGTGAGAGGACTCATTGATCATTTTGTGTCACTGCAGAACTTCCATTAGGGACTAAATCGAAAAAAGAAAGTAAAGTTTAAAGAAAGCAACTGTGATACTTACTCTCTGTCATGAACACTCGAACAGCAAGATTTAACAAAATATGATGATTGTCACATTTCTTAACAGATATGACTTGGTAACTAGAGTAATCTTACTTTTGTTTCATGATTTTGTGAACTCAAACCCATATGGAATATTTTTAGGTTAACTAAAGAAATTAAACTGAGATATTTTTCAGGACACGGTGCTACAGGACTGCCTTATTCTCCCAGTATTATTATTCCAGTGCATTTTTGAACATCTTATCCTTCCCATAGGTTTTCAATGCCGTGAGCTTGGAATTTGTTAGGCTGTGCATCTCTGCTGCAAAGTCAAGTACACTTGTTTTTTTGTTTTTTTGTTTCCTTCATGCCGCGAATTTTCCATTAAGAGAATTTTCCATATTTACCTCATTGGTGTTGTTGATGTTAACTGCTGATTACTGAACACCATTAAACAGCTGCAGATGTTACAGCTGTGCACAAGTGTCTGTTGCAGAGCCCACATTGCTCTTTGGTTAGGTGCTGTAAAAACAACCTCTTGTTGCCAGCCGGGTATCTGTTAAAATCAAGCTGTGAAACACATCACATGTTTGCAGTTATACTGTGGAAAATGTGACTTTTTAGCCAACAGGCCACAGGGTTTTCTTTTCTCTCTACAAGCCTTTGATCCATCCTTTTACATAATACAGCTGTCAGTCACATCATGCTGAAATAGAAGACAATAATCAAATCACAACAGCACAACCCCTCATTATCTCCTACTGCACGTTCGATGTACCGATAAACACTACGTCACTGTATCCGTGCTGTCAGAAGCCTCACAGCTGTGAAGCAGGACCATGCTTCATTACAATTCAATTCAACCCCCACTTGCACATTCAGCCTTGGCACTGGCTAAAAATAGGACACAGGATATGTGTATATTTTTATGGAAAAGAAGGCGGTAGGCAATTAGCCGTGTGAAGCCTGGAAGTATTTAGGGCTTCGGTCAAACAGCTCTTTTTCTTTTAGCACAGAAAGCACAGAAAAATCTGCGGACACAGCACTTTTTGCAGTTGATGCAGTTTAGTATATTTAATCACTTTGAAAGAAGTCAGAAAACTCGAGAGCTATTTTTTAATTATTTCAGTTTTCTAATTTTATCATCTTGCCCTTTGTCTTACCCCTGACAAGCAGTACATTTCTTTAGCTCGTTGCTGTTGTCACTTTTAAACACCCTACTTAAAAACCCACAAAACAGAATGCTGTGTAAAATTGTACTCAAAACTTTGCAAATTATTTAAACACCATAATTAATTTAAAGTAGCACAAAGGCAACATGTCAAACTATGAGATTTTATTGTTTTTGATTTGATTCATTTTAAGGTTGATGCGGGCGACATGTTTTGAAAATGTTAGGAAACAGACCATAAAAGAGAAGCAGCTTAAATAAACCCTGCAAATAATTTGAAAAATTGAGAACTAAATATGAAATTAAAAAGAATTTGAGGATTTTGCCATCTCTGAAATGTAAGATCCTTTGTGTATCTCTGTACACAAAGGAGAAAGCCAAAAATGGCACAAATGGCAGTAATGTGAGATTCTTTTTGTGAATGCCTGCACTTCCTCCAGGATGAACACAAAGGGACCATCAACTTTGTTATCAGCACACATTTCAAAAGCCAGCATGAGGGTGTTAGTGCACCTAGCATGAATAAGTTACCAGCATCTGAAGGAACTCTTAATGTCTGCTACCATCCAGCAACTGTTTTCTTTCAACAAGACACCACCAAACTACATTTGTATTACAACAGCGTGGCCCTTTTGTAAAATAGCCTGCCTGCAGTCCAGGTCTGTTACCTATTGAAAAAAAAGCTGGCACATTATGAAACAACACTGCAGTGAAGAGAGCACCAAACTGTTGAGCAGCTTAAATCCTCCACCTAAGAATGGGAAAATATTTCAATTTAAAGAGTTGTTGTTGTCCATGTTGTCTTTGTCTTCTTTAAATGTCAGGATCATTATGATTTCAATCATGCAAATCATTGCTTTCATATGTACATTTTGCTCAGCACCCCAAATGATTTTAAACAGGGTTGTATCCAACACAATCAAATGCTCCTTCTCACGGTCCGTTTCACATCCCTCAACACCATCCCGTCCTTAGTGTCCTCTTTTGGACTTTGCCTTCGATCTCCAAAGACATGGACTCAGCGATCAGGGAACACTTACATAACTTACCTATGGCTGTTAAGCCTGTTCCTCAGGCCACACAGCTTGCTAATGATCTGTGCTAATCACCCACGGTGCTGTTGTAATGGAGAAATGCTCATGGATAAAGACATACACACCCATATATGAATACACACCTGGCTGCTTTCTGTTCCATGTTACATGCGAACACACAAAGGAAGACTAATTACCTTCTTCAAGCTATACGCAGAAAATCCAAATATATATATCCAAATATAAGGTCATAACATCATTATGACTTTACATATCCCTGAACATAGCTCCTAGCCATGAAGTGTTCCATTTACTAAAGGACATGGTTTAAAGCTCTCATTTTGCAATTCATGCACAATTACCTACAAGGCACACTAATTTATGGGAACACAGTGTACGATTCACTAATCTGTTTAAGTCACTGTGTCAGAAAACAGCGGAGTATACTGCACTGTTTTTAACCTGCAAGGTCTCCAGTGAGCTTATAAACAGGCTTTCTTTCCTTCTCATAATCTGGATATTCCAGTTTTATAGTGCCCCCATAAACACACAGTTCTGATTTACTGTTCCTGCTCTCTTCCTATTAATGTTTACTGTGGCCATCCAGGCTGCTTATAATCCCGTTCTGTCAATAAACTCGAGATGAGTAACGTTGATTGCTCTGCCAGGAAAGTTGAAGCTTAATTACAGACACGAACCTTATGTCACAAAGTTTGATTTAAGGATTTGAATAAGTTGGGGAGTTGCGCACACACACACACACACACACACACACACACACACACACACACACACACACTCTGACAGATTGATATTTATTTTCACAAAAAAGCAAAGTGTTTACATTTGGTTTTATCAATGAAACAATCAGTCCGTCAGGTTTTGCCTAAACATATTTTATTACTATATTCATTATTTTCTTCCGTGTTGTCCAAAAACTTACTTTCTCTCCCCATGTGTAAACGTCTTTAATAGGTCCGTGTTGGCCTGTATTCACACACGCTTGTGGTTTGCGCTCTTGTGTGTTCCGTCTCTGTCTGTGGCTGCCATCATCGCCCGATGATGGGTGTTGTGAAATATGGGCTGGATTCATGGTATTTGACGCCCTGGTGTTTTGGGGTAATTCGCATCCTGGTGCTGTTGACCAAGCAGATAATGGTAATGATGAAGAAGTGGAGGAGGCAGAAATACCAGTATGCCAATGATGTCACTGCCCCAGTGGTGAAGTAATGCTTCAGTAATCATGCTGAAAGAAGTGAAAGAAGTTTAATTCGGAATGCAACAGCAACACGCTGCACAAAAATAATAATGAGTATAGTATTATTTAATATCACATATGTTTATGTAATATGTACAGAGCTTAACAAATCTATTAGACTACCACTGAGTGTGAGGTTTAAGCCACAGCTGATCTAAATCAACAGTTCTGGTAATGGTTAATCCACTAGTTATGTGCAAGCTCTTTAATCCAAACAATATTTTTATGCTAAAATCTATTTAATTTTATTATTCATTCATAATTTTATTATTTTACAAAACAGTTGGAAAAGAATAGTAAAGCACATTATTATTTTTAATTAAGCTCCAAAAGTACAGTTATTTACTTGAATTCTTGAATAGAAAATTAGGTTTGTTTGATGAGTATGTTGTAAGTGTTCTTAGAAAATGGGTTTAAGGAATAGCTATATAATTTTTTATCTTTTGACAGATTTCTAAAATATTTATGTCTTTTTGCTTTTATGATAGGTGGTCTAATGAATTTGTGACGCACTTTTTTGGATCGTTTGGTTCTTTTACCCTCCAAGCCTGCCACTGCAGATTGATTGAGCCGGCAGTATTACAGATTTCAGATTAATCATACTGAAGAGCAGAGCCATAACTTATTCCTAATGTTGAATTTTTCTCCCCACTGCTTTCTCTACAGGGCTTGTATGTGTTTGCTGTGTACTTCATCATGCACAACCAGCTGTGTTGGCCAACTAAAGCAAGTTACACAGTTGAGATGAGTGGACAGGATAGGCCGGATTCTATGTACCAGGGAATGGGACCCACCCCTGTGGGAGGCGACATCAGCAAATCAACTCAAAATCTCATCAGTGCCATGGAAGAGGTACACATACAGAGCTTACATTGTCATCACATTGACACGCTTATGCAATCAAAGGCTGACATATGGGAATAGTTGGTTACACAGATTTACAGCAGTTATTGTGCATGTGTTGCCTAATCTCTGATGCCTGGACTTTTCACATTTGTATTTGACTTACTGATTAAGAAATCCTCATTTCAGGCATGAAAAGAAAAGATTTTGTTCCCCATCCAGACTGTTGAGGTCTGATGATGACTTTAACTCCCATTCTGACCACACATCCATTACAGTTTGTGGTTGAGTTTGTTAGAAATGTGTAGAAATCTTGCATTTGAATGGCAGATGTGGTGATGACGAGAAGAAACCATAGTGACAACCATGGATTACATGATAGAGTAATCATTTGTTTTGAGGAACTTCTGTGTCAAACTACTGTGAAATTTAGTTTTTAAGACTAAACTTATTTCTGCTTATTCTTCTTTAACTCTGTTTCCCACGGCTCGTTTGCACGTTCGCCGTTGTCTAGTTTACATTTCTAGCACATTCATACTGATTCACTTAGATTTTTCAGACTGATTCTCCTGCTAACAGCCCCATCAACTTGTTTTGTGGTTTTGTGACCCTTCTGTTAGACTTGCGCATTGCTTGCAAGCACAGAAAACATGCTTTACGCAAACACACTGCTACACTAATTCTGCCAGTCGTACTCTGGAGAATACCCTATAAGGACTGAGCTGGTGTGAGGGAAGGACAGAGAAAAAAAAAACAAGGGTGGCGGGTCGGTGTTGTGGGGGGGGGGGGGGGGGCTTCTTTTCCCCTGGGAAATCCACCCTCCCTTTCTCTCTCTCGATCTCTCTCTCCACACGTAGGAATCCGGTAATCTTGTTTTATTCATGAGAGCACACTCTCGCCTCTTAAAGATTTGGTTACAGCCCAAGAAAGAAAGGTGCAGTTAGAGACCCCTGAGAAAAGCAGCACTAGGGGTAGATTCTGGATTTTGTGTGTGTGTGTCTGAGAGAAATGGACCGCTTGAAAGGAAATTAGAAAAGGAAAAAAAGTAGGTAACAAGTATAAGAACACATATTGCAGGTGGTGACTAGCATATTGGCCTCATCTAATCACTACAGCCCTCCAAAGTGGATGTGACAGATTTGAAGTGCCTGGTGGTGCTTAATTCACCTCACCCGTACACTCTGTACTGGTAACAGCAAGCCTGAGAAGCTTGTACAACACGTACCCACGTTTATGCACGTCCATGAACAGATGAGACATTCATAATGAATTAATACAACAGAAAACACGATGAGATAATGGAATAATCTGGTTCTTGAGGTCAAAATAAAAGAGATATCTTCTGGTTCCTCTCTTTTGCATTTCTTTTGTTCTTTCTAGTAACTTCTGTGATTTGTTGTGTTAATGCACGGACATTCATCTTGAAAAAACCCTCTATATACACAGACAAGATGCCATTTGTATAGCCGTTAGTATGATTCAGTAAGAAACTCTACACTGACCTCACTTTCACCCCTTGCACCCACTCTGACCCTGTGGGATGACTTTAATTCTTTGGGGTGCTTTGACACCATGCACTCTACATAACCCAAATTCATCACAGTCATGATTACTGTTTGCATATGCGAGTATATGTTTGACCTCAGTTTATCCTGGTTTTGGTTTTTTTTTTGTGTGTTTGTTACATTAAAGATTCATGTTTTTTTTACAGCTCATAAACTTTCATAAACCCATATTTTATTCACAAAACACTACGGAAACCATATCAAACTTAGAAAACTGAGAAAATGTATCATTTTAGGCATAATATTAGCTCGACTTGACTTTGATTGCAGGAATATATCTTCAAAGATGAGATAGGCGCTACAAAAACCTGGAAATGTAAGTGGTACTAAACAGAAACACCTGGAGGAACAATTTGCAGCTAATAAGGTTAACTGACCACAGGTCTGTGAAATGACTGGGTATAAAAGGAGCATCTTAGAGAGGCAGAGTTTCTCAGAATTAAAGACGGGCAGATGTTCACCAATCTGCAAAAAAAAAGCTGTTTAACCCTCTCAGGCTCAAATTAAGTTTTAGTTGCTAATGCACAACCAAGTCCTGCAGTGGTACTTCTGAGTAAAAAAAGCTCATAAAATATGTATGTGGGGTAATCAGGTTGTTAGTTTTTAACTTTTGAAAATTTGCAACGCCTGCCTCGAGAGGGTTAAGGTATTGCAGGTAATTGCTGAAAAAGATGTTGATGTCTCATCATCAAGCTGGAGGAATTTCTGTCCATGAGAGAAAAGGCCAAAAATCAATACTGGATTCCTGTGATTTTTGGGCCCTCGGGCAACACTTCATTAAAAAAAAAGGTTTTATTCTGTCATGGAAATCCCTGCAATCCCTGCCCTGGGCTCAGGAACGGTTCCACTAATCATTTTCTGTGAACACAGTTCACTGTGCCATTCACAAATGCAGGTTAAAACTCTATCATAAAGAAGAATATGTGAGCATGATCTAGAAATGGTGTCCTCTTGTCTGGGCTAAAACTCATTTAAAATGGACTGAGGCAACATGGAAAACAAATGGTCGGACGAATGGAAATTCTTTTGGGAAAACACGGACACTGCATCCTCCAGACTAAAGAGGAGAGGAACCATCCGGCTTTTTGTCAACACCCACTGGAAACTCTGCTTCTCTGATGGTATTGGGATGCAGCATTGCCTATGGATTTGGCATTTGTATCTAGAAAAGCACCAACAATGCTGAAAGGTATATACAGGTTTTAATGCTTCCATCCAGATGTTCACGTTAGCCCTATTTCACCAAGACAATGCTAAATTGCATTGTAGTACACTGTATTAGTGTGTGCACTGTATTACAACGTGGCTTCATAGTAGAAGAGTGCAGGTGCTGAACTTGCCTGCCTGCAGTCCAAACCTTTCACCAATAAAAGGAAAACTGTGACAAAATAGATCCAGGACTGTTGAGCAGCAAGAGTGGGACAACACTCCTCTCTCAAAGGTCCAGCTACTGGTCTCCTCAGTTAGGTTGTTGTTTTTATGTGTGTGTTCAAAAATCACCCAATTGTACAGTTTCTCAGTTTAAACATTTAATATGTTTAGTAAGAATAAAATATCCATTTCTGAGAATTTCTAATTATTTCTTTCTGTTTTTATTTGCATTTTCACAGCATCCCGACTTATTTGGACTCTATGTTATATTTGGTGATTTTTTGGCTTGTCTATTTAAATACACATTTATCTATCAGGTTTCAGCAGACTGGGAGCGAACGTCACTGCGGCCTAGCATTCAGCCCAGCAGTGTGTTTAAGCCCAGTCCTGTGATGGAGACGTACACCACCGAGGGAGGCTTCATCAACACCAACTTGGTCACTGCAGATGAGGATTCACAGGAGTTTGACGACCTCATATTTGCCTTAAAAACAGGTGAGGAGAACTATACTACATACCTTTCAACAGATTACACAGGAAGCAAGTGTCAGAAACACAATTTGATACTGAATATTCCTTTGGGTGTTTTTGCTGCACTAAATATTTTGACATAAAAGGACAAACACAGTATGCTTGAGAAATAAATCCAATTTCACCAGTTGTGTGGTAGGTCTCAGTCAGACAGTAAAAACAGGACAACAGCCTCTGTGTGACCAGGATAAAATTAATGGCTGGGAAGTGATTGGATCCAGTTTTTTGATGTCCGGGAGTGCTTGCAGGTAGCTCTAGCAACTGGTTTGCCAGAGGCCAAGCATGCAGCACCCCCAACCTGCAGTTGCTTACATCTATGTGTTTATAAGTTTATAAATTATAAATTACCATCTGTTTACATTTGGTCCAGTCTGTGGCTGACAGAGTCACACCTGATGCGTAGATTCTGCCTAAGTCCAGCTCTGGGCCCGGTTCAGCATTGCATTTCTGATGTTCTGATGTTTGTTTGTTTTTTTCAAAAACAGATTGACCCAGTTTGACCCAGTTTAGTCTAAAACTGATAGCAGTCTGACTCCACCTTATTGCCATTATATCCCTGTTTTATCACCATCTTGATGCATCAAAGTCAGTTTGGAGATGGCGTCTGACTGCAAGCATACTCAGACCTGGTCCACATCTTTGAAGCAACCATTTCAAAAGCATAGAGATCAGAAGTTGATTGCACACAGTCGCTGTAATTTTGGTTGTGCAACAGTAGCCAATCATTTCTTTCCCCGAGTGTGACCGTAGCCTAAAAGCAGAAAAAGATGTTATGACTTCCTAAAATTTAGATTGAACGATAACAGAGAACGAGAGATGATAAAAATCAGCCTGTGATTAAATGCCACAGTGTGTGTGGTGTGTTTGAGTGTCTGTGTGTATATATGTGTGTGCATGTGTTTGTGATTATTATACCCTGTACATACATAAAGCATCTAACAGTGCCTAATGCATCCATTAATCCAGCAGTATCACTTCTGCTTTGTCATTCATTTGTTGACCTTAAGTCTCTCAGCTGTCATTTTTCCTCTATTGCCATCCATGTTTAATGAACCGAGGGCCTAGCCTGCTCATCAATACACAACCAGCTCATGTAAACACACAGACACTATTCAAATCATTGAGACTTTGCTTCACAGTGTCCGAATGAGCCGTTTCCACACGTCTGAAATCAAGGTCATCCACTGCAGACAGTCTGAAAGTCGTGCCTGAAACATACAAAAGAGTATTTGTATAGTTAATATTGTATTAGATGCTTTTGTAAGTCTTACCTGTACATCATGCAGTCAGCCGCTAGTGTTAAATCTCAGTAATATAAAAGACATTACAAAATGGGATGCCAATATGTCAGCAAACTAGGTTAATGTTACCCATTTAACGGGTAAAAAACCTACTGTTTCAGCTCATCGTCAGTCATTGTTATTCCCAACCTATAACGAGGACTCTTGATGAGCAGCTAACTATTGCAGCAGCAAGAATATCTCTCACAGCTTTGGTGTCACGTCATGGAAAGAATAAGTGGCTGGTCCTCTAAAATTGCGATTACTCTGGAAGGGATAAGAAATACATAGTCGAGATAGACCAACCTGATAAGACTCCAAAGTTAATGGGACTGTGGCAGGTCACACTGAATTTCACAGGTAATCTCTTGGGGTTCAGGGAAAGAGAAATAGTTTTCAGAGGAAGTACAGTAATCATTAACAGTTCTTCAACAAGCCAGGCTTTTGGCAGCTTTCACGGCATTGCAAGCTACAGTCCTGCAGCTTTATCTGACTTTGTGAGAAAGCTTGTTCTGTTTGGGTCATACAATACCTGACTTTTCAGTCTCGAAAACCACACCAGGCTCCACTATACTGAAGAAACCCCTTAAAAGCAAAACTTGTAGCTGTGGAGAGTCAAATTAACAGCAGGCATGTTGATAGATGCATTTATGTGAAAGTTAAAAACTTAGACAGAGAGAGAGGTTCTTATCCTCTTATTGTTTGTGTGGTGACAGGGTGAAGCAGAGCCACTGTGTCTCTGTCACTCTCCATTTCACTCTCTCTGTTTCTCGAAGAGTACCTGCTGTCCTGATTTGTTGTGATGTTTGACTTTGAATAACCTCCGGGATGCAAGAGACATGCCAGGGAATTTATTGGTCCCCACAGCAAACTCAGCGCTATGAAGTAATCTCTCATATTATTCAGCGTGGTAAGGAGGGAAGTTTGCAAGGTTTAATTAAGTCAAAGTGTTTGGCTCTATCCAGATCTTTGGCATGGCCTCAAGAAAATAAAGGTAAATAAAAGTTCCTGTAGTTGATCTTTGCTGTGTGCAAAATGAAGCGTAAATCTGAAACTTCTGTTAAAAGATGTTTTCGTGAAACTCGATACTGCGCTGATGTTATCTGTTTACATCTCAACTCTGTCATTAAATTGTCATTTTTTGCTCCACCAGTCACAAAGGACACTCTTTCATTTCATACTTCCCCTGACCTTCTCTTTGCTCGTACCAGCCGTGCTGAACTTATAACCTGGGCTAATCTCAAGCACTCAGTCAGCAGTAAAGATAATTTTCCTATTATAATTACATAATAGGGTTCCAGCTGACAGGGGTCAGCAAGTATTGCAGTAATCTGGGTCTTCGCACTTTGTTTGATCGTGAACCATTAAGCACATATCGAGGTGCACGCTCTTATCTCGGCACCTGCGCCCGGTGCTGTTTTGTACAACTTAGAGCTGATCATTAACACGGCATAGGATGGAGGTTTGAAGGATCTTATTTTGCAATCATCGCTGGGTGAGTTTCAGTGCAAATCCAGCAACGTTGGCGCTCATTATCCAACTCTTCTCAAGTATGTCAAGCTGAAAGCATCCAGAAGTCACCAAAGCACAAAAGAACAAGTCTGATGATGTTTTTATTCAGATAAAATCTGTAGCAGCCCAAGCGTTTATAAAAAACAAGTCCAGTTTTGCATTTTTAAAAAGCATGTGTTTAACATATTTTTGATTATGTTTTACCAACATGCAGTTACGTGGTTTACCCATTAACATTTAAAATGAATTATTTTGTTTCTCTACCTGCCTCCAGTCCAAGCATGTTAGCCTGTCCCCTTCACGTCTCATTACCATGACTGATCAGACTTGATATCCCAGAGTTCATGACATGCAGGGATGATTTCATAATAGAGCAAAATAGATCATTTGCTCTATAAGGACCGATTATAGTGGGTATTAGGTGGTCCAACTTACTAAGTGCTATAAGAAGAAAAATGCACGTGAATATACTGCAGAATAGAATGTATAAAAAAATACAACGTATCATATTTTTGATAAAAATGCAATGTTTTTTTGTTTCTTTTTAGGGACCGGCCTTAATGTCAGCGATAACGAGTCCATACCAGGAAGCCACGACGGAGGGAGCGTAACCAACTCCCAGATAGTTGAGCTTCGGCGTATCCCCATCGCTGACACACACCTCTAACCTTCACACCTCACACAGATCCCACGTCCCTCTATTTTTCATATCACAAATAAAGATTACAAGACAGTATTTTTATATTGTAAAATCCTTTGCACTAAAACAGTTTTTGAATAGATGGTTTTCATATAGATGTTTGATACTGTATGGGATTTTTACTGTACTAGTGTTCACAAATACGAATAAATGTTTTACTAAATTAATTTTTTAAACGCTCTTGTTTCTGAATGTATATTTTGTTTTGTTTTGTTTTTCTGTAGAGACCTAGGCAAAGATAGAGAATGTAGATTGTGTAACTTTGTCAATAAATAATGTACCACATGAATTGTATTTGCATGTTCTGATTTCATTTTTACGTCTCATAACTTAACACTAAGAGACAGCTTGCTACCAGTGAGCGGGTCTTTCACTATGGGGTCCCAGAGGTCACACTCTCACAAGGAAGGATTTGTGTCATTATGTAACTCCCTGCAGGAATTTCACAAACTCATCCCACACCTTCGGGAGATCTGCTTGTATCTTCACTGAGTGAAGAATGAGTGTGTGAAAATATGAGGCAGCAAATATCCACAGTAACGGTTGAGCTATGCAAGCTATTCAGTCACATTTGAATCTAATGTGCGAACTATACTCCCTAAAGAGTCAGTGAGTGTAAATCTACAAAGACATACTCCACATTCAGGCAACTTCTTGGAAACCGTCATCTACCTGACCTTTGCTCTGCCTTTTCCTTCATCAGCCCAACGTTTAAACCTACCTCTTGGAAGTTGGCAGCACAAGAGACTGTTACTGTTACTGCAAAATAGGAGTGCACAAGTGTGAGATTCGCAAGAGGAAACAAAGAAGAGACAGCAGACACGCTTGGATTTTGAACAATGTGACAATCATCAATCCACCTTCTTCATTACAACTTCCAGGATGGGTGGAGCTTGATTGTGGCCATGATCCCAGCTGATAAGAGGAGAGCTTCAGCAATAAGAAGTGTGCATCTTTTGACCTTAATGAGCTTCCCAGATAAAGTCCCACCCTGACAGTAACTGATAGCTTGGTGTTGATGAAATAGTTTACCTTATTCAGGAAGCGACTGTGGTATCTATAAATGATATCTGCTGGTACAGCTTTCCTTGTTGGAGCGAGATGGCATGGCTGGAAACCCCGTGGCATTTTGACCCAGAGGGAGAAGAATTGAACAAATGTTTCCAATAATGATGGGTGGAAAAGTTTTCTCAGACGCTTTCACTTGAAAGACAATATTTTTATTATTGATTGCTTTTTCAGTTTTTTGCTTTTCTTCCCATGGCGTGTGCTTTAGATTGATCCTCTCACATTAGTGAGAGGCTTTACTCGTGGGATTTGAAGGAACACGTTGTAATGAGCAAAAAAGTCATTGCTTCATTTAACAAAATGGTACTCTGCAGTTTAATGGCAGCGGCTCTGGGGGATCGCTTTCTCCCGCAGCAGCTGAGTCTGTAATAGTGCCGTTAACTTTTAATTGTCATCTACATTTCCTTCGGCCTGTTTTATTGTTTCCCCCCCTTCTAAGGGAAGCGTCTAACATGCAACCCATTCATGCATTATTGCTGCCTGGCTTACATTTGACATGACATATTTCCATTATATGTCCTGTAAGCTGCATTGTTTGCCTGTTAGCAACATCAAGAGAGATGCAAAGATTACCACATTTCGTGATACTTGGAGAGGTGGAGTGTGAGCAAAACATGAAAGAGCATGTTAGGGCTATGGAGGCTACAACAAATACTAACTGATGTAACTCCAGTCCCAGTGCACATAGCATATTTTGTAGTATTTTTAAATATATGATTACATGTGCTGATTTTAGACATAAAACCGTAGCTCAGGCTCAGGCTGATTAAATGTGTTAGTGTGGAGTTGCTTGTTCCTGAGCACAGGATGTCTCAAGACATTTTCAGATTCGTAAGGCGCTGATTTGGTGCCCCATAAAAAGTAATAAGTTTGCTGCCAGAAGCCTGCTTCACAGAGTCTGAGATTAGATGAGCAGAGCTTAACTGGGGGGTGGGAAGTAATTAAACAGCCACAGCAGACAGCATGATGTCCCAACCCACCAGCCAGACTGCAGACAAACATGTTTATGTTGGAGTCCTTGGTCTCTTCTCACCCCTGAGCCTCTGGTCTTTAGATAGCAGATAACTAGGCAACAGCTGATTCACAGATCGCTTGCAGTCTGTCTCTATGTATGCCCCAGTGGTGAATCGGGACTTTAGCTCTCAGTGAGTCACTGCATCCTCAAAGGAAGGTCTGTCACAACTGGAGAAAACTGCCTTTCACGGTACCAATCGGTAATTTCCTGCACTGGAAAATGAAGCCACTGGCAGCAGAAAATTGCAATTCCACACATGGCCACATGAGGCTTGCTCTGAAAGTGAGTCTGTTGGCAAGTTCCCATGTTAACATAACATATAGATGCATTACACATGTTTACAGCATAGCAGAGGGGAAAATGGTTTATAAATCTTCAGCAGAACTGTACAGGGATATGCAACTGTATAACTCACCCAGGGCTTAAAGTTTAAACAGTGTGACCACTTAAAGTGACAGGTGGAAGAAGCAGGCAGCTAATGTGTCACTGAACTGGACCTACTGGCAATGTTTTTGGTGTTGGCACCTATTGGTTCCTATTGTATTTTTAATACAGTTAATGCAGATTCAGATTCAGTTTTATGTATATAGTGCTAAATCACAACAACTTCAAGGTGCTTTATATTGCAAGGTAAAGACCCTACAATAATAGACAAAATTACAAAGAAGACCCCAAAAATCTGACAACGCCCTATAAGCAAACACTTGGTGACAGTGGGAAGGAGAAACTCCCTGTTAACTGGCAGAAACCTCTGGCACAACCAGCCTCAGGGAAAGGCGCCATTTGATTGGGCCTGATGGGAGGGAGACAGGGCTAAAGACACACTGTAGAAGAAACCCAGAGTTGAAAAATAATTAATGATTAAATGCAGAGAGGTGTATAAACACATAGAGTAAAAAGGAAAGTTTTCAGCCTAATCTTAAGAGTAGAGAAGGTGTCTGTCTCCTGAATCCAAACTGGGAGCTGGTTCCACTGAAGCGGGACCTGAAACCTGAAGGCTCTGCCTCCCATTCTACTTTTAAATACTGTAGGAACCACAGGCAAGCCAGCACTCTGACAGCAAAGAGCTCTATTGGGCTGGTATGGTACTATGAGAGCTTTGAGATAAGATGTTGTCTCGTTATTCGAGACCTTGTACGTGAGGAATTCAGGAAGTTTTGGATGATGCTTTGTAATCAACTTTATTAAATGGTAAATTGATAGTTAATTCAACTTTAGTATGAATTACAATGTTTTATATGCTTCTCAATTTCTGAAGCAGCATTCAGATACGATCAGAATTTGGCACACACAACGTGAAAACAAGGATCCCTCCTGCCAACACTTGGCACACTTATCTGTAACCCAGTAATAGTGAGTGAAATTCTTGAATTTGTTAGCACTAATCAGCAGGCATGCGTGTCTATGTGATGCAGTGTATGGATCCACCTCGCTAAACAGGCTTGTGAGCTTTACCTGCTAACCACCCCACCCCATCCTCTAAATATGGTCAATTCTGTGTGTAAAAAAAAAAATTGCTGGTGACTTCATGAAGCTGCGTAAATGCAACTCCACAAACCAGTGAGCGACATCAGAGTGAGTGTATTCATCCTTTGTCTACAGTCTATATCACAATATCCTTCTGAAGAAAAGACAGTTATATCACCAGACAATAGGACATGGCGTGGTGTGTATTTGTATGCTCTGAATGACGAACGTTTGTTATGGCAACGGTCCTTAGGAATAACAGTAATCTTTAATTTCAGTGAGAAGGGTTTAAGCTTCTGAAACATGATCTTTCAGTTTTTAACCTCTTTTCTTTGTTCTTTTCTCTACACGATAAACGTCAACGTCATCGCGTGTTTCCTCACTTTTGTGGTCTCTGAACAAGTATGGTGTTCAGGTGAGAATAATCGAGTCTGACATTTTACTGGTACATGCAACACCTGAGATCAGACTCCAATAGGATAATGACCCAGTCCCACCCATACAGTAAAGCCTCACAGTAGATTCTCTGTTCTGGGGAGTGTGTGGGGAGAGTGAAAGGAGAAGTCGGTGGAGGAGTAAAAAACACACAAAGTCGACCTGTGCCACCGGTTTTACCCTTAAAATGACCTGCTGTGTCATTATTTAAGGTTCATGCAGGGAAAACTCATATTCCACAGGGTAATTAAAGTGTCTACCACAACTGTGCAAGTGTCAGATTACATCTAATCGCTGTAAGCATCCCTAAGATATTGTGTCTTAGGTGTAATTCGATCAACAGTGATGTCTGTTGGATAATCAATAACTCGCTTAGAGGTAATTTGAAAGTTGTGCAAGTTGATTATAGAGGTGAGGCAGTCAACATGGGATCAAGTTAAGAAGCAGATGGGTTAACATAAGTTTTCTCTTCATAATAAGAGGATCTAAAAGATTCAACTCAGACCCTTTTTCAGTTTTCGGCAGAAAAGACGCAGAGCCAGCACAACTGCCTGCATCGCTAACCTCAAAATCCAGACGAGTTCAGCTGCAGATGATTTATGCCGTTACTAATCATGTGTGAATCTGTGTATTACGCACATGGGGCTTGTTCTCCCACCACATTCCCCATGCTCCTGTCAGCCTTCCCTGAAACACACCACAGAGGATAAACAAGGAGAGAACAGAGTCAGCGGAAGTTTCTCATCGACAGAAAGTTGCATTTAAGGAGAGAAGACACACGGTTAGTCACACAAGGCTGAACGCAAACACGTCTCTCGAGGACACGCTGATCTTGTAGCACACGTGTTTGCATATGTTTAAACTATCTATCCATCTCAGCACGTGTCCGTGGGAGGAAACGGACAATGAGCTCAATGAGGATAGGAGTCAAACAAGCACTTGCATCAGTTCGCATGGATGCGTGCACGCTTGCAGGATGGAAAATAATGACCTTTTCCTTAATGAGATCAGAACATGATTCTCTTTCTGTTCATCAACAAGCCGAAGTGACTTAAACCATCTTGTCATGTACCGTCAATTACATGGCACTCAACACCATGGCGCTGGTGTTTCTGACATCATCAACCGCTCCTGGAGGATATCCGGTGGCCTCATCCGTGCCAGCAGTGTCACAGAGATTGAAAACTTTGAGTATGTGTTTATTCTTGGGCGCCTGGGTGAAGACTTTGACTTTCTCCAGCCGAGTCTTGAAGTAAATAGACTGCCTTTATATAAGATTTGCAACAACAACAACAACAACAATCTTTATTTATAGAGCACATTTAAAAGCCTTGGGCATACCAAAGTGCTTTACATAAAACAATAAAAGGTTCAAACATTGATAACGGATAAAAAAAAAATAAGGAGTTATGTTCATAGATAAAAGCTACCAATAAGAATGACTACAGCACATGGGTAATAGCAAGATAAAAGCTGTACCACCATAATAAAAAACACCAATAGAAAGATAGGAGGGAATTAATACAAGAGGTCAATAGGTCACAGCAACCAAACAAACAAACAAACAAACCAGCAATTAAAAGGTGGAGAAGGCAAGTTTAAAAAGATATGTTTTAAGCTGTGATTTAAAAGAATGAATAGAATCAGATGCCCGGATGCCAATCGGGAGATTGTTCCAAAGCACAGGTGCAACAAGAGCAAACGATCGATCACCTCTAGTCTTAAGTCGAGATCTGGGCTGAGCCAGCAGTAACTGTGACGATGACCTTAAAGCCCTGGCAGGAGCATAAGGGTTTAAAAGGTCCTTAAGGTAGCTGGGTGCAGTGTTGTTAGTAATTTTAAAAGTAAACAACAAAATTTTAAATTGAATACGATATTTGACAGGCAACCAGTGCAGATCGGCAAGGACAGGAGTAATGTGGGCAAACTTGCTGGTTTTAGTTAGAATGCGAGCTGCAGCATTCTGAACTGTCTGTAATCTCTGTAAAAGGGAAGAGTGGAGACCACAATAAAGTGAATTACAATAGTCTAGCCTCGACGTTACAAAGGCGTGGATGAGCTTTTCGAGATCTTTATGCGGGATATAGCGCCTAGCCTTAGAGATAAGACGAAGCTGGTAAAAACTAGATCTGACAACAGCAGACACTTGTTTGTCAAATGAAAAGGAGCTGTCAAATAAGACACCCAGATTCCTGACAGTATCAGAGAGAGAACAACTAAGAAAACCAAAGGCATCCTGGAGTTTGGCACGAAGGGCATTACTACCAAAAATCATAATCTCGGTTTTCTTCTCATTAAGGATAAGAGAATTCGACAACAACCACTTCTTGGCCTCAGACATGCATTCTCGGAGGCTATTCAGAGACAGAGCAAGATCGTCGTTTAGCTCAAAATAGAGCTGGATATCATCTGCATAATAGTGATAAGCAATATGGTATTTCTCAAAGATGGCACTTAAAGGAAGCAAGTATAATGAGAAAAGGGTAGGGCCCAGCACAGATCCCTGGGGGACACCACAGCAAACAGGTACAGCCGAGGAAGAGGATGTAACCAGATGTACCGTAGAGAGCCGATTGGAGAGATAGGATTTAAACCAATCCAGGGCAGCGCCCTTGATGCCTACAGTGTGCTCAAGTCTCGCTAATAAGATATTATGGTCAACCATGTCAAATGCCGATGATAGATCCAAAAGCACTAAGACTGAGGGGCGTCCGTTGTCAGCCATTAGTAGGAGATCATTGAAAACACGAAGCAATGCTGATTCTGTGCTGTGATGTTGTTTGAAGGCCGATTGAAATTTATCATTTATATTATTCTCATCAAGGTAGGTCTGCAGTTGGAGCAGAACCACCTTCTCAAGTATTTTAGCCAGAAAGGGAAGCTTAGAAATTGGCCTAAAATTGGCAAAATCACTAAGCTCAAGGTTCCTTTTTTTTTAGAACAGGTTGGATTATGGCATGCTTGAGAGCTGAAGGTACATAGCCAGAAAGCAAGGAGAAGTTCAATATGGACAATAAACAAGGTCCAATTACACTGAAACAATCCTTAACAATACGGGATGGGAGAGCATCATGTACACAGTTAGTATTGTTCAATTTATCAATTAGACGCTTCAGAGTGGAGAGAGAAACGGGTTCAAATTGATAAAAGGTGGCCGAACAATCAGGAGTAGACATACAATCAGTCACCAGAGGAAGAGTAGATCTAAGGGATAAAACTTTATCTAAAAAATAGTTTGAGAATTTTCCACAAAGACCCGGGGAAGACAGCAGTGGCATAGAGGGACGGGGGTTCACCACAGAGTTAAAAATTTTAAATAGAATTCGTGGATTATCACCATTAGTGGTAATAATTTTAGAGAGAAAAGCCGCTTTAGCCGTTCTGGCAGCAGTTTGGAACTTCGAGCGGCTAATACGTAAAATATCATAAGAAGACTGAAGTCTATCACTCCTCCACTTCCTCTCATCACGCCGACATATACGTCGTAGGGCACGAACAGAATCATTTAACCAGCATTGTGAGAAAGTTCTAGGGCGTTTCATTTTGATGGGTGCAACAATGTTAAGAATCGAGGAACAGGTGGTAAAAAGAGTATTAGTAGAGTTCTCAAGTGTGTGTGGGGAAGAACAATCCAGCATACTAAATGGGGAGTTAACAAAAGACGTAATAAAGTTGACCACAG
This sequence comes from Diplotaxodon limnothrissa, assembly GCF_057381915.1. Classification (NCBI taxonomy): domain Eukaryota; kingdom Metazoa; phylum Chordata; class Actinopteri; order Cichliformes; family Cichlidae; genus Diplotaxodon; species Diplotaxodon limnothrissa. Next base: position 17,062,188 of record NC_140607.1, read on the forward strand.
TATTAGCATTAATAGTGCGCGTAGGATAAAGAGGAGAGTTTAGGTATTGTCCAGTATCACCCAGGTCTACATCGAAGATGACCGGGGAATGATCAGAGAGACCAGTATTCCTGATTTCCTTAATGCAAATGTCCACATTGAATGAAAAAACCAAATCAAGGGTGTGGCCTTGAACATGGGTAGGCTCATTCACCCACTGAATAAGATTAAAAGAATCAGTCAGCACAAGAAAGTCTTTAGCCAATTGGTCATTCATACAGCAGACATGAATGTTAAAATCTCCAGAGACAATAACAGAATCATATTTAAAAAGAACGGATCCCAAAAAATCAGCAAATTCAGAGATAAACATCTTATGATATTTAGGCGGACGATAGACCACGACACACAAAGTGGTCCGAGAGCCCGTCAGTTCCAATAGCTGAACTTCAAAACTGGAATAGGTTGGAGAGGATAGCAGCCGTGCATCATGTTTATTATTGAAAACCGAGGCTAAGCCACCACCTCTACCAGTTAGCCTAGGTGAGCTAAAGAAGGCACAGTCAGGAGGTAGAAGCTCAGAGAAGGGGATGAACTCACCCGGAGAAGTCCAGGTCTCCGTTAGAAATAGGACATCCAGTCCCGAGGTGAGAAAAAAGTCATTTAGGAGGAAGGCCTTATTTGAAAGAGACCTGACATTAAATAAGGCCATCCGAATCCGGGGGGCCAGGACCTTTGTAGTAGCCCGTCGCAAGGAGCAAAGGTTGTTATGTTGAACACCGCGGCCAGGCGGTGTTATCCAAAATCGGGCAGAGTGGTAAGCCACTGGGCGAGCAGGGTAGGTTTGAAGGCCGACGGAGCAAATCCAACGGTGGGTTAGCAATCTAGCCGCAGAGTGGCTGCTGAGATAGTGGAAGAAACAGGATAGCTCACGGCTTGTAGAAGGGAAGTCCATAGCCATGGCTCTGATATAAGCCTTAACGCGGACACGGACGCCGCTCCTCCTACCCCGTTTCCTGAAGCGTTTCCTACGGAGCATGGGAAGAGGAGGATAGGTCACATAGGTAGGGGAGACAGGCATCAGGGGGATAGCGGCACCGGCGGTCCCAAGGCAGTCAGGTCGTTGAGAACAGGAAAACCGAAGATTCAGGAGCGTGTCTCTGTCATAAGTTATTAGTGTACAATCACCTAGAGAACATAAAACCAAAGATAAAACAACGAGAAGTACAACGCCGAGGCGAAGACGTGGTCGGAGACGGTCAGCCATGCACACCGGCGCCATCTTGCTTAAACAGCTGCAGTACATTACAATAAAAGGATTCAGTGGCAATGTTTTGTAGATTCGTTTCGAAGGATTTTTTTTTTAAAAACTTAGAGTATTTAATCATTTCAAATATTAGCAAGCCACAGAGCACAGCCCACATCAACATCAGAAGATATGGCAACAAAATCACTATCAATCTTTATCTTCTAGACACAACATTAAGCTCTTGGATACATGAAACTTGTAATGAAACGTTATGAAATGCTTTACTCAGTTTGCTGACATAATAGTGATGGATGGATAACTCTAACTGTACCTAAAAGTTGTGTAATTGCCTCACCAAAATTCTGCAGTGAGTATCTTAAAAGCCAGCAGGGAGAAGGAATCAGGAGTAAAATCGATGAGCTAACAAGCTAAAAGGCTGACAAGAACTGTATTTGACTGATAATAAATTAATCTAGCACGTCTCGACCATACCAAGCAGTCTGTTTGTGATTCTTTAAAGTTTTGGCTCCAATTTGGCATGTATGGGAAGCGCCCAGGGCAGCAGCTCTGAGGGAAGTGGTGTCAGGCAAGTCAAATTGTATATACAGATAAGTACAAGCTTACTGATATATCTCAACCCACAAGAAAACATCTGAAGTAATTTTTTTACAATATTGAGACAGTATGCTTCCTGTTATATGGCTGGCAGTTTTGTAACAACCCAAACCAAGAAAGAAAAAAAACCTTCAAAAATAGAAGAAGCAAAGGTACGATCATTCTTTTTGGAAAATTCTTCAACCATCCTTAGTTCGGTGAGCAGCTCAATGCAAGTGGTATTTTAAGGGAGTCCGAAAAATAACGGCCAAAAAAGGAGACGTGGCTCGACACCTCCCATCCGCAAATTCCCACAGCAGGCGGATTGAAAGAAGCTGTGCGGCTCAGAGCGGGGGAGACTTCACAGCTTCTGTTTCTGATCACTTTTTATTGTATAGCTATTATTAACAGTGTCCATGGTATCGTGTCCATCGAGGGGTTGTAAAGGCAGAGCCTTTATACAGCCAGCTGGACTCTCATATCATGTCACTCTTGTTCTCACTGTGCTGTTTGGCTGCCCCGATATCTGGGATCTGGGTGCGTAGGCATGTTTTTATCCATGTTGACATCCATATAAAAGTCAGCGCATTGACTCTCGTAACTCCTCTCATACTCACCAGGGCCACTGTGCTCACATTTTCACAAACCGAGTGCTCATTAAAGTCCTCCATTTGATCCAGACTAGCACAAACCTTCCACATGAGGCTCTCTGATTGGCTGTAGTTTTGGCTTAGAAACATGATAAGGTTGGCAACTTTTCTCGTTTCAGAAGCAAAGGAGTGAAAAAGTACACATGATGCCACCTACGTTTTTAATTTCATCCCAGGGCAGTCGAGACGTAATCAGGATAAACGGCCTTTCCACCTAAATGAGCAATTGTAGTTTGCCTAGGGTGGAAGAGCATTTTCTGACCTCAGCGGTGAGCGTGTGAGCGCTCTATAAATATCACATTCTAGATACAATAAGGGGAAATTTGGGCTTCCAGGTTGGCACGCCTGACTGATATTAGACTGTAAGAGGATGGAGACTGCGTGAAAAGCAGAGAAGAAGCACAGAGAGGAATGAATGGACATCAAGGGAAACTAGTGGTGACCCGAGTGTGAGACAAATGACCTTTACAAACCAACGGAAGTCACACATCAGAGAGACAGGCACAGTGTAACTCTGTGTGTGTCCAGCCAGACTCAGCTGGTTTGATCCGGCTGTTCTGTATCGTGCCATGTTGCTGCTCCAGCCCAGTTACGCTCTGACTGCACACAAGAACAATATTGTTTGTTGTTGCCCGTCAGTGGTGAAATGTCAGATTCACGGCGGGACGGGGCAAGACGTGAGGGTTTATTGAGGAGGAAGCCGACTGACCGAGTTACACAACGGAGTTAGTGTTATAAAAGGGAATGGCATAATCAGAACAGAAGTTAACTTTTTTTATTATTCCCATTCAGCCCGTATGTCCCTCTGTTTCTGTCACTCGCGCTCAGCGACACGCTCTCAGTCCAAGATCTGTCCTCTAGCTCAACCAGCACAAACTCTGTCACGTGGGTGTTACATATTTGACTGGTACCACGAACATCTTTACCAGGAAGTTTTGCTCCGTGTTAAGACGATCTTTTTATATGCCGCATGCTTTGGGGGTCACCATTTTTGCAGTCACCCACCTGTTGTTTCATGCTGGCGGGCACTGAGAACAACAGAGAGAACTTCATGCAAAGCGTCATTTTGGTAGGATGACAGTTTGTTGTGCAGACAATTAATCAGAAATGTGTTTTTCTTCTTTCTATCTTGTTCTTCTTTTTTTGCGTGTAAATTGTTCTTATTATATAAACTGTATAAAAACGATAAAATGAGAAAATAACAGGTGCTGGTGCCGCTGGTTAGACTGTTGCCACCGGAACTATTCTGATTCGCATCCCAACTCATTCGCTTCCTGTTTGTGTAAGCAGAAAGCTAAATATTGTCATATCGTCATGGTTACAAGATGAAGGTGCTGGTCTCTTAACCCTCCTGCCATCCTTTAAAAAACTCACACCCATCACCCTAGGGACCATTCTCAGCCACGCCATAAAAAGACCATATATCCATATTTTATTCCACTTTAAATTAGCCAACCTTGTAAAACTACTTCTCCCTGAAATATTCATGTAAAGTTTTAATTATATTTTCGTTGTTTTAACCCTTCAAATCCCAGTGTTATTACATGAGCGCCCTGTGTTATAAGCCCCAAAAACCAAAAAACGAAACTAAATATTTCCACAAAAAACCAGTTGAAGTAATATGTGATTGTCATTATAAGTAGGCCTTTAGATGGACCAAAGATTGGCACCAACATACATTTTGACCTGCCATTATTTTTTTTGCATTTTTTTTGCAATTTAAAAATTAAAACTTCAAGGCCCTGAGTCTTCATTGACATCCAAGAAAAGAAGAAAAAATAAAATCATATGATGATAATTTGGGGTTGAAAAATAGCGTTTATAATGGAAGTCAATGGGCAGAAAATGGTCCCCAGGGTGATGGGTGTGGGGATTTCTGCTGCTCAGCCATTTTAGGCTGATTTAAGGAATTCACACTGGAATATTAACATTGACAGGTAAAAACTATCCTGTGGCAAGTTTGGTTATATTCCACTGAACACAGTGGAAATGGCAGCCATTTAACACATAGCAGTGGCACAAAAAGGTCCCAAGAAGGCAGGAGGGTTAATAATCATTTACTACCTCAGCAGCTCAGTCCCTTCAGCTTATGTGTGTCTCATTAATCTTTTGCTCAGTTGCTGCAGGCGTTTATATGCAGTCCCAGTTAGTTTCACCCAGTCTGCTTACAGCGGCCATCCATCAAGCAATTTTCTTCCACTTAGGATAACAGTGGGGTTGCAGCCTACCCCTCCTGTCACAGGGCGAGAGATCCGGTCCACCGTGGACAGGTCAACAGTCTACCCCAGATTTAACCCAAAGAGACAGACAACCATTCACACTCACACCTACGGCCAGTTTACACCTAACATGCAAATGTTCGTGAGACCATGGGAGGAGGCCAGAGCGCCCAGAGAAAACTGGGAGAACAATCAAACCCGACACAGAAAGGCCCCGGCCAGCCTGTGGATCCAAGCCCAGAGCCTTCTTTCTGTGAGGTGACAGCGCTAACAACCATCCACTTACACACCTCACTGATTTTCACTGACCGTAGCTGAGAACAGAAGCAACTTTCAAGTCATTCCTATGATAAGACGAGTCAGCAAACAAACTGTGCAAGCGAAGTGAGTGTTTAGTTCACCTGACGCTTAACTCTTGAACTAGTAGACTGTTGCATAACCTTTTCTCATGTTGCACTGGCCCAGTTGCACTCCCACAACATATACAGAAATAGGTTTGTGAAGATTGTGGCTACAGTGTTGGGGCGTTTTAAAAGTTGGACAGCAACACAATACGACTCGCCTCATAAATGATCCGTATCAGATATTCTCATCGCTCAGGCGCGGGTACCAGGACGGGCCGAGCGGAGAGGAACCTGATCAGAGGTCAGACTTATGTGCTACACATTCCTGCCTGTCTGCTCAGCTCACAGTCATGATAAACGAAGCTCTCTGCAGCAATGACTACTGCAGCTCCGCTCATTCAGTTGCCAAAAACTGACTCAGATGAAATGAGAGAGACCTTTTAGTTTTCCCTGTTTTGTTTTTTTTCTTCACCGGGCAGTCGCTCCAAATGATTAAATGAGTCATGGAACTGGTGCAGACCAGCCCAGGCTGCTCTTGTCCTAAAGTGACTCTTGTGTGAGTGTGTGTGTAGTGTGTGTGTGTCTCTCTCTTATAGGAAGAAAAAGTTAGAGCACAGAGAAGCAATTTTTTTTCTTTAAGAAATCTAATATCTAACTTCACACTTCTGAGGCAACCCTACAAAACAAAACAAGAAAAAAAGAGTTAGCGATACTGACTTATCACACCATCCACAGGGGTTAATTTGTGCCGTGAAGGAACAACAGTGTGTGTGTGTGTGTGTGTGTGTGTGTGTGTGTGTGTGCAACCACATGTTTAAGAAGGAGGCAGCCTGGCTAAAAAGAAAAAAGTAAGTGCTGTTAGTTCCCTTTATGCTATTGGCTGAGGTCTGTCAGCTGAACCATGGAGCCATAGTCCAGCTCTGGTGGTGGTTTCTGGTTCAGAGATTTATCTTTATTTTAACAGGAGCACCCACTGAGATCATGGGATTTTGCTGGGATACAATACGCCGCCTTAATAAATCACAACAAGAAAAGTAGCTTCCATAAGTTTGACAGATCTCAGAAAGTTATAGGAATTAGTTTAGCCGCATCCTCCCTCATCTCCTCACGGTTCTGTCTGGAGATTTAGCTTAGCTCTCAATCATTTCACATCATCTCAAATGATAATTAGAATGAGAGCCTTACTTGTTGTTTTCTGCCTGCTGCTGCTGAATCTCTCAAGGACAGGTATGCAACGCTTTTCTTTCTCTGTAAGGGAGAAAGGGCACTGCATAAATATGTTTGTGCAACAGCAGCAACAGGGAGGGGAAAAGTTTAATAATCATGACTTCTTGTAGGTTATTTATCTGTTCTGTGACACCGGTCTGTTCCTTGTTATTATAGAGCCAGCTCAAACCCCATTAACATTTCATCAACTCGCACTTTGTTATGATTGATATCCTTTGTGGCTTTCATCAAATTGTAATTTGGACACAGCCAAAAGTGTTGCTAGAGGACAATTTGGATGCACTCATTCTTATGATGACGCACGTGTTTTGCTTGCATTTGTGTAAGGGTGTGTGTGTCAGTGTGGCTGTCTGAGCCACCTGGCCATTCCTATCCGTTCTCCTGGATTTAGCTTTACAGACACCAGCTGGGCTGACAGGCAATGTTGTGTACATGTCTGTCCCTCTGACCCGAGTTTCAAAATATGGGTTCAGAAAATGCCAACTGTCCAGTCCAGTTCAGACCAGACAGATGGAAACTTCTGGAACACGAGCTGGAGTCCCAGGATACCTGGCAACAAATTTAAGGACAAGAAATTTAAATCCTGCGATTATTGATGTTATGCACCATTAATAGCGTCTTGATTCCTGCAAGGTGTCAGGAAGCAGCTCTGTTAAGTCTCAGCAGAGAATACAACAAATAAGCAGCTCCTCTAAAGAACTAGTTTATTCTCTACAACAAGACAGGCAGAGGGATTTATAAAACGGTTGAACTGTTGAAGTATTGGCCAGATCTTTATGAAAAAAGCCTCTGTTTTATAATTGTATTTTCCTGCTAATATGTTGAATATTCATCCTGAGGGTTGTTAAGAGTGTCTTGTTTTGTTCTAGAAGTACAGCTCCATGATGATCTTTTGAGTGCAGCAGGATGTCTTAAGTGTGTGTATGAGTATAGATTCAAAACATCAAGGCAACTTTGCACTTCAAGCTTATCAGCATCCTTGGAAACTTTTACTCTGGACATAGAAATGCTGGCCCAAGAAACAATAGTCTGTGTTAGAAGTAAACAGATTTTTCAATCCCCAGCTGACATACTTTTATACAATATTAGATCTTTTTCGCTAGAGCTCCTCAGTTGATACATTTTGTGTATATCTGCAAGCCACAAACTCACTCGAAAGCCCCTTGCAGACTTATAAACATCTGTAGTTTCCCCTGTGAGATGTATTGTAAGACTCGCCCTGTTTACAGCATTGATAAGGACTTTTATGGACATCACTGAGCTATCACCAAGTGGGTCCTAAATGAACGGATACACTATATGTTAGAGGGAAAAAACGGCCACAAGATGTTTGGATACTACTGTGTTCCCAATGTTTTGATCCACAAACACATGCTTTATCAGCACGTTGGAGAGCACTTGAGTGTGACATTTTATAAAGCACACAGCAACACAACTAACGCCGTGCAGTGTGCAAATATCACAATAAAAGTGTTATAGCATGCAGTAGTGGACAAAAGGGGGTAGAAAGAAAAAGAGAATTGGGGAGGCGACTGCATCATTTAAGCTATTTTTAAATAAAAGGTCATCACCATGGCAAGCACGTTTGCTTTGCAGGCGGAATTTTAAAGGACAGCTTATAATTTGCCTGGAAAGAATGTGAATCCAGTGAAGAGGAGGGCAGCAGAAGTTGGAGATTAGAGGAGGAGGGGCAGGCAGCGCAGGGACAGAAGTGCTGGGATGGACAGACGGGGTGAGGGAGGCAAAGGGTAGGGAAGAGGTGACAGATTGGATGTTTGGAGGCAGAGGGGTGGAATGACATGGAGAAGTGACTGGAAGGCTCGGACAGGCTGCCCACCAGACAGCCCCGCCTTCTCTGTGCCCTGATGTACCTGTTGTTTTTTAGGAGCAAGACACACAGGAGGGTGGGGAGAGGAGAGAGAGAGAGAGCTGAAGCTGAGCAGGGACTTTGCACAAGAGCAGAGAAGGGGGATGGGAGCTGTGCTATGAGTCAGCCGTGGCTAAAAAAGGAAGCTGAGCAACTTCCACTGGGGGACCAGCTGGGTAAAATAAGACAAGTGGTGAAACAGCACTCCTCAGCCTGACCTCTCATCCCCCTTGAAACAGAACATAAGGGGGCCAAGGACTTTCGGAAAGAAGTTGTATTTCAACTTGCATAATTCCTGCTTGATGTCGCGTACTATTAGTCACATTTTATATGTTACAGATTTACTGACCAGCACTTCATATCAGACATTAAAAAGGATGTTAGAACAGCTTTATTGAGAAATATCTTATGCTTTTATGCTTCCTCCCTGACTGAATACAGTTATGAAAGACATTACAGATATTTTCTTTTTTATTAAGCAGCAAATTAGGGACATGTCATCAATTCACCTAGATAGAAACTCTAGTATCATCGCTGTTTTTATGGCAACCTTTTAGTGTCCTTTTACAGGCTGCAGCAGAATTTCACTCGCTCTGTGTTAGGTGACATAACAGAGGGGGTAGAGTGTCACTGGTGAAGTCCCCTTAAGCCTCCAGAATAGAGCAGAGCACCCGGCATTGCTCACCGTGGTGATAAAATCTAGTAATGTGACCTGTGTGGTATACAGGTCACAAAAAGCTGGAAAAAAGAGAGCGGGGGAGGGGAACTTGTTCAAGTACAATCTGTCCAAAATGAACCCCGGGTCACTCTTTCCCCCTCGTGGCCTGGCTAACACTACTGGCTTTGTTATTCTTCTGCAGTCTGCAATCAAGCTGTTATTTGAGCATCTTGATATAAAAGACACTTTACAACTGGATTCACAAGTGCATATATAGATTCAAAATCCCTTCTTTAGGTCACATAGACTATCTGTTGGCACAATTAAAATGACACAGTAAATCTTTATCACACTTAACTTGATCTCTACTTTTTGGTGATTTTGGCTATTGCTGCGGGAGTCACTCATAATCAGCCTATTTTGATGATTAGTTCTGAGGATGTGCTGGCAAAGAGATGCACAAAGTGTGCAGGACCTTTCCTACTTAATGGCATGGCAAAGTTGTGGTGCTGCACATGAGTGGCAAACATGCCAGGGGACTCGGGTGCAGTGTGTGTGTGTCTGTATGTGTGAAGGATGGTTGGAGGTGGAATGCTGACCATGCTGGGACTTTGGTATGGCATGGATGGGAGTCTTGGCATAAGAACATAGCCCACTGTAATTCTGGCTATCATGTTCCTGTCCTTACTAAACATGGAGACCCACAGCAGCCCACCCAGCTCCACTGAGAACATTTAAAAGGATTTTCAATTAGCACCATCGTTTTAAATTATGTGTGGTCTGTGTGTCAAGGCCGAGGTGGCACAGACACAGCCAATTTCAGCTCATTTTTAAAAAAAAACAAAAACAATTATGTTTTCTTACTATAAACAGACAGATCAGTGAGGTGAGAACAAACTCTGGAGACCCGAGGCTGGGATTAGTCGAGGAATCTGACATCTGCCTTTCATGGAGGAACAAACTTAGTCAATCAGGCTAAAAACTGACAACTGACATGTATTGTTTAATCACAGCAGCAGCTGCTGCTGACATACATGCAATTTTTAATATCTATTTACCGATGTCATTCATGCAAGGACTAAAGGTCCCCATGAGGTTTAGCCTAATATTCACCAATCTGCCACAAGATTAAACCCGCTGACAGGTGAAGCAGATAAGTCTGGTCATGCTGTTAAAATGCAAAGTTCTGCTAGCAAAACTCTGTTCCCAGCATTTCTGTGAATGTTATTTAACATGCTGGCTTCCTACCTAAATGTAGTTACAAGCCAAGCACACATCCACCATGGCAACGGCACTCCCTGAAGACAGCTGCCTTTCCAAACTGCACAGATTCCAGCCCAGTCAAGCTTCTAGACTTGACTGGAATCTGTGGAGTGAATCTCCTGGGAAAACCCCAATCCATGGACCATGAGACAAACTGGATCCAAAAGATCCTCTGGCAATGCTGGACTGCCAGACAGATGACCAAGATACAGCGTATCAGAGATGCTTTCATGGCATTAAAGTGGGTCTGCCCAAAAGAAGGCAGGTTGTTTTAATGTTGGAGCTGTCCATCCATCCATCCATTCGCTTCCGCTTGTCCTTTTCAGGGTCGCGGGGGGCGTTGGAGCCTATCCCAGCTGTCATAGGGCGAGAGGCGGGGTACACCCTGGACAGGTCGCCAGTCTGTCGCAGGGCCAACACACAGGGACAGACAACCATTCGCACTCACGTTCATTCGCACCTAGTGACAATTTGGATTATCCAATTAACCTATCCCCACAAGCTGCATGTCTTTGGACGGTGGGAGGAAGCCGGAGTACCCGGAGAGAACCCACACAAGCACAGGGAGAACATGCAAACTCCACACAGAAAGACCCCGGCCTGATGTTGGAATTGAACTCAGGACCTTCTTGCTGTGCGGCAACAGTGCTAACCACCGTGCCACCGTGCTGCCCTGTTGTTGGAGCTGTATCAAGCAAAATCTCAGCATAGTAAATGAGGAAATTAAGAGCTTTGTCCTACCGTGTGGCTACTTCGTTTTTGGCTGTCTGGCTTTCTAGCTCTTTCTTTGCTACTTTCTTTGTGCTCAGTAATAAAAACAGGTGGAGCTCTGGCTGAATTTAGCTGCTGGCTAATGTTCACTTTCATGCAGGCTGTGTCGTCTAAATTCTATATCCTTCCAGAATATCTGGATCCCTCTGTCGCTGAAAAATGTACTGTTTTAATCTTCATGCGAGCATGGTTCAGTGACATGGCAACTAGTTTAGAAAATAAGGTTATCCAGTTACAAATGTGATGTAGAAAGGCCAGAATTTGTGAGTCTATCTGTAGTAAAATGTGTTTGTCTTGAGAGAAAAGGGTACACTTTAATGATAACTACACAGTAGCTCAGTTCTGTCTGTCAGCTGCAGAGGTCAGACCGTATTGCTTAGATTATACATGTCTGTATTATACTAAATCAATGTGTGGATCATGCTGAAATGCTTCTCTCATTTTATAAAAACAGTGGTCATAATTTTGAGTTTCTGAGATACATTTACGCCTATTCCCAGATCTTTGCTTTCATTGCAGTATCAGACCTGTGGCTATGCTGGCTATCCAATTGTTTCATAAGAATGTGTGAGTTCACGTCACTGCCGCGTTCCAGTCCACTCAGCGTGTGTGTGTGTGTTTGCATTTCTATTATGTCACAGTGATGATGTGACACTGGCAGGCAGGCTTACAGGGGCCTCAGCCCCAACATCCCCCTCCACGCTGAACATGCCTAGTCACACCAGGTTGCCGAGAACCTCTGGATCACACGGGGGCTTCTGGGTAGCGGGATTATCCCGTGAGAGGAAACAGCTGAGGCCTGTGTAGCGTCAGCAATTGCTAATCAACACTCTCACCACACACACATGCATGCACACTGCCACAATCTATGGTTTCCCTTAGTTATCCCCTCCTCCTTTTTTTTCTCCCCAGTCTACAGGGGTCACAAACCCACAAAGGCCCGGGCCCACAAAAGTCAAAAGGGGCCAGGGGGGGATTGAGGGTTGAGAAGAGGAGACAAAGAGAAAACTGAAGTGCTGGGTCAAAGCTGGCCGGGCTGCTGAGTCATCACTGAGGCTGGCTTGAACTAATACTTTGCAAACATTTCCAGTAAAAGTTGATGAGCTGTCTCTTCGAATTTGCCTTGTTAATTTTGGGAAAGAAAATTGAAAGCGGTTCCTTCATTCCTCCGTTTCTACTGCACGTCACAGAGCTTAGAAGTATCAGAAACTGTGAGGTCCAGTTCTGCAACAGCATCAACGTTCTTCATGTCAGTGAGATCATTTGTGCATCTTGTCCCAGCTGGATTTGCGACAAAAACAGAAGGCCCTACAACACATCCTTTCACATCCGGCGGGATCGAATTTGTTGAGCTCACTTGTGCACACATGCACATAGTTTGCAAAGAAAAATCAATTAGTAAAAAACTGGGCTGACGTAAAATGCAAGTCGATGCATTACGGATGAAATTGACTTACTGGTCTGCAAAGAGACTGTTAAACATAGTAAAGAGGTCATGTGTAGACAAACCACCAAGAGAGCAGCACTATGAAGTTAGAAAGCTGCAAGTTGTACAAGTTAAACATTTATCTGAGTTTAAACAACTAGGCCCAGTTAACTTTGGCAAACTTTAACACTGATGTCTTATTTCAGGATAGACTGGGCTAAAAAAAAAAAAAATACTGCAGTATTTTAAAAAAAATTACAGGGAATTTGAAGTTGTATTAACACAAATGTTTTTGGTTTTAACACAAAATGTGTGCATCGTCCAATATCTTAGTACTTGTGATCCAACTAAGACCCATTCAGTGTCCTTCTCAGTACCATGTATCTTTTGCCAGCAAGGATCAGTGCTACCTTCAAACCACCTCTAGGGGCAGTGTTGTACTACTTTTCAAGAGATGATTGGCTGCCTGTGTGCTTGTAAGTCTCTTGTGACCCATTTGTATAGATTTTTTTTTTTTTTTAAGTAAAGCACTGGATAATGATTAGTCATTTAAACAACATTTGCTTTTGTATTTAGAGGATGCTTTGTTGTGATCAGTTGTATATGATGGCAGTCAGTGAAACGCAGGAAAGGTGAACAAGTGTGCAACTACTGGCCTACACTATTGCGTGTACAGCTTTGGAGGGAAAACACACACAGGAACCACAGTTGTGTAATTTAGAACAAATGTTTATTCAAATCAAGAGGAAGAACTAGACGAAAGGTTAAAGCATTCAGAACATAGTATATTCATAGAATATCAATACATCATCGTGATGGAAAAAAAATGAAAATGAAGAAAATTCTTTGAGTAATATTGCACTTTGTTTCCAAAATGTTTCAGATCCCATCTCCTACATCCCATCTCTCTGAACATTTCAGTTCCTGCCTTCTTCAGGTCAGGAATTTAGCTTAGTTTTGACACTGGACTACTCTGAGGCCCAAGCAAATGGACTATGGAATTGACCCACCTGAAACAAATATGTAAGCTTATTCATTACCGCGTAGCTTGATTCAGTTTCCCTAAGATAAAAGCCCCAACAAAGAATCGCAAAACAAGTACATTAGTTACCACAAAAAGAAAGTGTTTTGTCCCAGGTTACATAAATGTTTCTTGAAGGGAGAAGGGTGCTGATCAACAGCTGCCACTCCCTGGCCTGAAGGGGATCAGACAGGTCAGGGAGACCAACCCAAAAGGTTGTTTGTTAAAATTATAAAAACCAACCTATCAATGCCCAGAAATACATGGAAAAAGATAATAGTCAACCCTCATCAGCTTCAGAAAAAAAAAAAAAAAAAAATGACACAATCGAGGCCTGTCCAAGATGTCTTTTTTTGTTTCTTTGTTTAAAACAACCCTTGCTTTAAATGTCTTTTTTCTGTCTTCCCTTTTTGTCCATTTAAAAAACAAAAAAACAACCCCCCCCAAAAAAACAAAACAAAAAAAAAAAAAACACGGAAAGGTCTGAAAACATACAAGTGTTAAACAAAGAGAAACGAGAACAAGAGTTGCAGAGACATTGAAAAATGAAGCATCATGATCAAGTCCTTTCTGTGTCAAGGCCACTAAGATAAGATCACTTTAATAATCTGCAGTTCGCTGAGCACTGTCAGAAGCTGTACGGTTAGTTGCCAGCAGGATCTTGATAAGAGCATGCACACACCGAGCACACACACAAAGTTGCCTTAGCTATGTTTTGAAATGTAAACTTAGGGAGAAAAAAAAAAAAAGAGTTACTAATCTTAAAAAGACTGAATAATGCATTTGCGTCCTACACAACACCACTTTACTTAAAAATCCTCTAACACATGGTTAATACCAAGTAGTTATTAAATCCAGACCTTCACCACTGAATGCTACTTTTTTTTTCTTATTTTGTGTTTTTTTTCCTTTCTTTTTTAAAGTGCTGCTTGTCATCTTTTCCTGAATATGCTGAACCTCTGTTACAGCTGGTCTTTTATCATGAATGAGTTAGGAAACCAATGTATTACTCATTTCAATTTACTACTACTACTGCTACGACTACTACTACTTGCTCTGACCAGCATGAACAGAAGTTTAGCAACATTCCCAGCATTTCATTTGTGCTGAATTTACTTTCTTATTTCAAAAATATTTTTCCATCTTTTCTTCTTTTTTTGGAATTAGCATCCTGGCTTCACTGGTCTGGTAAAGTCTGTAATGGATGAAGTGGGAAAGTGCAGCAGGACATAAAGGGAATGTGATTCGTCTCAAAAAGAAAAAGCTGCCTCGCTCCTCTGCAGGTCTGCCTCTCGTTTTGGTAGTGAACAAAAACTTCATTATTTTTTCTAAGCAGTGCAATTAAAACAAAAACCTCAAAACTTTATCTTCTCTCTCTCTTTTTCCTCCTTTTAACAAGTGAGAAGACCACCTGAGACAGTGCTAGTCGGGCAGTTATGCAAGCCTGGCTTGCCCTGAGATTAGGAGTAGAGGGGCTGCAAACAATTAGGGTGAGTCCCTCAATAGGGCACCACTTTATGTCTCACACACACACACACACAAATTATACACACACCCACGCAAGCAAGCGCTTTTCCCGTCAGCTTCAAATTGAGTGGCAAAAGTCTGCAACCCTGCTAGTCCAAATCCAGAGCCACCACGAAGCTAAAATTGTTGCAAGCTTTTCTGTGACTGGAGCGAATACGAGAACAGAATAACAAGGAGGGAAACCACAGATTCAAGCTTAGGAGGCAATGTAGTTTAAAAAAAAAAGAGAGAAAAGAAGAAAGCTTCCACATAAAGATTAAGTCTGTTGTACAAGTACTGTCTGGTTGTTGTTAGTCACAAGAAAATGAAAATTCTTAAACAACTTAAACAATTTCAGTGCATTGTTCTTGTACTTTTCAGTCTTCGTTTTGCTTTTGCTTTTTTAAAACAAATCCTACTCTCAGCGATACTCAGAGTGATGCAGATTTCAGTCTCATAGTCTCATAGTCTGGTGCGTTGCAAGGCTGAAACTAAACTATTAGTGATTATTTTTTAAACTCTCATTAAACAGAGCCACACAACTCAAGTAAAGAACAAGATGTGCAAAACAAATCCATAAATGAGGCAGAAGGACCTAGTATTTGCTTTTTTTTGATGACTGATGCTGCTGCTGAAAGCTTACTTTCAGGACTATGGTGGTGACAACTTTTTCTCTTCATCCCATTTCCTTAAGGTGAGTTCTGCTGATGAACGGACATGACAAGTTCTGTCCTTTGTGAGAGGAGCTAAGTCCTTATGTGCCACAGGTACAGAAGAGTCAGGGGTGAAGAGGAGCTTGGCAGGCTGAGCCGTGGCGGTTCTTCCTCGTCATCGTCATTGTCGTTGTCAATACCATCACCAGGGCTCGCGCTACTAGAGGGTCTTTTTTTTTTTTTTTTACCCCGCCCTCTTCGCATACAGAATGGATACATGTTCATCTGTACATATGTCACCCTCAGCAAGCTGACACAGGAAAGGAAAGACACCCGGAACTGGTGACTCCCATTTCTCTTGCTGAGGGAAGGCAGGAACAGATTCGTCCAACCTGACTCACTCGTTTTTGTTTGGGTTTTTTTGGTTGGATATTCTTGTTTTTCCTCTTATTGTCAACAGCATTTTGTAAATGCTGTCAGCTGAGAAAATAATCAAAGCTGAGCCTTACAGCTAGGCTTCTTTGAGTTTCCCCAAACATCTCAGGGGAATTGCTGGGATATCCTCAGCGTGATGGGCAAGCATCAAGTCTGCGCTCCTCTGTACGGCTGGCATGATCTGGGTTAGGATCAATCTAGAATGGGGGAAAAGAGGGGGAAAAAAGGTGTTTATTCAAGGAAACAAACTGTTTTTGAGACTCTAAAGGAAGGTCATTTGCCATTTGGTGCTTACCTCAGAGTACAGGGGAGGGGGCTGGAAGCGGAATTCGTGAATATAGGCAAAGAGAGGTCCGTCCAGCTCCTCGCGGGCTGCTGGGACATCCAGACAGCTCTGTCTCTGCTCTTCCGTCACAATTTCAGCGTAGCTTGGAGGAGCTGCAAATGAAGACGAAACAACACTTCAGCATTCTTGCGATTACGATCCCTTGATTAAAATAGAAAAAGATGCTTCATGACAATGAGATCAAACGTACCTTCCGGCCTTTCAGGCAGACCCATGCCCAGCCAGCTCATGCTGCACTGGCTGCTGACGCTGGAGGTGCGGGAACCAAATGGGTGAAGAGGGATGGTTCCGATGACAAGAGGCAGGTTCAGGGACAGGTTGATCGCTCCAGGTATGTCTACATACACCTGAGCACAGACATAAGAACACCACAACCGTTTAGCATATGCAAAAAATAAAACAACATGTCATACAGGGTTATAAAAAATGTAAAAGGGCTATGATCAGTCTAATAAAAGGCTCTGGAGCTGAGCAGTCAGCATAAAATGAAATGGCTCCTATATCTTCTCAGAAGTACTCGAACCAGGACTGGGTTAGGCATTAGTTTGACAATATGTAGGGCACTGTCATGAGATCAGTTGCTTACAAAAGGTATAAGCAACCTAGCATTTCTGTTCATGGTGTAAAGCAGGTATAAGCACCCTGATGGCAGGTGCTGCCACAGATATTCTGGGCTAATGCTCTTAGCTGCATGTGGAGATAACAACTGGTGCAATCCAAGGCCTAGTTTTGGCAATGTGAGCTGAGTCAGCCAGGTGCTTTACCAGAAGAGATATTGACTTAGTAGGAAATATAACTTCTACAACAGAATGGCACTTAAAACAAGTAATAATGTGGTGGTGGTAAGGTCAGGGGAGTGTACTGGAAGTAGCAAGACTTGTGTTTCCAAATCTACAATATCTGGATATACACTGAAAGATTATGTGAAAGTGATCTAAACGCCTCATTATTGTGCTCACCATGAGAGAGTACTCCACTCTGATAATGCTGCAGTCCAGGATGGAGGGGGAGACTGGCGGGATCTTCAGCATCTTTCCGTTCCACGTCTCCGTTTTGCCCGAGGACAGAGATTCTCCCCGCAGGTTAGCCACCAGCTGCTTGACATCCTTCATCTTCCCTTTGGCGTAGAAGGTCTGAGTCTGGTAGATGGCCGCCTTTGGCACGACCATGCGTGATGAGCAGTTCTCGATCTCAGCAAAAATCTGGATTGACTCCCCTACAGAGTTAAAAGGACAGGAAGCAAGTTAGCTGAAGTTTATCTACATTTATTTATCAGGTGTGTTTTTGATAATCAATGCAGAAGCTGCAGGGACTTCCACTTACTTATCTGGTTACGAGATAGCTAAGAAAGTCATTAATTATTCACTTATTCTTACCTGGGGTGTATCCTTTCCTCTCAATTTTGGCACTTAGGGAAATAGGACCTGAGGTGCAGAACCAACAGCAAAGTGTCTTATCTTTTGTGCCGGCCTGTGGTGACTGGGGAAGGTGGGGAAAAATAAAGACATTATTTTTTGCCACAATAAAAGCTAGATTGATAATCAAACACCAGCTACTCCATAGTTATAACAATAAATAGCAGCCAAATGTTTTCAACACTTGTTCTGTATTTATTTTTCCATGATTCAGGGTGTCTACAGTGTAACCTGCTGAAATTCCCCATAATTAGGAAAATTATGCCCTAAGTGACTCATACTACGTTTTTATTTCCTTCATTCAGTGCCATCACCAGCTAACAGGCTCATTCACTGGTCAAGTGAATTGAGTCGTAAGCTTACCAGCAATAATGGAGTGTTGATGTCAATGTGCTCAAAGACTGTAAATTCTTTCTTGGTCTTCATGGGTAGGAGCCATGGCCTGTGGAGTTCTGCCTTTACCCAATAGCGCACGCTGCCATGTTTCCCTTCGAAAGAGGTAGCCAGAGGTCTGCAGGAAAAGAGCAGAGCAGGAGAGAAGGGAGAAATAATGTTATAATCACAGTACAGCCAAAAAAAAAAACCCCAAAATAAAATAACTGCAAGTCTCCTAATATTTATGAAACACTTACGTCTGTGGAAGCTCAAGGCTGAATGCATACTCATGTCTTCCTGAATGGATAGTGGTGAGTCCTTCCTCCGAGTTATCATCGTCTGAAAAACAAGGAGGACAATAGTCCAAACACATATATACCATACCTGCGTAAAATGCTCTACGAAGGCATCTGAAAGTCATACCAGAAAAAAAAACAAAACAAAAAAAAAAAACACAGGGTGGGGGAGAAAAAAGAGAATAAAAAGGAATTTACTATAATATCTGGCCGATTTAAAACTTATGTTAATGTATTGAGAGATAAACAGTACACCAATATTTAGAGGAAAGTAAAAGAAGTTGATTGTTTGATGGTGTCAGAAACTGAGCCCTTTTCCCTTCCTTCTTTCTTCTAGTGTTATTCCCAAGAACAATGAAGTGAATCAAAGAGATCCAATGTATGATGCTAATACATTGAGGCTATTATGGGCTGTGTGGAGGTTCGACAAAAATCTTAAATCTGCGCTTTAAAAATAAATAAATACTACATTTAAAAAAAAATCGGGCACAAGTACAGGAAACTTAGAATTTCACTGCCTAGCAGAAGAATGAAATGTAGTTTTGGACAGGGTTGTACAATTCGAATTGCATTTTCTTTTTTTTTCTTTTTTAAAAATACATGAATATATATTTTTTTCAGTTAAAACACAAAGAGTGATTTTTGTAAAGAGCTAGGGTGCGCTTCTGCCAGCTCAGCACTCCCTCCCTCCCTCCAAGCAGCAGCAGCAGCCGTGTGGTAAACAAGTGCAGAGCTGTCACTCAAACGGCAGACTCCAGCAGGAGGAGACCGGCCTAAACCGGAGCGAGCAGCTTCCCACAGCCACCCAGCCTTCATTACGCATTCACTGTGCGACACCGCAGTACCGACCTACCTACTACACAGCAACAACGTATCAAAGAGCATACTCCGAACAAAAACTGCAGCAATTTCTCCACTTTAAACCACAATCTTTCGATTTTATTAAAATTATTTTTTTTATCGCTATCATTTTATGAGTTATCATGTTTGCTTAAGGGCTGAGCTAGTATATAGTTTTCATTATTATTATTATCGTAACGGTATAAATGTTACCTTCCTTAACTGTCTGGGTTTCCTCCCCCTTTTTTGCACTAAAAAGTGCACTAAATAAAAGTACAGAAATGACCGTTGGTTAAGCACAGTTAGACTGCTAAACACACCTATAACAAGACAACATTTCGCCTAGCAGAATACACGTTTACCAAGGGTTTAACCATAGGGATAAGTATAGGAACAAAGTATCAAGCACTGCAGCTCCTTATACGTTTCAAACCGCACGTACTTTCATCTGGTAGCTACATTTTACAGCTTTTTTCCCCCTTCACCGAAAAGTTGCAGAATTTTCTGTCTGCAGGGTAATGATGTCATCAGCCACAGATGAACATCGCAGCCAATGGCAGGCAGCCGGAGGTAGGGGCTTGCGTCTTTACCCCGCCTCTCCCGGTCCAGTTTTCTGAACAGGATTGAACCGCTTTGAACAATAGGGGGAAACTTAAGAAAAGCTACAAAGAAACACTCTTTAAGATGTGGTTCTGCAATGAAATACACTTACAGAGACTCTAAACACTGCTTTATTTCTCTGGGCCTAATAAAGAGAAGCAAAAACAAAACCAATCTTACGCTGGACGTTAAATACATCGAGCAGAGCTGCTGTCATTCATTCTGACACCTTGACACAAACAAGCAACCACGGAGCTGTATGTTACGAGCGTAAAAACATCATACATAAAAGCGCCGTCAGAAAATGCAGCATTATGAAAGTTGGTCAACTTTTTAATCGTGTCTATCACTCTTGTTATCCTTCAGCTACACCTTTCATTGAGCCCGAGGCCACTAAGAGCATCTCACCCATCAGGTCAAGTGAGAAGCAAGAACTTCTGCAGGAAAATAAAATCAAAAAACAAGTCCTCACCTCTCTCGTGTCCGATTAGGATGTCTTTGTGGTTCAGATATTCCACTTCTTCTGTGTAGTTTTGCGTGTAGGCAGTGTTGGATCCAGCATTTCTCGATTCAGTCCAACGAACTTTTGCAAATCCTTTCGCGTGGATTTTGAGAGATTTCACGCGGATTTCTCCGGTGACTTCGATGATCACCCTCCCTGAGACGCAGTCCCCGCTCGAGAAAACGGGGACATTGCTGTCATTGAGACAGTCATAGCTTACTGTGAAGCTCTTTACCTTTCCTAGCACCATGGTGGAAAGAGGCTACACAGACCTTGAAATACTAAAAAAAAGAAAAGACTCAATGAAGAAATATCTCATAGAGCCGTTTTTCCGGACACTGATCAGTTTACCACCTCTGCAAAAAGCAGCAGGCACGATCAGTGGCTTCTTCGAGGGCAGTTCATTGAGATCTAGTAACAGCAACTGATGCTGTTATCATCTGCCTATCTGCTCGCTAGTCCCAGTCAGACAAGGAAACCCCGGTAGCTCAGCGCACTTTAAACGACTGCCAGTGTGGGGAAAAACAACCTCTGGGCGCATGCGCGGGGCTTCACTGCCCCCTCCTTCCGCCTTCTGGAACAAGTGTGGCACACAACCAGATGATAAGTAAAGTCAAACAGCTGAAAGACTACACAAAGAAATGTTCGCCAAAAAATATCGTTCGAGAGGAGAGGCTTTAAATCTGATTCGATTTATTGAAAATATACGAACAGATCTAACAAAGTATCACCCAGACTTATTTCTAGACTTTTGATTCAAAGAATGAGAGAAGAAATGGAACCCTCTCGGCCCTCGATTTTAATGAAATTACAGATGCCCTGGCTTTATGGTATGTGATGCAGCAACGATTCATGGCTCATACATCAGCTATGAATCTTCTTATAGGTCTACAGCTCTACAACCCCAGCCCTGCATCGGCATTTGGTCTCTGTGCACACACACATTACATCTGCGATGTAATCCACACAAATAGTTTCACATTATCAGATTTACTGCAGCGTCTGCATCTGTGCACAATCACCAAAAATAAGAAGAGCTCGATTTTGTTGGATGATGCCTGCAGCACTGTCAATAGTATGAATTGTTTCATAGTGTTTAGCCTGGGGATCTAAGGTGAATGTATCAGCCAGCTTCTTATATATTCGCATGTAAATCAAACTTATTATTTTGTGGAAAGATTAAATGAATCCACGGCACGGCAGACATCATCCTTGTGCTGAAGTCCTAGTTTAAAGATAAACAACTCTGAGGATCAAGACGCCACCTCGCGGCGGTCGTTGTTCCCAGCGTGGGCGGCAGTATCACCTGTTGAACGTCACTGCAACTTACTGTTGGTTCAACCAACAGCTAGTTAGGGCCAATGACATCACTTCTGATTTCAATTCAGTGATAATTACAGGGCATAAGATAACATTTTGTAATGTTATGCTACCTAGAGCCTTTACAGTTATAGTTAGTTACACAGAAATTGCGATATGTCTCTGTGTCCATGTTCCGTAATTAGATCTACAGTAAAGATTGGCGCTAATTAATTAAACACAGATTGTATTTGATTAAGAGTTCCATCCACACATCTTTTCCTTATCTAATTAGGGGTTTGGAGTGGTGCGAATTTGCTCTTTTTATGCTTAGATAAATGCTGCCCTCTACAGTTGGCATTTTGTAATGACAGGCTAAGGTAAGATTGGTTTTGATATTATTTGTGTTCTTGCTGCTAAGTTCTTCTCATCTCCTGCTGGTGTTAGAATTACTGACAGTAGGTGTGATTTATGTTAAATATTTGTTTTTAAATTTTTTTCCGCTTAAACGGTGATATTTGCATAAATAGTCAGTTTTTAATGCATGTTAGAACGTCAACAAAAATGAAACCTCTTATTTTGAAAGCGTAACCGGGATGTGTACAACATATCAGGCTGAGGCGCTTGTAGGCGAGCAGGAACTTTGTGATGCCCACTAATAAAAGTCGAATGCTTTTCCGACGGGTCTTTTCTTTCACGTCTATAACTTCAGGAGGACACGAAGCTGTCATGAACATAATAGTGCTGGGTTTCATTTTCCTTTCTCAGCAATGTGGTCAAAGTATTTGCCAGAAAGCATCCAAACCCAACATTGTGATGGTGATGAGTGATGCATTTGTAAGTATGACTTAAATTTCAGTGCTTTATTACTAGATAGTTACTCTTAATAGGTTAAAACAGAATGAGAAAGCTGTATTGTCCATCAAAATTCAACAGCATTGCAGAGATGCTTTATATTTTGTGGTTGAATATTTCCTTGTTATCTTCATGTACAACTTGCATCTGTGTATCTTGATCCCCATATGACTTTTTGTGTCTCTTGAGGATGGTCGATTGTCCTTTGACCCTGGCAGCAAACTTGTACAATTGCCATATACAAACTATCTCAGGCAGCTCGGCTCCACCTTTCTTAATGCTTACACCAACTCGCCCATCTGCTGCCCTTCCAGAGCAGGTAAGCGACATATTTGCCCTCTAGAAAAAAAATCTACTTTGACTTTCTTTTAAAATTGCATGTTGTAATTCAGCTGCTTAAACTTTGCTCTCAGCAATGTGGAGCGGTCAGTATGTTCACCTCACTCAGTCGTGGAACAACTACAAGTGCTTAGATGCAAACACAACCACGTGGATGGATTTGCTGAAGGAGAATGGGTATCGTACCAAGATGATAGGCAAGCTGGATTATACATCTGGGGCTCACTCTGTCAGGTACTGTTGTAAATGTAAGGTTTAACATGTAGCATGGTCTCAGTAGGAAAACACTTTCGCTTTCCTCTTCTTATTTTTTCCCCCCAAATTAATATTATGCACAGACACACACACACACACAATCACACAAGGAAAAATGCTAGTGGCAGTAACAGACTGTCTGCGTGCATTTGCATTTGTTTCCAAACAGTGCCTTTCACATTTTTCCACTTCCTGTTTTTGTACATGTGTTGCAGTAATCGAGTTGAGGCATGGACACGAGACGTCCAGTTCCTCCTGCGCCAAGAGGGCCGGCCTGTTTCTGAACTTGTTGGGAACAAGTCAACTGTAAAGATCATGAGCAAAGACTGGGAAAACACAGATAAGGCCACGCAGTGGATCCACCAGACAGCTGCGTCCACCACACCCGAGCCTTTCGCTCTTTACCTTGGCCTCAATTTACCTCACCCGTATAAGACTGAATCCCTGGGGCAGACTGCAGGGGGATCCACCTTCCGTACGTCACCATACTGGCTCACAAAGGCATGCTTTTTCCGTCTCTGTTTTTTTTTATTGCACTTTGTGTCAAAAAAAAAATCCCTGAGTGAAACGAATTTTTGTTTTTTTTTCTTACGCACAGGTGAATTCTGACCTCATCTCTGTTCCCAAATGGTTGCCTTTGGCTGCCATGCACCCTGTTGACTACTACTCCACCTTCACCAAAAACTGCAGCGGTGTTTTTACCGACGATGAAGTCAAAAGCATTCGGGCCTTCTATTACGCCATGTGCGCCGAAACCGATGCCATGCTGGGTTAGTTGACAGCAGTAATTCGCTACATTCTGGTCTCACAGCTGCTATTTTGGACTGAAACGATGGTTTTGAGATCTTAAAGAAAAAAACCAAACATGCCTGGAATGGTGTTTTCTTTGAGCTTACAAATGCAGTGTAGAAAAAAAAAGATACAAACCATCATTTTTACAAGATTTAAAAGTGGAGAGTTAAAGCATATGAACCTCACAGACACACTGTCTGTGGCACTGCTATCTTTTCTCTGCTGTTTGAATAAAGTTTTTGATTGAATTCACAGAAAATCCCAAAATGGATTGGCTCTTACTCCATCTTCCACATGCTCTGTCTCACCAGGTCAAGTGATTTCTGCATTGAGAGAGACCGGCGTGCTTAACAACACAGTCGTGATATTTACGGCTGACCATGGGGAGCTGGCCATGGAGCACCGGCAGTTCTATAAGATGTCGATGTTTGAAGGAAGCTCCCACGTTCCCCTTCTCATCATGGGGCCTGGGCTCATCTCTGGCCAGCAGGTCAACCAGCTTGTATCTTTGGTTGATCTCTATCCCACTGTGCTGGGTAAGGAGGCAGACAGACAACATAGGATGTTGTGGATCATCTGCCTCATGTCACCCTCTCCCTAACATCCTCCTCTTTCACACCAGCCCTCTGCATGTCCTTCTTCACTACATGCGCAAAGCTTCTCTGTGGTCTTCCTCTTTTTCTCCATCTTTGAGATCTTTTGTTCCATTTATCCACTCTGCACATGTCCAAACCGTCTCAGCCTTGCCTCTCTGATCTTGTCTCCAAACCAGTTGACCTGTGCTCAGCTCAGCCTCCTGCCTTTTTTTTCAGTGCTGCCACTGCTGTTTGACTACTGTCTATAAAAACAGCATGAAAGCGGTGGTAAATATTGATTTGAT
Source organism: Diplotaxodon limnothrissa (assembly GCF_057381915.1). NCBI lineage: Eukaryota > Metazoa > Chordata > Actinopteri > Cichliformes > Cichlidae > Diplotaxodon > Diplotaxodon limnothrissa. Next base: position 17,086,844 of record NC_140607.1, read on the forward strand.
TATTTCAAATCGAACGTTGTGACACATTTTTATATTTTGCAGAGATTGCTGGGATTTCAGCAGTAGGGAATCTAAGTGGCCAGTCCCTCCTTCCTCTGCTGTCCACATCTATTGCTTTTTCTAACCAACAGCAGAGAGCCTGGGCATTCAGCGAATATCATGGTTGTAACGTCAACGCCTCTACTTACATGCTGCGAAGTGATCAGTGGAAATACATCACGTACGCCGATGGCCTGAGTGTTTCCGCGCAACTCTTTGGTGAGCCTAAAGCTTCTGACGCTAACTTCAGCTTGTCTTCGTATGTGTCTGTTACGACCCGGCTCAAAAGCCGCAACATAAAAAAGGAGACGAATACCAGAGTGTTAGTGAGAAGAGGTTTTATCTTAAATTGGCATAGCAGGTAAAATGGCTGGTGCCATCAAGGCAAAAACTAGTGAGTTTCTCGAAAGTCCGCCTCAGGTGTGCTTTTATCCACACCTGACTAGGTGTGGCCAATTAGGGGCTGCAGAGGGGTGTAACAGTGTCCTTTAATTGTTTTTCTCCTGCTTTTCTTTTGCAGATCTCACACTGGACAAGGATGAACTTCACAATGTGGTTCACAAATTCCCAGATGTGCAAGCACATCTGGAGAAGCAGTTGCGTAGCATCGTGGACTATCCAAAAGTGTCTGAAGCTGTTCACGTCTACAATAAAAAAGCATTCGGTGCATGGCGCCTTAGCTTAGGGAGAAACTATAGTCAAGTCATTGGTAACCTCCGGTGGCATGTGGATTGGCAAAAAGATGCATTAGCCAATGAGAGAGCCATTGACAAGTGGCTCTATGGCTATTAGTGATATTTTATGTCTAATAACTAGTAGAACAAATTGAAATTGCACTTTGATAAAGTTTGGATCTTTGTGTAAGTCGTTGATCTGTTCTGCGGTGTCTCATGTTAGTACTGCAGTGGTTACAGTGATTGATAACCTACAGATGTCCTAGGCTCACAGTATGACACACTTCAGTCTACATCTCTGACATCGTCCCCTTCATACAAATTTCCACCAGTGTTTCAGGGACTTTACATGATTTTCTTTGTAATGTAGTGTAAATTACTTCTGTAATTTAAATGTATGTAATTTATGTAATTTAAACCAAAGTATCAGTTATAATTAATTATTGTCCATAGCCCAGATGACAATTTGCACAGTCCAAAGACATTCAGTTAATGCAGATCAGTTTATTTGCTATTAAGTTTGAATGTGATTGTGAATGGTTGTCTCCTTTTTGTGTTGTGCCTACACAAAAAGACATACTGGTGTTCAGAGTGTACCTTGTCTCTTACCCTATGCAGCTGGGACCCCCCCCCCCCCCCCCCCCCCCCCCCCTTCTGTCTGAACTGCTGCCCTGAAGTTTCAGAACAAACACAAGGAATAAATAATTTTCCTCCAAAAACTAAATGCTGTTAGGACTGTGCATGTTTTTCTAAGAGAATCATCTGTGTAGTGTTTACCCACAGAATGTAAAACATGTTGTATCAGTGGCATGATGTACAGTTTACTTTACCTTTTTAGAAAGTTTTTATGGTGAATTTTAAGGTATTTTTGTGCTCTTTATATATCTATATAAATTTTGGACTTTTTTGTAAGTCATTTTCAGATGTGTGCACTGATAATATAATATCCAATTTCACTGTACACGTGCAATGACCACAAATATTATTATCATTGTTATTGTTATTGCTTCAAACTCCATGCATTTGATGATGGTGAACTGGCAATGATGACTGGGTTATAAGAACAACTGGAGAACAATTTAGGCTTCAAAAATAAAGGTAAAAAAAAATTTTTTTTGACCCTTTATTTGAGCATTTTCTGCAGTGAAAGAAAAACAAATAAGAAACCATGAAAAAAATTAGATCTGTCTAGTTGCATCTTTAAAGTTTAAAAACCAATACTCTAGAACCTGATAAACGGGATTTTAAAAATATTGTTTAATAAATAATTATTCAGTTACAGATCAGACTTAAAAATGATTGAACCTTTTACTTCTCCGTTTATTTAATCTTGTCAAATTTCACGCTGCACTGGTAGTTGGCTGTGGACAATAGCACGTAAAGCAGACTGTAAACAAAGTTCAACAATTGAAGAGGCTTTCCAGCTGAAGCGCCGCTTTGAATTATATTTTGAAAGTCCAGTCTCGTTACTTTTCTTCTACTTCCGGGTCAGCTGGCGAAGGGAGCAGGCTCCGCAAGCTGTCAATGTAAACAGTAGGTGATCCAACTTTTATTGTTTTTTTTATTTTTACGCATTTTCAAAAGATACAGGGGTTAAAGTTAACTCGGTCAATTGAGAAAGTTGAATATTAAGTGTAAACCATGGTTCTAAATTTACTTGCACTCTAAAATATGCATTTTATGATCGGAACAAGCCCACAGCTCAAGCTAATGTTGCTCACTAGCAGCATTAGCCGACAATCATCTACTAATATATGTAAATAGATAGTTAGATAGAACTTTATTAATCCCTTGGGTAGGTTCCTCTGGAAATTCAGTATATAGAAATTCACTTTAGACTCCTGCAATATAGTAAATCACTATGTGGCATAATCTCTTTCCTAACACAACCCAGTCCACATTAATACAAATATGCAGAGAAATTTTAGGCTTCAAACGATGCTTCTCCCTGAGCCTGGTTCTGCCAGAGGATTTTTTCTTGTCAAACCGGAGTTTTACATTTCCACTGTTGCCAAGTACTTGCTCACAGGAGGTTGTCTAATTATTGGGGTTTTCCCTGTATTATTGTAGGGTCTTTACCTTTACCTATAAAACTAGCTTATACAGTTGACTGTAGCAGTGATTTGGTTCTATATAAACAAAATTGAATTGTATTCATTTTTTCAACCACTGAGATCTGATCATTGTGTAGAGTTTGCTGTTTTTTTGAAAGGTGTATTGCTTTGTTGTCTCTTCATAGCAACAAGATGTCTAATAAAGAAGTGAAATCCGCGCTGAAAAGTGCCAGAGAGGCCATTAAAAACAAAGAATTCAAAGAAGCTCTAAAACACTGCAAGGTAAAGTATCTCAATGTTTTTTAAATAACAGTAAGTTGAAAATGTAATATGCTCTTCTCAGACATACTAGGAGTAAAAATGTAAAATTGACCTTCCTCTCTGCATTGTGGGTTTAGACTGTTTTGAAAATTGAGAAAAACAATTACAATGCTTGGGTCTTCATCGGCTTGTCAGCCAGTGAACTGGATCAACCGGATCAGTCACAGGCAGCCTATAAAAAGGCAGTGGAGCTGGAGCCGGAGCAGCTGCTGGCTTGGCAGGTAAGGTACAGAATGTATTAGTTAATGATAACTGTTCTCTCTAGCCATTTAATACTACGCTACTATGATTGGTTAATTTGATAATAATAACCAGTTGAAATTACTTCAGATTTAATCTGCATGCCTCTATGATTTTTTTTCTTTAAAAAATAGATTCATCTTTACTCAGGATGTCATCCCGTATAAAATACCTCTCTCCTCTCTGTCCTCTATTAATAATGCACAGTCTGAATAATTGTTCTTTCTTTAAGGGCTTGGCAAATTTGTATGATAAGACTGATCAGTGGGACTTCAAGGTTGAGCTGCCTAATGTCTACCAGAAACTTGTTGAGTTGTATGCAAGGTAATATATGGAAACATTTTATTACCTGAAGTTTCCTATAAATATATAAAACAGATAAAAATAATGATTAATAAAAAATCAAATTGAAAGTAATTAATACACTGTGACAGAATATTATGCGGTTACTGATTTTTCATCATGTTCTCGATTTGCAGCTCAGACAAAAACAAATGTTATGAGGTGATCAACAAACTGACAGAAATTTATGAGTCTGACAAAGAATATTTAAAGGTATGCAGTTTCAAGACTAATGAAAATAGATTGTCTATGTGTGTGTTTTATGTTTTTAACACATGTGAATATGTTTCTGTATGTGAACAGCTGGCCAGGGTTTGGCTGCAGCTCATACAGCTGAAGGAAGAAGAACCCGTGGATAAAAAGGAGTTAGTGCAGCTATTGCAAAAGATGACCCAGCTCCCCTCAGACTGTCTTAAGGAGGTGGAGCAGGATAGTGAAACTCAGCAGCATGTAAGACCAAAATGTGGACTTTTAACTCATCAACATTATGTTTCCTTTATATGTAAACACTTTACAGTACTTGAGATTCATGTCTTCTAACAAAATCCAATGTAATAGGCTGGCTACAGCTGGCTCGCCATAACTTCTACATATCATAACCACCCACTGATTACGAGAAGCAAAAGTCTTCATGGTGTTTCCTACTGCACACACATCAATGCTGTTCTTGGTTTCTTTGTGCTTATCAGTTAATCACAGCATTTGAGAAAGCTCTGGTTCTCATCGATCCTGTACCAGGAGAGGACCACAAGAAGGTCTCAGCTGACTATGTCAAATGTCTTTCTCTAGTAAGTGCATCTTCTCTTATGTCTAGCTAACTATCACAGAAACTTAAGGATCATTAGAGTCTGGAAATGTGTATCCAAAAAGGCCAGCTCATTATAGGTAGTTATGCTTCTCAAAATGACCTGTTAATCATGAATCTGGTCTTACTGCAGCTACCACAAGAAGAAGCCAGAATGACTGCAGCATGTCAGTCCATGATTTCCCTCTACCCCAACCAAAGTTATCCTCTTGAGGTTCTTTGTCATCATTACCTTAAAACAGGTAAAATAACATTTAAAAGAAAATCCTTGCCTTTTTGTATTCATAATGGATGTTCATAAATGGCAGAGTCATATGTATCTTCTTCTCGTTTCTCCAAAGGAAACTTTAATGAGGAGGCAGTTAGCTCTTTCTCCCGCCTCATGGACCTGGTCCCTGACAGTGGATTGGGTCATTTGTGTCTGGGCACAAAAACATTGCTGGAAGGAAGGTATAAAGATGCCATTGATGACCTTACACAAGGTGAGTTGTCACAGTAACAAACAATGTAAAAAACATACCTTAACACTTTATCCTTTAATATGTGCTCTCGATGGTCATTTTTATTCATTATCTGTCTCCTCCACTTTTATTAGGATTGAAGAAAATGAGCTCAACTACAGGATGGTACAGTCTGGCTGAAGCCCAGTTTAAAATTTACAGATACGCTGACAGCGCTACATCATGCTCACAAGGTATATTTAACTGTGTCCACTCAAGACATCACCAATATTTAATTAAAAAGAGGGTGACTAAAAAGGGTCTTAAGTACTGACTTTAAAGATCAATGTCTTTAATCCCTGAAAAAGACACTTCAGTGTGTGTCCTTTTTTATTAGGTTTGAATGTGTGTGACTCTGAAGAGAAGGAGCTGAGGATCAGACTTCTTCGACTAAAACTAGAGGCTTTAGTGAGAAGTGGAGGAGAGAAAGCTGGAGAGCAGGCTTTGGAGACATTTAAACAGGTAATGAGTTGGTAAATGCTCGCTTTAAACAGCATTGTATAGCTTAATAAGCTATAGTATTTAATTAATAAAATTGTTGTGGAGATTGTTAGAAGCTGTAAGTGTTGATATAACATCAAAGGAAATGCCACATCTGTGTCTGTTTGTTTTTTAGATTCCAGAAGCTGAAAAAGACCCCGTTCTGTTAGCCCTTAAAGGACGTGCATACCTTAACAAGGGACAGACTGGCCAAGCACTTAAGGTTGAATTAAATGAATACTTACTGATTCTGTCAATGAAAACAACATATTTCTGTTATTTTAACTAAGTTATGATTGCAGGACGCAAGGAGTATGTGTCTGGTGAACTGATGAACTGGCCAGCAGTAAACTAGTCTGTTCTTTATAGGTGTCATCAGAACTGGTGGCTTCCAACCCAAACCTAGCCCAAGGATTGGCTCTGAGAGGACTGGTGCACATGGTTAAAGGTGAAAAGCAGCTGGCAGAGCAGAGGTAAAAAAAAAAAAAAGACGAATAAATCTTTTTATTCGTATTTTCTATGGCAGTCTACTGTCTTAAACTTACGTAAAAGAGCCCATTTGCATGGCATAAAATAATTTGGTTCATCCCACCAAACTGTTTTTTGTATTTTTTTTAATGTAGTTTCCTAAAGGCTGCAAGTCAGAGCCCAGACTGTGGAGAGTATTTTTTTTTGCTTGGACAGCTCTACTGGGACATGGGAGAAGAGACCCGTAAAGACCGGAGCAAAGCTCACACACATTTGCTGAAGGTTTGTGAAATTATTATTGAAAGTTTTGTGTATGTGGTAGGAAAGGTGAATTCAGGTGCTAATGGGTCGGTCTTTGAAAATAAGAGATGAATGACATTTTAGTTTGAAAGGCCTGTTTTGCCCTTTTCAGGCTGCAAAGCTAGATCCACACCTTGGCTGTGTATTTCGCTACCTGGGGCATTATTATCGGGACATTGCAAAGGATTATGGCCGTGCACAAGGCTGCTACAAAAAGGCCTTTCAGCTGGACAGTGAAGATGTGGAGTCTGGCGCTGCCTCGGTGGATCTCAGTATGGGGCAGGGAGACATGGTGAGTTGTCTTGGGGGTGAAAAAGTCACCAAATTCTGAGAATCGGGCGTCTTGTTTGGCTCCTTGCTATTGCCTTTAGTCTCCTTACAAGTTTTTTCCCCGTTTTGTGCCTTCTTTCTCTCTTTGCTGATTGACACAGGACGCTGCCTTAGCCATTCTTCAGTCTGTGTTAGAGAAAGCCACTCCAGGCTCGGCTAAATGGGCCTGGATGAGACGAGGCCTATACTACCTGAAAGTTGGAGAAAATCAACAGGCCATAGCGGAGTAAGATTTACACATCTGAGACAACTAAATTTATTACCACGGTCTAAGTGTATAAGTGCTGTTGAATATTTTATTTCTAATTTTAGCCTGCAGGCCGCTTTAAGAGCAGACCCAGAGGACTGGGTGTGTTGGGAGTGTTTAGGTGAAGCATATCTAAACCGCCGGAGCTTCACAGCAGCTCTGAAAGCTTTTGGTAAAGCCCATCAGCTTCAGCCCTGCTCCATCTACAGTGTCTACCAGGCTGCTGCAATCAAACAGACTCTGGGCAAGTTCAAAGAGGCTGTCGCAGAGTACTTGCTGATCACAGCAAAGCAGGACTATGTCCCTGCTCTTAAAGGTAAGTGAATGTTTCATTGTACCCTTTAGATGCACTTTATTTGATTTAATGTAATCTATTAGGTATTTTATTGCACATCTTCAGGGAGTGATATGTCTAAATCTGGGCATTTAATTTTACTTAACATGGTCTTTTATTCAGGTCTTGGGGAGTGTCAGCTGTCTCTGGCAAAAAGTTTAATGCAGGACTGCAGAGATGGAGGAGCCATTGACCTCATTCAGCAAGCAATACAGAACCTCTTCAGGTAATGACAACACACTCATTCAACCCGCGAACCCTAAACGCTCTATATATGACATCTGTAATATTGTTATAACAGCAAACAGGTATTTGCTAGTGAAGCTATGGTGCAGTAATGGTCCTTTTAGCGGTGAATATACTGACATTTGATTGACGAATCTATTTATTATACCACTTGACATTATTTGGCAAAAGTTGAACTTTATTCCAACACTTATCTTGTTGCTGGTCAAGAGCTCCTGCGTTTACTGTAGGGCTGTTCCTCGATACTTCATCTGGTGGTTCTGAACATTATGCATAGCACACGTAGTCTTTTTCTAAGATTCTTTACTTTGTGATCTCCAGAGCTGTACAGCTGCGACCAGACCTTTCCTGCTTGTGGAAGCTGCTGGGCGATGCTTGCACTGCAGTTAGCACCGTCTCCCCAAACAGAGCCAAGGTTATAGTGCCAGCCCTACTTGCTGGTTTAGATGCCAACACTGAGAGCCAAATGCTCAACCAGGCCCAGACACTAAAAGTCGGTGAGAGGTATGGCCATTATCATATCATTATAAGGCTGATAATGCATAAGAATAGTTAGTACTATATATTTGTGCTTTTTTTACATTGCTTATCCTACCTGCCCCTTTTAGCCAAGCAGAAATTGAAACTGATATGTTTTGCCACAGGTGCTATGCTCATGCTTTGAAACTGATGCCTGAAGTTGCCAGTCGGTGGTATGACTTAGGGCTCAACTATTATCATCAGGCCAGCCTTACACAGAATGACCAGAACTCCCCAGCTATGGACATAGAGAAGGCCCAGCAGGTTATTTGCCGAACCCTGTACAACATCTTTGCATTGTTTGTTCCAGAAAGAGGTCTCTATCTCATGGTCTTTTTGTCTATGCAGTGCTTAAAAAAAGCCATCATGATGGACAGCAGCAACCACAGCTACTGGAATGCCCTGGGAGTTGTTTCCATGAACAAAGGTAACGACATTCTCAGGTAACGGTTGTGTTTTTAGAGTAAAAGCCTGTATAGCTTGTTTTATTTCCCTTATTTTTGCACTTAGGAATGAAGCAACATCGTCTCCCTGAAGTCTGTTGAAAGCTCTGCCTGTTATTATTTCTACATAAAAAGAGTCAAAATGTTGTGGCATTTGAAAAATATCTTTATTTCTCTGACAAGAGTACTAAGGTCTCTCAACTTAATGGACTTAAGTTTGATAAATATGTTGTTAAGTTACAAAAATAGAAAAGCAAATCTTATGAATACATTTCATTTCATTTAAGTCATCTCAAGATTTTTAGTCTACAAGAAGGTGCAATCATTTTTACAAAACCTTTTACGATTATAAATAATTATATACTTCTAAGCAATCTTTACAAAAAAGAACAAAATATTTTCTCCTTCTTTTCTCACATCAGATCTTGAGAACTATGCTCTGGCTCAGCATTGCTTCATCAAGTCCATCCAAGTTGAGCCTAATGTACGTACGGCACATTTGCTGTAGAGATTAATAAAGTATTACGGTAGTAAATATTCTGCTGTTTTTACGTGACTCTTAAATGTCATTGCAGAATGTTGTGGCCTGGACAAACCTTGGTAGCCTGTATCTGAAGAAGGAAAATATAGAGGTATGTGATTACTTGGTTTATGCTACATATTTCTTCTGTTTTTAACATAGGTGGATGACATTTTCATTGTTCAAATGTGGATTTATTGTTTTAGCTTGCACACGAGGCCTTCAAGATTGCTCAGTCTTTGGAGCCACTTTATGTCAACTGCTGGATCGGACAGGTACCACTCTCAGCATTTATTGATAACTTGAAAGCCCCCAAGCCAAGAAAATATCACATTACAGGCAACGGTTCACTGTTGATGAATGTATACTATTTCTAATAAATGCATATACATTCAAAGCCACAACTAGCAGAGAGAGGTAAAATTATTACTTGGGCTGTATTTTTGGAGTAGTAAGGAATGTGAAAGACATCATTGCTCGGTGAGGGAGCTCCATAAAGTTTGATTACACTGAAAGTACTGGCATAACACTGTGACTTTTTTGGCCTCTTTGTCTTTATCTGTCTAAATTATAGTTTCATCCTTTGTCCTCCTACCAGGCGCTGATAGCAGAACGCGTGGGAAGCTATGACACCATGGATCTTTTCAGGCACACCACTGAACTCAGCACACATGTGCGTGACCTGCTATCGTAATACCCACTTATTAGCAAGCTAATAACAGTGTTTGCTTCACCTTTCTTAGTCGCTGTGCTTAGTTTTAAGCTCCAAGCCTTTTAGTTGTAAGGATATAGTAATGCTGGCATGGTACAACACAAAGTGATGTTTTGCTTTGCTCTGTCAGACTTGATATTCCCTTCATTTCTGTCTTTCCTTATCAATCCTGACATGTTTCTCCGTCAGATGGAAGGCGTGAAAGGATATGCCTTCTGGGTTTGCTCCACGCTGCTGGATAAGAGCAACAGAGACTCAGAACTGTACCGTTACAACATCGTGCAGATGAATGCCATCTCTGCTGCTCAGGTGGCGCTCAGCAAGTACACAGGTACATGTCTTGCGTACTGATTTGCACACAGGATCCACAGGTGTTGTGGTTTTCACTTAGCTTTGCATGTGTTACTGGCAGACTTTTTGGTTATTTGTATATTTTTTTGCATCTCTTTCAGAAAGGATTCAATCAGATCCTGATGCCTTCATTATGCTGGGCTATCTGAATGAGCATCTGCAGCTGAAGAGACAGGCTTTACAGGCTTACCAGAGGTATGTATTTGAAATACACTGACTGTCTCTGCTTTCTAATTGATGAAGCAGTATAACCGAGAAGGAACATAATGTTATATATATTGGGTTTTCAATTGACCTTTTGCAATCCAATATGCTTCCTCAGAGCGGTTGAACTACTTCAGTCCACATCCTCTTCAGAAGAGTTGGCATTTTCTCTGGGCAGCTATGGCCGTGCATTGTGGTAACCAGCTGTCTCATTATGATATACTTAAACTATTTTTTCAAATTGCTTATCTTTTATCCTAAATGTCACTTTTTTATGTTCCGCTCTGGCTTTTCCAGCACTTCAGGTCAGTGGGAGGAGGCTGTGCATGTTTATAATTCCACTCCACTGCAAGAGCTCAGTGACCTGGTTGGGTTGGCTCTGGCCTACTGCAAGGCAGGACTCATCTCAGACAGCATCAGCGGTAAGGACTGGAAAACACCAAAGTGAAGAGATTTCATATGTGTTTACATGTCAAAGGGGCTGTGAATAAACTGCTGCATGTGTGTATATATTATAGCCTATGAACGCGCCTTGGCTGTGGCTTCTAGTGAGAAGGAAAAGGCTTATACACTGACAGCTCTGGCCCTGCTGCAGCACCAGCAGGGTAACCTAGACTCAGCCAAGACTCTGCTGTTTAAATGGTGAGTCGTAGTGAGTGTTTTATGGATTGTACTAGTTTTATGTCCTATTTATCTGTCATTTTAATCAATAATGTTGGTTTTTCCCATCGTTCATTTTCAATATTTGCTAGTATTAAAAAAAAAAAAAAAAGATCAGAAAGCTTTATTGGTTTTTGTTTTATGTTTTAATGTTGATTGTAAAAAGAGCGTTTTGCTTGCCAGTATTGCTGAACCTGAAGGACAAAACATTTGAATCTCCTTTAATCACTTATATTGTGCTCTATGCTTTGGTTGGAAGAGCTTATTTTATTGTGCACATACTGTCATTTTTCAGGTTTAGACTTGCCACAAATGGTTCCTATTTTTTATTTTTATCTGCATGCCACTGGGAGTCTGTGCCCAGTATCTACACATAAGCTCTGGCTGTGTAAACCATAAAAATAAATCAAAAATAGATACGTGTGATAGGTTTCTACTTTAAAAATATGCTGTTATTCAGGAAAACTGTCAAGAAAACAATTTAATTATGTCATGGGAAACATTTTGAAACCATCTAATGATAGATAGATATAAATAATATTTGTACTAGTCTTGAATTTTAGCTGAAACTATTTGTTTTTACTTTTTGTTCCCATAGTTCAATGTTAAAGGAGCCAATTTCAGAGTCCCTGGTTTGTTTATGTGCGCTCGGACTGGCCAACAGTGATGCTACACTTGCTGCTGCTGCGCTTACTGAGCTCCTAAAGCAAGGTTCAGCCTCTGGGAGTGCTATCGAGCAGCGATGTCTACTCACCTGCACCTTGTTGGCTGTGCAGGGGAATTTTAGTGCAGTGCCAAGGGAGGTTTCAAGAGCTGTGCACAGGTATTTCCCTTTAATGAAATTTGCATTAATGATAAGCTTGCCTTTACTTCAAAAAACAAATAATTTTGCTGGTATGTACTCTTTTACACTATATGCATTTTATTCTACTCTCTAGTGATCAAACAAAACAATCAACCACAACTGCAACAACCCTAGACACTGCAGCAACAGATCATAAATTTAACAACTTTCCATGTTTTCTTGATTTATTTATAGCAATCCTGGAAATGCTTCTTTGTGGGCGCTTCTGTCCAGAGTGGTTCCACAGTACTACCCTAGAAAGGCAAATGTAAGCCTGTGTACTAAGCCTGACAAATCAAATATGCTCAAACACATTTGGTTCATTGGGGTTCATGTTTTTCACTTGTTTATTTCACAGGGTGCTGCAGTAGCTGGCCATGTTGCCTGTCTCTCCAGTATGACCCAAGGAAAGGTAAAAATGTGACTTTTATCTTATGTCTTGTGTTCTCCGGTAAACCTTTAAAAAGATCTAACTGGCCCATTTAATTTAGCAGTAATTTCTTTTTCTCAGTTTTTGTACATTGTAGACATATTTTAAAACTTTTAAAAACCGAAACATCCAAAAGGTATATTTTAATAATAATAATAATAATACATTTTATTTAAATAGCGCCTTTCAAAGCACCCAAGGACACTGTACAACAGATAAAAACTGGAAATATACACAATGGTAAAAATAGAAGATAAAAGTTAAAACATACAGAAATTTAAGAATAGGCAATTTTAAACAGATGAGTTTTGAGGGTGGACTTAAAAAGAGAGAATGAACTAATATTTCTGAGGTCCGGGGGTAGGGAATTCCAAAGTCGAGGGGCAGAGCAGCTAAAGGCCCTCCCTCCCATTGTGATCAGACGAGCAGAGGTAACAGAGAGAGAAAGAGAAGATGAAGATCTGAGGCAGCGGGATGGGAGCTTCATCTGTAATAAGTCAGAGAGGTACGGTGGAGAGAGAGAATGAATAGCCTTGAATGTATACAGAATTATTTTAAAATGGATGCGAAATTTGACCGGGAGCCAGTGAAGTTGCTTCAGGATTGGGGAGATGTGGTGGGTAGAAGAAGTCCTAGTAATAATACGGGCAGCAGAGTTCTGGACACGTTGGAGCTTGTTGATAGATTTTTGTGTGAGGCCAAATAATAATGAGTTGCAGTAGTCAATTCTAGAGATAACAAGATTATGGATGAGAATGGCAGTGGCGTGAGGTGTGAGGAAGGGGCGGAGGCGATTAATGTTACGGAGTTGGAAATATGCTGCACGTGTAATATTATTGATATGTGAGTTAAAGGATAATGTGCTATCGAGAATGACACCCAAGCTTTTCACAGAGGGAGAGATAGGGACCAGCGAGTTATTGATGGTGAGAGAGAAATTGTTAATTCTGGATAGCAGTCGTTTAGTGCCAACCAGAAGAAGTTCCGATTTATTGCTGTTGAGTTTAAGAAAGTTGGAGGAGAACCAAGAATTAAGTTCAGCTAGACAGAGGATGAGGGAGGGTGGAGGAAGAGTAGAGTCAGGTTTGGTAGAGAGATAGAGCTGGGTGTCATCGGCGTAGCAGTGGAACTGAATATTATATTTACGAAAAATATGTCCGAGTGGAAGAAGGTAGATGATGAAAAGAAGGGGCCCGAGGACAGATCCCTGGGGCACCCCAGTGGATAAAGGAGAAAGCTGAGAAGTGAAGGATTTTAATTGAATGAACTGAGTGCGGTCAGATAGGTATGATTTAAACCAGGCTAGTGGAGTATGAGAGAGACCAATAGAAGCTAATCTGCTAAGGAGAATGGGATGAGAGATGGTGTCAAAAGCTGCACTCAGATCAAGAAGGATAAGGATGGAGAGGAGACCAGAATCAGCTGCTATAAGAAGGTCGTTTGTTATTTTTATAAGAGCAGTTTCAGTGCTATGTAGAGGACGAAAGCCAGACTGGAACTGTTCATAAAGGTTATTATCAGTTAGGTGAAGATGGACTTGTGAAGCAACTATTTTTTCAAGGATTTTTGAGAGAAATGGTAGATTGGAGATAGGACGAAAATTATTTACCCATATATTCACATTGTTTGCATGTTAAACGGTTGACGTAACTTGTGTGACTGCAGAGGGCGTTGTTGTACAGTGGAGTGAACCAGCTGGCCAGTGGCAGACACTCTGGAGAGGACAGTCAGAAGAATGCATTGAAGACTATGCAGAGAGCTGTGCTGCTCTGTCCTGGTAAACACACACATTATTTTCTTACACACGATAAACATGATATTCTTTTTATTGTCTTTTAAAGCTGGAAATATAAATAACAAATACAATTAAATTTTTTTTTAATTCTCTAATTTAGAACAATTAAATTCAATTAGATTGAGGAAATACATTTCCTTTTCTTGCCAGGAAGGTTTGTTAATGTTTATTTATATCAGTGGAGTGTAACCTTACCTATATAGAAAAAATGGCTGTTTTGCATGTGACATTTATTGAAGAACACGGGTGTGTGAGATACTTGCTTATACGTATTTGAGTCGTCATTCTGCTCTCTACTTTAGATGATCCAGCAACGTGGGCCGGATTAATGGCTGCTTGTTACACCGAAAACACTTCCTGTTATCTTTCTGGTTCTGCTCCTCGCAGACAAGCGCTGCAGCAGACCCTTATGTCTGTGGTTTCTGAGAAAGGTATGCTCACTGGTGCTCTTTTACTGTCGCCCCATTTGTGTACTTGTCTCTGCGTATTTGACTGTGTAGCTAACACCTTTTTGCGGTTTTGTGTCTCAGTGCGTAGTGTGGATGAAATAGAGCGGCCTCTAGCTCAGGCTCTGGAAGGATGGGTACTACAACAGGCAGTGACTGGTCTCATGCTGGAGGGACAGCTAGAGCAAGCAGAGGTCCTTTGCACACAGGTAGGATATTGGGGACTCACACACACTGTGTGCACACCTCTAACTTTGTCTCCAAAACACTGAGGTACACTGAGCTGAGCTGTCCCTCAGATAGCCATTTCTAATCTTGTCCATTCTGGCAATATATTTAACTCTGCCACCTTTGACACAGTTTTACCTTTATCACAGGTCTTGAATGTGTCCCCTGAGCATGCAGCAGTGATGTTATCACTGAGGCAGGTGCAGTGTCAGCGCCTCCTTATGACTGATGGTGGTACTGTCCTCCCAGAGCCTGTGTTGGAGCAGCTCAGCAGTGCTGTGATGATGAACCCTACCAACCTTGGGGCATGGCATGTAAGCGTTTACATTTACCCGCTTATCCATTTAAAGTACTCCAGCAAGGCTAGAGTGACTAAGTGATGATCTCTTCTTTGATTTCAATTACCAGTATTTTAATTGTAAGTTTGAAAACCGCTAAAAATGGAAACATAGATATTTCAAAAGATAAGACAGCATATTGGAAAAAAAGGTTTTGCTCTCATGCTAAAATTATGTTATTTTTCTCCTCTACTGCCATTTTCTCTTGCTTTCACTGAGACTCTGAACATTCTTTACCTCACTTGAAAACCTCAAATTGCTGAACTTAACATCAAGTAGTTGCTACCAGTAACAGGGTAGCAGCAAAAGCCTTGAACATATTGGCAGTTGGTGCTACCGTGTGACAGTATATATGTGGAGAATGAAAAATATAGCATTTGAGCTTCATTATTAATATTCTAATGAAAATGTTAATATTATGTAGTTATAAGTATTCTTCTAGCCATGTTATCTTTTGATTAGATGAAGATAATGGCATCTTAAAACAGTAATTATGCTTATCCTCTCATATTTTCTCCCCCACCTGTCACTCAGTGAATTCTTGTCTCTGATCCAAATCATCTTCATTCATTTTGTGACTCCTCTGTTCTTCTGCTTCCTTCTGCTCAGTGGCTGGCTGAGGTGTATCGCAGCCAGGGCCTACTGGTTCAGGCGGTCATGGCTTACAGACAGAGTCTCCAGCTGGCCTCGCAGCTTGGCATGCACAGCTGTCAGGTAGCCAGCCTCCTCCGACTAGCCCTGCTAGCTCTCGGGCCTTGTATGGTAAGTATATGTTTGGGATTCAAATCAGGATCTACAATTTTAAGGTGTGAAATTACAGCTATTAAAGCAGGATTGTACTGTAGCAATACAAACAACAAATGTTATATTGCATTATTTAGGGAATAATGTATTTATTTGTTCCAGAGGTAGCATTTTAGCAATAAGGACTCAGTTGTGTTTCATAAAAATTACAAAATTCAATGAATACACACAAAAAGCCAGAGTCGGCTCTTTTTTTACACCCCTGTCAAGTAAGGACAGATTCAAAGTAGAGGAGATAAAAGATTGATGAATCATAGGATGAGCAGCCAAGGCTAAGTGGCTGACAAGACGCTATTGCTAAATAGAGCTTTTTGCTTGTATCCAAAGTTAGTGCATGTGTTACACATGTTGTTTGGAATTAATGTAGCTTGACGTATTACACCTTTACTAGATGTATTTATTTTGTGCAGATTTCTCTTTCCTAGTTTTCTCTGAACCATGTGTGATCTGACTTCTAAGGTGGGTGTCCCAGGAAATGACTGGAAGGACTTGGTGCTGGAAGCTACTACTGAGGTCTTGAAGCTGGACTCATCCCCTGTGGCCCTTCTTTTCCAGGCTCTGCTCCAGTTTGTGACAAAGATGGCTGCTAGGTCGGTGCAGCTCCTTATGCTAAGTTTATTTACGTACATAGAGGTGCAGGTTGCAGTGCTGTTGGTCAGCCCACATAGCCATGCAAATGATTTTATCCCTGTAGATGTTTAATTTAACGGCTTAAGTGATTAAATGAAACATAAGATTCTTAAAACTTCAAATCCATGCTTCCATCTGTCTTTTCAATATATTGGTACTTTTGGAACTGCAAAGCAACATTTTATGTCCTGGTAGTATTATAGCATTCTGTCACCCTCAGAGGACTGCCAGTACGGTTAATTAGAGTACATTCATGAGAATGCTGAGCTGAGCAGATATGCCAACCATGACCTGGCTAAATTCCTTGAGAAATGCTGCAGAAACTTCTGTGCCAAGCATAATCACAGTATCAGGAGCTCTTTTCATTTCATTTCATATTAGTCAATACTGATGGAAGAGAGATAACAGTTACAGTATCAGGCCAGACTGAGGTGGAGCAGGTGGAGACAAGTATCTGGGTGATTTGTGACAGGATAGCAGATAGTAGTTAGACCTGCTATGACGTACGGACAAGGGCCCCAACAAAAAGACAGGAGTCCAAGCTGCAGTTGGACATCAGAGGAATAGCTCATGTCGAGTGTTTTGGAGACAAAGTTGGAGAGGCAAGGCTGAGATACTTTGGACATGGGCTGAGTAGAGATTGTGGATACATTATTGTGGATAATGAACTGCCATGTAGGAGGAAAAGGGGAAGACAATAGAGAAAGTTTATGAATGTAGTGAAGAAGGACATGCAGAGGGTTGGTGTAACAAAGGAGGATGCTGGGGATATGGTAAGATAGAGGCAGATGATCCTCTTTGGTGACCCGTAAAGGAAGCATCCAAAAAAGGAAGAGAAACATTTACATGGGAACAGGCTGCCTAATGGATAGCAATCATGTTATACGTTTGTTCATGTCTGCTGTGTCTTCTATAGGGAAACAAGACGCTTGCTAGAGAGGCTGGTTTACATTCAAGATATACCAGCGACAGTGGTGCAGGTGGCCAGTTGGTATCTCCTGAGACACCTGCATGCCAAAAACGACGAGGAACTCATGAAGGTGAACATGCAGCTACCTCATTCCTGCAGACACCACTTAGGAACATTTGTTTGGGAGAAACGTTTGTGGAAATGGTGACAGCATACACATAGTTAAACTAAAAGTGATTATTCTTGGTCCTTGCCTTTGTAATCGTTTACCACCACTTCTTTTTGCAGGTCCTATTGCAACATGCCAAAATGAACGGAGATCAAAGATTACTGGAGTTTCATTCAGTCCTCAACTCTTCATCCTGAACTTTGCATCCATCTCCTTATGCTTTATGAAATCACATTGCTTAGCAGGTTTATCACCAGACAAAAACCACCACTATCAGTGGGTCTTTAAATAATGGCTTTAATGGCTTTACATGATCTAATCACCTCAGTAAGTTGAAATTATGATTGTCACATATTTCAAAATGTGCTTAAAATGCAGGTACCGCATCCACATTCAAGGCTAAATAAAGACATTTTCTCAATATCTAACGATTGTCTCATCTTGATTACATGTAAACTATAAAAGACAGCAGTGTAAATTAGAATGAGCAGTGACTTTTAAAATTCACATAAAACTTTGTAAACAATATTCAAACATCCCTAAAGTTGAAGAAACAGAAGAAACTTTGAGTCATATGCATTTTTGAGCTTTTTTCTGACACTCTGCCGGATCATATATGTGAATCCATCCGTGTCACTCACTCTCAAACGCTAACTGGACATACATGTTTGCTCATAAGAATACAGATGTTTTGCCCACAGCCCCAGCATGGTGTCGTGATGTGTGGCGACTGCTGCTGCCTGCGTTTGCATAGTGAACACACGTCCAAAGCAGTAGCACCATGCACTACTCCACCCGGGACTGTGCTGGAATGGCTGATGTTCTTAGTCACCAGCTGCTGAAGTTCTGTCTGCACATTGTGTGGAGCCTTTGTAATGCCCACGACTGTCACTCTTTTGGGGTCGAACACACAGTCCTCTTCCAGGCCGCTGGGCACAGCTTTCATCCCACAGTTAGGGGGTACCCAAGCAGTGTCATATCCCTGCGTGCTCCAAGTGTACTGCATAGGATGGTTGTCCTTGTCAATGCGTTTGACACGGCCAACACGCACGTGTAACTTGAGGACCACACGGTCTGCAGGGCTGTTGTTCAATGGATAACGTTCTGCCTTTTTCTTATCACGGCTGACGTACACACCCTTTCCTAGCATGCCCCCCTGCGACTGCTGAAAGCCACTGGCAAGGATGAGACGTGCATTGGCAATGCTGGTACCATGGTACATGGTGTAGACACCCTTATCTTTCGGTGCCTGTGAGGCTGTCAGCTCCACACTGGGAGACTCATCATCATAGGTAACCTCCCATCCAAAGAACTGTAGCGACATCCTGCTTCACAAATGGCTGCTGTTTAAGCCCTGCAAAGACCAGAAACCATGTAAGGCATGAACATTAATGCCAGTAACTTATAACAAATTCAGGAGAGGTTCGGGGCATACAGTTTATTGCACATAGCTCAGGACTTTGACCTCAGTGAATCAGATTGGGTCAAATGTTAATTGTGACAACGGCAACTGCATTGTTAGCTGTACAGATTTCAATATATAAGTCTACGTGACAAGAGAAGTACCTCGTTTATGTCAAAAAGTAGTCTATATTGAGAAAAAATAGCTGAAAACCCCCAAACCTTGACTGTAAGACAGCTGCTTAAAGTCAAATCTACAGTTAAAGTTACATAATGTATCCTAATATTGTAAACCATACTGTATAATATAGCGAATTTGGTAGTACTGAGTATTTAGATGCCCAGAAAAGAACTAACATTATATGCAGAAATCAAACAATATTTGGCTAAATTAGCGTTAGCCGGTTTTTATCCAACACAGTAGGACTCTAAGGTTTGTCATAAAAACTGAGTACCGATTACTCGCGATAAATACAACGAAATATCTGTACCTTGTGTCGTTTAGGCTGATTGAAGTTCACGAAGTTAAAAGTTAAAGCCTTTTGTGAAGAGCCGTCTGTTCTCTTTCACTTCCACTTTCTGTTCAGGTTTATAATGAGAATCTCCTCCCTTTAACTTTCAGTTTCCTATCAGATGTTCTGCCATGTAGGGTCTCAAAGTCACGCCCTACACTGGCCGGTTAGCTCAGTTGGTTAGAGCGTGGTGCTAATAACGCCAAGGTCGCGGGTTCGATCCCCGTACGGGCCACGAACTTTTTCACGTGTATTGTACTCGTAATTGTTCAAAGTGCTTTTAACAATGATGTTTTTTTTAAGCTATGTTATCAGTTAAACAGTTAGGCTCGAGTACAAATTACTTTTGCATACTGAGTCTTTGTAGAGCCACTTTTTTGTTGCCAAGTTTGGGGGGAAAAACAACAATATTGATACCAACACTGGTATTGGTTTTGGACTGATACTAGTGTGATTGGATCGATAGGATAAGATACCGTTATAGGTTTAGTATCGGCCCCAGTGCTTACTTGGTATCCAAATATTGCAGCACTACTCCCGGAGCAGCATAAACTGGATCTAGCTAGAATACAAAGTGAAGTGGGTGCGTTATTACGTAAATGAGCAAAAAGACAGGTACATCATTATCACTACATTAAGAAACATATGCCACAGAGCCCAGGAGTCTGACAGCTTCATTAAACAGTATCTGCAAAACACCAGCCTGAATTAATGTCAGCACTAAAAATGCGACCGTATTAAGGAGAGGGAATGAAACAGTACAGCATACTACTGCAATATTATATCAATACAGGGACACCAAGAGGGCCCATCTCATGCACCACCATCCTGATATAATTTTAACCAAGTACAGTTTCATTAAATCAGCTCACCTGAAAAACCACCCAACAGTGCACACACTTAGCTCAACAAAGTATCTGATAATTCAGAGCAAACTAATAGCACAGTCACAATGCTGTTGTTGTGTTGCGCACACGATTACTTTTTATCTCAAGGCAATTTCACAGGCCGCCAAATAGTAGGCAACCGTTCTGCAAACAGTCACAGTCTGACTTGGGCTGGCTGCAATCACAGATTGTCAAAGGTTTGCCAATAATTGCTGTCTAATTTATAAATGCAGCCACATTTCCAAACATGTTACTGGTTATATTCTTGTAGAGCAGGAAGCTTGCCGAGTGCAAATGTAATAGTTAAATGTGAATTTCTGTCTTTAGACGGCAACACTTTATTATCAGAAACAGATTGCATGTTATTTCCAACTAGACCACATTTAATTTCAGACTGATGAAATTGATTCTGTCTTATGAAAAAAGAAAAATATCTGGGACCATCTTTAATCAGTGTGAAGGAAGCGTGAGGGTGGCTGTGGCTACATTGTAGCTTACCATCACCAGTGTGTGAATGTGTGTGTGAATGGGTGGATGACAGGTTGTGTAAAGCGCTTTGGGGTCCTTAGGGACTAGAAAAGCGCTATACAAATACAGGCCATTTACCTTTGAAAAACAGGTTTTTTTTTATTATCTTGAAATGACGATTTCCCCCCACGTCTTCAGCTTTGCCTATCGGCCACAGCTTCCAAGACTATCTCTTAGTGACACACAAATGGGAAATTACTTAAACTTAAAATATTCAATTCAATTAAATTTTATTTATACAGCACCAAATCACAACAACAGTCACCTCAAGTCGCTTTATATTGTAAGTTGAAAACTCTACAATAATACATACAGAGAAAAACCCAACAACCACACGACCCCATATAAGCAAACACTTTAGCCACAGTGGGAAGGAAAAACTCCCTTTTAATAGGAAGAAACCTCTGGCAGAATCTCGCTCAGGGAGGGCGGCCATCTGCTGCAAACTTTTGGGGTGAGAGAAGGAAGGCAGGATAAAAGACATGCTGTGGAAGAGAGCCAATATGTCTGTTCTAGTTCTTATTCTTAGAAGTCATCAGTTTATGGACTTTGATATGACAACAATGATATTTATTGTAATTCTTCTTTTATTTTGGTAAATACAGCAGATCACCTTTCTTGTTTCCATATAACAATAGCATGAATAAAAATCTAATAATCGAAGAGTGATACAGTCGGGATACGAAATTAACGTTTTAATAAAGTAAACAAGATACATCCAGCATTAACTATTGGAAAATATTGCACCAGCTGTGTCAGCTTGTCTGCTGTTGGCCCTGCTATGACACATTGGTTGATAAACAGGCACATGGACATCGCCTATCCAGTTTTTTCTACCTTACTGGACTGTCATGGTCTTCCTGGACAGAAGTGCTTGGACATAAGAATGCAGAGGTTCTGCCCACACTTCCAGCACTGTTGCTTGATATGTTGGGCGCCCTGCTGTGTCTTTCTCTTGCAAAGGGGACACACATCAGCAGAATCACCATCTCCTCTTCCAGACTTTTTGGATGTTTTTGCAAGAAGCTCCTGAAGCTCTGTCCTTATGGTATCTGGTGCATTTGCAATGGCCACCACAGTCACTCTTTTGGGATCAAACACACAATCTTCCTCCATGCCACTTTTCACAGATATCATGCCACATTTGGGGGGCACCCAGGCAGTGTCGTAGCCATGTGTGTGCCATGTGAGCTGCATAGGATGGTTGTCCTTGTCAATACGTTTGACGCGGCCAACGCGCACACGCAGCTCGAGAACCACACGGTTTGAAGAGCTGCTGTTCTTTGGATAACTGGCTGCTTTTTTCTTATCACGGCTGACATAGACACCCCTTCCCAGCATGCCACTTGATGATTGTTTAAAGCCATTTGCAATAATGAGACGTGCACTGGCAACGCTGGTCCCATGGTACATAGTGTAGACTCCCCGGTTCTGAGGTCTCTGCGACGGCTCTAGCAACACACCAGTATAAGAGGCACCATCGTCTACCACCTCCCAGCCATAGAATTGCACAGACATCCTGATATGAGAATGGCCTGCAGAGGATGACGAAGATTTGCAGCTGTGAAACACAAGAATGCAATAATTTGTATATTTTGATGAGCAAGAAGAAGAAGGAAAAATCATTTTCACTACTAATAACTACGCTCACTACTAGTAACTCACTGCTAACTAACTACTAATAACTAAAGATGACAGCATGAACATAAAACACTTTCAGAACTACCATTTCCTGAATGTTTCTCATTTTTCATGTTCACGTTCACATTCACATACTGTACACCTGTGCAATTATTTCTCACTTTTAATGTGTCCTCTTCATCCTTTGTTTCTTTTTGTGTATATTTAAAGACTATCTTGCTGTATTTCTTTTATAGCTTTTCGTACCATAGCTTGCTCTTCCCAGTGTACTTCATTCCTTCTTCATATTCTTAGACTAAATCTCCCGTGTGAGCGTAGCTTTCTTCTACAGCATAATTATGTACCCCCATGTAGAAAAAGGCTGTCTCATAACTACTTTATCAATGTAGCTCAAGGCTGATTAACGTTAAAAACGTGAACCTTACCGTAAATACGGAGAAGTTTTGTCTGTTTGTGTCCTTTAACTTTCTGATCAGTAGGTTTCGTTTACGGTGTTTGATTACGTCACTCAATGGTATGTGTTTTTTACCGTCAGGGCTAGGCCGGTTAGCTCAGTTGGTTAGAGCGTGGTGCTAATAACGCCAAGGTCGCGGGTTCGATCCCCGTACGGGCCACGGACTTTTTGTTTCTTTTGTTATCCTTCAGGTTTCAGACTGCTGAAAGATTGAGGCCTTCACTGACTGATTACCGACGCAACATAATCAATTCATATGAACTCCTGATTATTGGCCGAGCAGAATAACAAAAATCGATAAGTTACTGTCTCATCATGGTTGCTTTTAACATTATTTTAATATCTGTTAGGTCACACCATTATAGATTAATAAAGGAGTGTTGCAGGGTAACGTAAGAGCACAATGAAGTGAACAACATCACGACTAGCCAAACGTATCACGTGGCCCACCAATGCCCCTGCGTCCACCTCCTTCTCGAGATGTGTGTGGCCGAAATAGCTCAGTTGGGAGAGCGTTAGACTGAAGATCTAAAGGTCCCTGGTTCGATCCCGGGTTTCGGCAGTGTTTTGTATATGCCCCCCAACACCATCACGAGATCAAAAATCTAAAAAAAATTATACGATAAACGGAAGTACTCCTGCAGTTGAGGAGGTCTGTAAGATGAAAGTGACTGACATCTGTTTACAGAAACATACAGGTATTTATATATTTAAAAAATACCTCATTTATTAGATAATACTAAAATAATATTCAAAACACAAGTTTATCAGTGTGATATCATTTAAGTACAATGGTATTTAAAGGTTTTACAGTCAAAACATTGCAAAGTTAAAAATGTAGTGAGTTGTGAAAAGGTAGGTATCTTACTGTGAATAGCAGCTCTTTGTGATTTGCTAATATACAGTACTTACTGGATCCTTTACCTGGTTTTTAAAGAGCAGGTAGATTAAATACAGTTAAAACAGCATTGTTTTTTTATTTTTAAAGATGAATGTAGTAACACCCAGAGGGTTTTACTTCCAAGCCTTTGATCCAAGCTTCTGCTTCAGGATAGGTGTGACAAGAAAAAACAAGTTCCTCTTCAGCGTATGTCACTAGTACTTGAGCACCTTGCTGCGGATGTGGCTGATATCCTTCTCAAGCTTCTCCTTGTCAAGGCGAGATTTGATGTCACATATCTGACTCAGTGATTCAATTGCATCATGCACAGACTGGAACCCTATTCAAAGAGAGGCAGGGTGCATAAATCATCACTGAACATAAAGCATCTGAGGTGAAAATAATTCAGGTCATTGTTGCTGGATGAGGGATGTGCTATGATGGTACTGGAAGGACTTTCCTCCTGTGGGCTCATAACATTAAGTCTTTAAAAACCGTCCTAGTTCTAATTTTGCATTCAACCTGTCATATTTGTGTTTTACTTTTGATTTATTGACATCCTTCATCTTGCTCTGTCTCTTGTCCCTGTGGTCTCCCCCCTATTCTATGCTTAATTGCTCCCAATCATTACTTATATTTTTAATACCTAGTTAATTATGTAATAGTACATAGAGCTGATGCATTTTTATTACAGAATGTATTCTAGGAAGTAACAGACTGTGGGGTTGAAAGGCTCCCTTTGAGATATTAAGTATCTTCTCTTTCCAGCTCCATAACTCAATGTCTTTCTTGCCACGAATATTTACAACTCTCATCAATTATGCATTTATTCTCTCATACCATCTCCTTCTTTCTTTTCATCCCACACTTAAAATAGCACAGTGGATGAATGGCTCTGGAGTGCTGTTAGCAGTGGCTGAGTAGTGATTCATAGATCAGTTTACCCATGGTCTTATTTACCAAGGGAAGTTTGGGCACTTTTCTATATGTCTGCTCTTTAATAAGAGCTGTGGAGTGAGAGAGACTGTCAGGAAGGAAGGCAGATGTGAGATCTAGTGTCAGGCATCCTGGGAAATGAGATGAGGATGGATGTCAACAGCAGCATGATAGGGAGACGAGCTAGAGTATTTGGCAGGCTAGTTGACTGCCTATTCCTGTGGATTGGCTCGCAGCATACTAGCTGTGTTGTAACTACATATGTGCAGGATAAGATCCTTTATACTACTGTTGTACAGCCAATTATTAGACCACATGATGAGCTGGAAAGCATCCGAGCTGAACTCCCGTTTAACATATCAACACCAAGTCAGTGACTACTGTAATTAAAGGAAACAATAAACATCTCATTTGTGGTAAAAAATAAATGTTGGCTGCCTGGTGGGGTTAATCGCTTATATTCATTTTACGATTACTTATTATAAGTATTTTTCTCTTTTCCTTTCTTTCTATTTTTCAGACTCTTGTGAATTGCTCTCGCATGTCCATTATTTTCCTTGACGTGTATGGTGAAGAACATGCAGTACATGTGTGTTTGCTCTCTGATGACAGCAAGTTACCAGCAGTGATCACCCACCTTTGTGGTACTGCTGTTTGAGCAGCTGCAGCTCTTGATGAAGGTTGTTCTCCACTAAGGTTATTCTTCTGCTAAGTTTGTCTTCTGAGCATTTCAGCTGATCATGCCGACTGCGGTCAGCCTGGTTCTGCTGGATGTCAAACTTCTCCACACGTGCCTCCAGGGCAAGCAGGCGGTCAGCCAATCTAGACTCCGCCCCTAACTAAGCACAGCATACACATGAAAATTCAGTTTTTAAACTTGGCGGAGCGTAGTTATATCATTTTCATACTATAGTCCACAACATCTAAAATTAATAAATAAATCATAGCAGAGGTGGGAAGTAATTAAGTAACAAAGTACAAATACTTTGTTACTGTACTTAAATAGAGTAAACAGTGTACTGTCACTGCAGTGGATGGAAATCAGCCAGGACAACTCATGAAACACGTCCTGACATCTGGTTGAATTCAGTTGTGTCCATCCACAAAGAGCAGCATTTCAGCGGATCATAGACTACTGGAGCTCTCAATAGGTGAGTTGTGATTGTTTTCCCACACACTGAACCTACCTTTAACCTCTTGCTTACTAATTTTCCTGTTTAGAGGCAAAGTCACCCTCTACAATCTAGGCAACAGAAAATAGAGCTATTTTTTATTTTCCCTTTTTTCTCTGCTCATGTTCTACTTACCTGATTCAAGCTGAGTACCTTTGTTTAGAAAAATTCAACTTACTTCAACTTCACCTTTTACTGGAGTATTTTTCAGCACTGGTGTCTGTACTTCTACTTAAGTACAGAATGTCTGTTTACCAAAAGTGTGCCACACCATTGCACCACCAGCACCACCCTGAACCACTGATACGAGACAGGATGGATCCATGATTTATGGGGAAGAATTTGGTGTATACAACACGAATCATATATCCATCCTGTCTCGTATCAGTGGTTCAGGGTGGTGGTGGTGCAATGTTGTGACACACTTTTGGCCCCTTTGAGAGACTCACCAGACCACACAACATTTTTTCCATCTCCTATTGTCTGCTTTTAGTGAGTTGTGCAAAGTGTAGCCTCAATTTCCTGTTCACTGACAACCACACCACGTTCAAAGTCAGCTGAATCACCTTTCTTCCCCATTCTCATGCAGGTCATCTTGACCATGTCAATATACCTAAATATGTAGAATTGAACATGTGTACTTAATGAAGTTTTCAGTGAGTGTACATGTCAAACATTTTTAAACCATTATGTATATTGTACCATTTTGTCTTGTAATAGTGAAACCAGCTCCTGGTTGTCCTCGGCATGTGACTGGAGAGAGCTCTTGAGCTGTTGTTCTGTCCAGGTCCTCAATTTTGCTGTTTGCTCCTTGCCCTCGTCAAGCTCTCCTGTCATTCTGCAAAGACACAAGGAATACAAAGTGAACTGTAATAGCTTTACTTCTTTACATTTAGGTAAAGATTTTTCATTTCATAAATGTCTTAGGATCTAAAAGTTTACACAGTCTTGCAACTTTCAAGGACATATCAGTTCTTTTCTGCTAGTTTAGCCCTACAGGAAATAAAGTTTGTGTCTATTTAGAAAACCAATGCTTTATTGGCACTTCCACTTCTACTAAATAGCTTTCAAGTAAAAATGTGTGATTGTGTGATTGAGAATGAAAGTACTAAATTAATAATTTGTAACCCGTAAGTTTACTATAAAAGGAACATGCTTTAGGTTTAGCTGTTAAAAAGTCAGTGTTCATAATTTCACAGTCTGGTAATCAGACGTGAGATTTCATCAGCAACAGTGCTTCTTGTTTTGCTTAATGTCACGTCAAGCTCACCACTGAGAAATACCAAAACAGCAGTGTGAAAAACAGTGGTGGGGAATTTTGTGCTCTGTAGCTCTGAATGCTGTATTTGTATTTGGACCATATGAATATTTCTCTCTTTGTAATATCTTTAATATATTTGATGAACAGTACTGAAATGTTTCTGATGGAAGCTGCAACCAAACTGAATGAAATATTGTGTGGACTGTGTAAAACTATCGGACTCAAAAAGTACCTCGAGACCTTCTTTAGTCTTATTCCTCTTGTCTAAAGTGTCCTTGAGACAATCAGTAGACACTCGCCTGTGTGTCACTGCTGCAAATCATTTTTTCTGTACAGGTGTCACAATACTGCACTCCGTTATCATTCCAGCTGCCTAATGCAGTTCACGCTGACACTAGACAACATGACAGTTGGCTTGGCTCTTGTTAGATAAGTTTTCAGAATGCACTTGTCTGCACATATTTGAAAGTCAGCTTGTAAATGTAAAGGGGCAGTCTGTGATGCCCTTTAATTTGAAGTCCTTGTGGCCTTGTCTGGCATATTTATTTAATTTCAAATGTTTTTTCTGTTATATCTGCAGACATGGTCTCTAGTGCCCAACTGTCCCTGCATCGCCACCTCCAGCGGACACTGGATCTCATCACTTAAAAAACAAAGGTCATCCTGACTGACTACCTTTTTGAGACTAATGAGGCCTTTAATGACTAAACTGCATCTAAGAAAATCTCCCAGCAAGTGTGGCTCAGTATAGTCATACATGAGACAGTCAGAACAAAAAGAACCAATGACACCCAGGATTCAAAATCCAATAAACTCTCTTTGTAGACTGAACATTAATAAAAAAAAAAAAAAATCTTTCTGACATCAGCAGTGCCTACTTTCAAAAAATGACCTGGCCACTTAAAAACAAAAAAACAAATTAGGTTGAGTAGCGTGTAGACAACATCACTCGGTATGTTTCATCTTTTCCAGCTCTATCCATCAATGGTCAAGCACAACCTAGGTGGGTGGATGGATATATAATATATTAAATCTATAATCCAAATAAAATAAAGGAAGCCTCTTTTTTTTGGGTGCTTGTTTTCAACATTATTATTGTGATGCATTTCAGAAACACAAAAATCGCCTATTTTTATCTGTTCTTTTGGCTCTAATATGATCAGTGGGCTGCTTTCCATTGCAGGTACAACATTATTAAATAGAACATATCTATCATTCACGTCTCTCTGTTTCTAAAATGTTTATATATTGCTTCCAGCTGACATTATTTCTCAGATGGAATAGTAAACGGACAACAAGCTTTCACCATTATTGTGCCTCCTGCATTAATATTTCAGGGTGAATGTGGCTTGGGAATGTGTAGCCCTGGAGCAGCTGTAACTATAGTTGGGAATGGTTGTAGGTAAGAATTTATGTTGGTGTTTTGAGGAACACTATTAAACAGCAAATCAACTAAGAAAGTTGTCAACTTTTCACAGTAGCTGCCAGAAAATGCATGATCAGCAGCTAAATTCATGGAATGACCTGGTGCAGTGTTGGGTGTCTCCAGGAATCCTTAGTACCACAACATTAGGTTTGTTGCATGATTAACAGTCTTACTTGTCTTCTAATAGCTTAACTTGTCTACGCAGATCAGACATCGAGTTTTTTAGGTCCTTAGAAGACTTTGTCAGTGAGGCCTCCAGTCTTCTAAGCTCAACATGAATCTGGTGACAAGAAAACACACAAACATAATCGTCAGCTTTGTTTCTGACCTTTACCCTTTTGTGTTTTCGGCTTTGCTGAGCAGACTGTGCTATGCACCACTCCTGTGGCCACTCATGACTGAGAGTTACACCGGTGACCCACTTTGTATGCGTTTTCAATTATTTTTATGGTAGGCGCTTGACCACTGGCCCACAGCTAATGTGCTGTCATCACAGTGATTTACCACCCCATGCTACCAACACAACTGAAGGCTGGCTGAATCAGCGAGAGTGTTGAAGGCACTTTTGATTGCTTTAGGTCAAGTAAAAAGCATTATAATATGTGACATACTTATCGTAATCCAGGGTTTTCATATTTTCTATAATGCTGACCTTGTCAAAAAAAAAAAAAGGTAGGGTTTGGGCGGGAGGTGGGGGTGGGGTGAAAGCTTTTTTATGACGACCTTGACATCCCATTTGAATTTATTTCCCATCTCATTTCTTTCTTTCAAACTCTGGTTATGACTGAGCCTCTGAGTTTGTTTGATAAGGTCAAACTCACTCAGCAGCAGTAAGCTCCAAATGTCATCCCATCACAGCTCAGCTAGCCATCCTCTCTCGGATAAACAGCAAAATATACTCACTGGGCCACTTTGTTAGGTACACCTGTTTAACTGCTTGTTAACTTACTGGATTTAAGTATGTGGATGTGGTCAAGATGACGAGCTGAAACTAAATATTTTGGATGAAAGGTTATTTAAGCGACTTTGAACATGATATGATTGCTAGTGCCAGGTTGGCCTGGTTGTTTAAGAAACTGCTGATCTACTGGGATTTTCCTGCACAACCTTCTCTAGGGTTAGGGTTAAGATGACCTGAAAAGAAGAAAATATCCAATGAGTGGAAGTTCTTAGGGTGACAATGGCTTGTTGATGCTAAGCGTCAGAGGAGAATGGTCTAAAAGCTTCAGGCTGCTGAGAAAGCAACCTGAAGTAAAATAACCACTTTCTATATCCAAGATATCCAGAAGTTCATCTCTGAACATAGGACATGAAAAATTAAAGCAGATGGGCTACAGCAGCAGAAGACCACAAAATGTACCTCTCCAGTTACAATTTGCCTGGACTCACTAAAACTGCACAACTGAAGATGTTGCCTGGTCTGATGAACCTGCAATTGCTGTATTCAAAAGTTAGGGTCATCATTTGGCGCAAACAGGATGAAAGGATGGATCTGTCCCGCCTTGTATCAGCAGTTCAGACTGCTGGTGATGATGGTGTGATGATGAGTATTTTCTTGTTTGCTTTGGGCCTCTTAGTACCAGATGAGTATTGTTTGGACACCACAGCCTATGCGAATATTGGCCTCCACAGTCAGGAGAGCACCTTTTGTATGTGGCAGAATAAGAGATTCAAAGCATGGATGCGCAGCTGACATATCTGTAGCAATCGTGAAATACTATCATGTCAATATGGACCAAATTCTCCAAGGAGGTTTTCTTGCACCTTGCTTAATCTATGCCACAAAAAATTCAGGCACCTCTGAAGTCAAAAGGAGGCCCAACCCAGTACTAGCAAGGTGTACCTAATAAAGTGTACAGTGCAGATAAATACTATTCATATTACCAGATTATGATCCTTTCAATGCATCAAGCTTTCAAATAAACGCAACCTCTCTCTACAAATGTAAAAAAATAATAATGACAATAACAAAACAGTACATTATCCTTTAGTTTGGGAACAGAGAATTCAAATGAATGAATGAATATTGTGTTGAGCGTGTGTTTAGATAGAGGAGATGCAAGGGGTAATGATCATGAATGCCAGTTCATGCCAGTATGCTATCATACTGGAGAATAATGCTTTTGATGGCATCAATGTCACAGAGATAAAAAAAAAAGAACCTAAATATGGCAAATACGTGTTACAATATTAACTTATGACTTGTGAAAACTCTCATTGGGGCACTGGTGTAGTAGCTGATTTGCACACAGTGCAAAGTTTTGCTCAACTGCTCTCGCAACTCCTTTTCTGCTAAACCCTTGTCAGCATGCATACGTTTTTTCCCCACCTTGTCCTCCAGCTCTTTGAGCTGTCCATTCACAGCTTCGCTGAGCTCTCGAACCTCCCTCTGCAGTCTGATCACCTGCTGCTCTCTGAAGCTCACGTCAGCGCTCAGCTTGGCAATGCTGGAATCACACCTGCGATAATAGGTGGGGAAGAACAGAGAGCTGGTGAGAGACCACTGAATGAGAAAAATGGGATTGAAGGGAGTTTGGGGAAGGTGTGAAGACAGAGGGATGAGCAAAAGACTAGAAAAAAAAAAGTTGTATAATAGAATCACAAAATTAGAATGAAAAAATGTTACACTGCTGTTATCAATTTGCAAAGCAAGATCATGAAATAAATAAGAAGAAGAGGCTCTGGTAAAACCTTAGCAGTGAGGATGGTTACTCTGAACAGATTTCAGTGGTCACTTGTTTGCATCTACTAATGACTCACTGGTACAAAGACGCTCCCACCCACCCAAAAAATAACTATGAGAATAAATTAACCCTCTCAAGGCAGACGTTGCCGATTTGCAACAGTTAAAAACTAACAACCTGATTACCCCACATACATATTTTATGAGTTTTTTTTTACTCAGAAAACTTAATTTGAACCTGAGAGGGTTAAGTGAGAAATCTGTTTATCACCAAAAGCAATTAGGACGTTGCAAAAACACAACTTACAGCCTCTGACTTGGAAAATGTTGCTTTTAGCAAACTTTGAATTCAGTTGAAGCGATAAGTATCAACTGCAGCAACTCTTTTAATCAGCATGGCAGTACAGCTTCCTTCCTTTCATTGCTTGGTTCAAGATGTCAGCCTGTTAAGGCTTTCTCTTACGGCTTTATTGGGCCTGCCTGTGTGAGTGCGTGTCTTTAAAATATTTGTGATAAACGATTGGTCTGAAATTTGAGTTTTTCCCTGGAGACCAGTCCAGTGCTTCTCTTAATGGCTTCACTGACCAGTGCCAACCAACACAAAAACCACTGGCCCTTAGCTTACTTGATTAATTATGAACAACATGAAAGAGGCTATCACACTGACCACTTGTTTTTCTTCTTCTCTCTTTATTGGACCCTGCAT
The DNA here is from genome assembly GCF_057381915.1 of Diplotaxodon limnothrissa. Taxonomy (NCBI): domain Eukaryota; kingdom Metazoa; phylum Chordata; class Actinopteri; order Cichliformes; family Cichlidae; genus Diplotaxodon; species Diplotaxodon limnothrissa. The sequence goes on from NC_140607.1 coordinate 17,118,714, forward strand.
CAGCCCCATTTCCACCCCCTGAAATCTCACTGATATGCCTGCTTTGTAAATGACATATCTTTGTCTTCTATCTCTTTACACATGAAATGCACTGATCAGTGGATGCCAGAAGTGTTAGAAATAATTAGGTCTAGGCAACTACACATCAAAAGGCCAATCACAATGTATGTGAGATGGCAGACACTTTTCAGCAATCCAGTGCAGTAAGTGTGATGTGCACAGAATCACAGAATAATGAGCAAGTGCTAATCAGCATCTAAAGTGCATTTAAACCTGGGAACCTCACCCAGGTGGGAACAAAATAATTGCATCTGTGCATGTCTGTGTGTATGCCAGGACTGATTTGAGGTCGTGCAATGGCGAAGAGTTGCTAGACAGAATGAAGGCTAAACAATTTCACTCCATTAGGGAGTGAGAAAAACACGCAGGGTATCAGCGAGGAACGTCAGATCACTCCAGTCAATTGAAATAATGCCTTCTTGTTTCCTTCACTTGCTGTTCAGTTTTTTTCTCAGCATTTGAAAGCAATGTCTGACTCAGGACTCACACAGTGCCTACCTGGCTACTCTTCCTCTCAGGTCTCCGACGCCAGCTGTGTTTTTCTGGTCCATGTTTTGAACAGCGTGTGCCACTCCAGAGGTGACAGAGTCCCGCTGGGCCATCTCTTTCTCTAATTCCTTTACCCAGAACAAAGACAGCATGTTTCACATTTGTTAAAAAAAAGATGTGACTGTTTTCCCAGCAAATTAAGTGAAAAAACAGATGAGGAAGTACATGATTTGTTTGGAAAGTACCAGCAGGAAGCTTCAGATTTGAACTAATTATGCAGCATTCAATGCCATCAAGATAAACATTAAATGCAAACGACACGTGCTTCGCTACAAAAGCTCACTTAAAACTGGCAGAATTTCATCAGTGCACTTGCATGACTGATTGCTGTATAGGCTGCATGTGTAAAATAACCTCAAATCAAATGGATTACTCTCTGGCATTATCATGAAAGCAAACAGTGTGACTGTGTGATGTGGCTTACATTTGATTTTGCAAAGTATTCAGTCCTTTACTTAGTTGATTGCTTCTTGATTTGCAGGATTAATTAGTTTGTTGGCATTCATGTAATATTTCAAACGATGATAGCCTCTAATCATGCTAATGGCCCATTTGGTATACACTAATGAAGCTGAATGTTTCATTCCGGTGCCCTACTTCTGTAAGGCAGCTTTCAGAGAGTGGTTTGATGTTCTGCTCAGTGAAAGATGACTCCAAACACCCTCACACTTGTTCCGCGAGACTAAGATCCATGTACTCTTTTGCAGTTCTTCTGCTTGACTGTCAGGAGAATAGCTGTTAGAATTTAAACGCATAACTTGAGAGTATTTAGTTAACCACATACTGTGCACATGATCACTTTATGCTTATACAGACAAAATGTGCATGAGCTGATGATGGCGAGAAGTCAAGTAGGCTTTATTTGAGCACTGCACCATTCTATCAGGTGTAATCAAATCAGCTGGGAGTTTGTGGGCATGAGTTGGCGTGGGTGTGCTGCACATCAAACAATACAAGGAGAAGAGAACAGCCAGAAAAGGAGACAATCAGCACATATGCTTGACTTCACCCACCTAAAAGACGTACAGCATATTCCACACAAAACAAGAAAAAGACTTACACAATACTTTAATACCTAAACATGCATGCAACAGCACTTTTCACAACTTACTTCCACCACCTTGCATACCTGTATGCCCATGCTGAGTTGTTTAACAATACGTGTAATGGTGAGTATGTGATTCTCCAACAGCTTACGGGACAGTGCCTCAATTTGGACAGAGCCATGGCTGGACTGCAGACCAGCTGTCACCTCCTCTTTGATTCTGAGAGCTTGTTCTAGCAGCACAGCTAGCGGCCTATCCTGACTCCTCAAACGACCTTCCAAGACATCTGGCCTTAATCAGGAAGTAAACAAAAAAATATCAAGCTTATAATGTTTTAGAAGCTCTTTGTTGGGGTTTTTAGTATTTAGAAGATGCAAAAACATGTGTTGCAAATATTGCAAAGTCATGTTGAAGAAGAAAAAAGTCATTTTAAAGTGCAATTCTACAAAGAGTTGATCTACTAAGAGAGAGAATGTAGATGGATTGAAATGTTGTACATTGGTTTTCATGCCCTTGGGTTCTGTCTTCATGTCCCTGTGTATGCTGTGTCGGACCTGTCTGAGGCTGTTGTGGATTAAGGATTAATTTTATCAGTTTGATTCACAGCGGTGTCGAAAGGTTCACAACCTTAATTCAATCCCATCAGCGAGCGGTCGACGTACATCTTATTCACCTCTTAAGCGCAGATCAGATTTTAAACTGAATTAGCAACCCACACAAATTGAAAGTGAAAAGTAAATGACTGCAATATACTGAATGTATGCACTGAATACGGATATGTGAATGAGAAAGGTTACCTTGTGTGACTCTGTGTGTCAGACTGATGATGAGACATCCTTATTGTCTACAAAGAGATATGTATTAAATATATTAGTGTGATAGTTTCCACTCAAATATCCTCCTTATCATTCTTTTTGTTAAAATAAGCATATTATATATTCTATCTCTCACTGGGAGCATCACGAGACATTTTGAACATTTTGGATAAAGACGTTAAACAAATGTTGCTATTTTTTTATTTGTCATATAAGAATACTCACAGGTCTGTGCTGTTCTTCAGCCAGCTTTAGAGATTATGTGTTTGTGTTGTCACTTGGTAACTGTGGTCTCCTTTCATGGGGGTGTGCCTGCCTGCCAGTGTGAACAGTCTTGCAAAAAAAAAAAAAAGCATTGTCTATGTGGCGAGGCAGTTTAACTCTGCAAAATATTTGATGACCAGAAAGCGTGAAACATAGTTGTAATTCGTAGAAATGTTGCTGAGAAACTGGTCAGCCTTCTTAGCAGCAGTTCTCGTGACAACATACCTCAAAACACCAGCTTTTAAAAAAGCGGTTATTGAGATAACCTAATACCTTTTTCAATTTTTTGCTGTTATTTTTCATCCCAACTTTGATAGTTTGTATTGCCTTCAAATATTGCATTTGACACTCCAGTTCCCTGGAGTTTGTCTTACTGTATTATGCTAATAGTTTAAAATACAGTTTAATCCAGGCTCTTTGCACTGGACCACGAAAGTGCATCATTAAAGCTCCTCTCTATTAGTCCTACAAGCCAGAAAATGCTTATCGTGGAGAGCTTTAAATAAAGCTTAGGGTGGGCAATGACTGTACAAATACAAATGCTCTGTAATTTAATTAAAATCCAGAGTCACTAAATCCCTTTATTACACTGATAAAAGTAAGACAGACTCCCCCATGGATCGTTTGGATTTGCTTGTTCCTGTGGGAACAAGGGTGGCAGACATGTTTTTTGATTGGAAACACTTCAAATTAAATAAAAAAGCAAGCTCAATCCTGTGTGGCTTCTTCGGTGAAGAACTTAACCTTAATTTATTGAGGCTACCAACAACGAGGAACCGCTTGTACCAGATAGGTCAGGTTCTAGACTGAGCCTGTGAAACACAACATGTGATTATTTGTACAAGGCATACTCAACTCAATTTAAAGGCTTGACCCAACCCTAAGTATTTGGATTCAGGTGAACAGATCGGATCTCTGCTTCGTTTAATCACAGGATACACAGTGTTTCAAGTGTGGTAGTGGCTCTGAATTAGATGTAGTTATACTCATGAAAGAAAATATTTCATGTCTATGTATCTCTCTCCCTCTCTGTTACACACACACAGTGGATTAGTCTCTTATCAATGGGATCAAGGTCATTAAGAGGAAAGGCCTTCTCAGAGCAGACTCATCAGTTTTCCATGGAAGCCCTATAGAAAAGCCTGGGAGCCGAAAGGGACAGTTTGGCTTACACCACGATTTACTTAACTTAAAGAGACGTTGAGAGCATTTCACCATCCTGTTAGCTGTAAATGAAAATGGTTCATTTTGGGAGATGACAGAAATTTCAAGCAAAGAGAACCTGAATCTCTAATCCATCCCCGAATTCATGGCACAGCACCAAAGACTGATGATAATTTTCTGATTAATCCGTGTTCTTCATTCTTACTGTCTCTGTGTGTTTGTTTCTAAGAGAGAGAGGACACAGTGTTAAACAGGAGGGCAGAGAACAGCCAGCACTGAAACAAGGGCCGGGGGGTGGGAGACGTAATGAGTTATTATACATCAGCGCAGCAACTAAAGAGAGAGCTGAGAGAGGGGAGGCTGCTCAGTGATGCCTGCTCGCTGCTGCACGTGGGTGATAACATTCAGTGAAACATATCCAGACTTGCTTAAACAGCGCGAGACCATCCATGTGACAAAGGGGACATCAAGTCTCTGTCTGCACAGCTTTCACAAGGTCAAAAAAGTGGAGGGTTAAAAAAAATGCACGTATGATAAAGTACTGAAATACAAAGATATAAACTCAGATGGGAATGACATGGGACCCACAATTAAATTATAAACATCTCCACGAGGCACTGTGGGGTACTGTTATGCAATCGCCAGCATACAGATTACCCAGTCAAGTGACACGGTTGGCCAGAGGGCGGCGTGGTGCACCCTTCGTCCTTCATTTGAATACAATAATTAATGGGTAAGTTTGCCTAACCCCTGGTTAAACACCGTGGACGAGAGTCAAAGAAAAGCGGGCGAATAATTTTAAAATCTCTTACGCAATCGCGATGAAGTCACAGCACGTGCTCCAACTTTCATCGCTGAGGTGAGATATCTTAAATCTTACATGAATTCTTGCCTTCCTTCTAACTAGCCCACTGCACAGTGGGACATAAAAATTTACAGAGTAGTCTGCAGAGGCATTCTGCAAGGTTCGCAGGAAGATTGACACCCTCCTTCATCGCGTTTCGTTCTTGGCGCTCTAAAAACTGATCATCAGTGGAAGTGCACCCGAGCCGCAGCTGCCCAACTGTGACATCCGTCCACTATACAGAGTGTGCTCAGGCTGGCTGGCTGCTGCACAGGCACAATGGAGCAAAAATCACCGAAACACGAGAGCACAGCCAAGGGGCAAGAGTCCTTGTCCTACCAGCGGAGAATGTGGAAGAATTTCCAGGAAAAAACCAAGCCGTGGCTGAGCCCGAAACTGGGATCAGAGCGTCGTGGTGCCGGGGGCGCGGAGGGCAGCAAGAAGGAATCGGGGCTTTGGATGTTTAAGAGAAAAAAGAAACAGCTGGACCGGGTATTTTCATCGTCGCAGCCGAACCTATGCTGCTCTACTCCGGCACCTTTTGAGGGAGACAAGGCTCTCGGAAGCGATGCGGTTCCTGGGACCAGCAGCGGCGGACAGCCTCTGCTACAGCCTCTTGGCACGGCTTCTGGGGCCACGGGGAGCAAACCAGAGCTCACGGCGCACGGAAGCCCAAAACTCCCGATGTCCCAGCTGATGGTGTACCAGCAGAAGAGCTCCTCTCTCGGCTCAGCGTGCTTCGAGAAGCTGGTGGTGGACCCGGCCGCTGTGACGGGAGAGGAGGAGCAGCTGCGTAAAAACGCAAGTGATTCTGTGAGTAAAGACTCGTGTAGTCCCAAACGCACACAGGAGCTTTTCTGTTGTCGTACTGTTTTTTCCTCTTTCCCCCCTAAAGCCTGAAAATAGAAGACAGCAGGCAAGACTTTATTGATTTGCTAATTCAATAAACGAGACAAGTTTCATGATTGTGCTGATGCGATGTCCCACTGCCCCTATGCACTCATCTGTTTCCAGTCCGCTGATTTCTTTACTGTCTCCACCATCGAGGACTGTATTGGCCAGATATATACATCCAGTTTCGTTGTAGATTTATGTGGTGATCATAAACAACCTCCCACCTTACAAGCTAATTTGTTTGGTATCATTTTATCATCACAGTTTCTCCATATACGTCGAGCAGACCAGCTGATTTCAGTTTCAAGTCTTTCCTGGTAGGGTTTTTAAACAGACAGCATGCTCTGATGCCATTGGCTTTGTTTAGCCTGCGCACAAACGTTTCTTCCAGGGGGACTGTCCCCTAGACTCACGACCATCTGTCTCAGTGTCCTTGCCTTTAGACAGAGGCTGCAACAGGCCCGTGCATGCCCACAGGTTCATCCTGTCTTTTTTGTTTTCATGAAAAGTGGCTGGTTGTCAAACCAGCGGCACTGGTGGAGATTGATGGCAGGTATATTCCTACACCACACATCATGCTGAGTCAGGGTGCCCCAAGAGAAACCATATGGCAGCAAGCATGAAGGCTAATGGTAACGATTGCATTCACAAAAATCATTCAGCCCAAAACATCAAAGAGAAAACTTCAAGTTTTTAAGTTTCAGTTTCAGTCAAATAAAATGGAATGTCATTTTCAATGTCATAATATTAAATCTCATGAGAACAACACTAAAGATACAGCATGCATAAAATCATATAGGCACATTTTCTTTCACTTGCTCCAAAGCTTTTCATCTCATCATTTTTGAAGTGCTCCAGACTTTTCTGAGCATCATCCAGATTGCTGTCTGAAAGTGATTAAGCACATTAGCACACGTTTCCCTACAGAGGTTGGCAAAAGCTCTGTTATCCATTAAATCTGTATAGGAAAAGTGCACCATGCTCAGCTGTAGAGGTAAATGAAAGAATGCAGTGACTTCATTGAAATTGATCTTACAGCTTCGTCAATAAGCCTTTCAGTTACATAATGTAGAGAAATGTCATTTTGCCAAATAAAGTTGCCGCATTCAAGCATTAGTTACTTCCTATCGCTGCCATCTTTATCCAAGTTTTTTTGGTCACTTGTTGGCCCTTTCCTTTGCCCGAGAAGAAAGCAGTGGCATAATCTTCCGAGGTTATAGTGCATAGTGCAGCGTTATTGTTCTATCTTATTAGTTTTACTGTATACCTCTATACCAAATAGAGTACAAAGTGCATGATCTGGATCTAATAGTGGAACTAGGAATGGAAAAAAGTGCAACATGAGATGATGGGTGATGAAAGGAAGTAAAGGTAATGAAGACAGATCTAATGGGGTTACAGGTAATGAGACATGACTAGGGGATGAGTTGAGACCACATGAGATAAGATGATATGAAGTGGGAAAAGAGCAAATTAAGATGAGATGCGAACAAGTGAAGAGACAGGAGATGAGAACAGATGAAGTAGGATTAGGTTTGCTTCTTTAATACCTGAGGGAAAAATAGTTAAAAACAAAAAACACACTGACAAATAATCTAGCTTTGCATCATCATGCATTTGCACGTGCATTTTCGTGCATACACCCTGATTGCACAGGTTTGATGATGCATTTGTGTTTCCTCAGCCAACAGAAAATGTGACACTAAAAAATGTACTTTTACTGTTAGAATAAGTATTCTAGCTAGCATTTCATAAATGACATAAGAGAATATGTAACATGAAAATTCATTTTGTAATTTGATTTGGAAAGTGAGAGATGTAAGGGATTGCTGCCAAGCTCTGTGAGTAATTTCATTGTTGACTCAAGTGCATTTAACTTTGCTGTTTTCAATGCAGTGGAGAGGTTTGTGAAAGTTTTTCTATATGTGTTCGCAGTGGCTGCAGCAAACATGACTGATATTTGTGACATTAAGTTTCAGCGCCCTTTACATCATATTCATTTATTTTTTTTAAACATATCTATGAGTTGCGATTTTACTTTTTCCTCTTTCATTCTATCTGCACTCACTGGGTCGGACCCTCTTTTGCTTTCACAGTCGACTTAGTTCTTTTTGGCATAGATTCAACATGGTCCTCCAAACATTCCTCAGAGATTCTGGTCCATATTAACATGACATGACAATTGGTGTGGATTTGTTGGCTGCACATCCATGATGTGAAACTCCTGTTTCGTCACATCACAGAAGTGCTCTATTGGATTGAGATCTGGAGGCCATGGAGACCAGCTGAACACAGTAAACTCATTGTTATCTACAAGAAACCAGCTTGAGATTATTTGAGCTCTGTGATATGGTGTGTTATATGTTGGAAGCAACCACGAAAAGATGGGTACATTGTTGTAATAAAGGAATGGACGTGGTGTGCAATGATACACTGGTAGGCTGTAGTGTTTAAATGATGCTTCACTGGTACTAAAATACATAGAATGTCTCAGACATCCTCCTCAATATTACACCACCACCAGAAGCCTGAACCATTGATAGAATGCTTTTATGAAGATCAGCCACTGTCTTTCTAATCTTCTGTTGTCTAATTTTGGGGATCCTGCAAACCGTAGTCTCAGTTTCCTGTTCTTAGCTGACTGGAATGACTTGGTGTGGTTTTCTGCTGCTGTAGCCCATCTGCTTTAAGGTTAAGCATGTGATGCATTCAGAGCTAAAAGTCAGCACACCTTGGTTGTAACATGTGGTTATTTGAGTTACTGTTGCCTTTCACTTTGAAACAGCGCGACCATTTTTCTCTGACCTGGTTTTTACCCAGAGACCTTCTGTTGACTTTTCAATCATTTTCTGTAAACTCTATCTCGACTGTGTCTACATTCCTAAATGCGCTTAGTTGCTGGTATGTGGCAGGTCATTCATATATTTGCATTAACAAGCAGTGCAGCAGTTGTACCTAATGAACAGATCAGTGAGTGTATATCCTAATAGGGTTTGATAGATTTAGATGTTTCTTGTATGTATGTGTGTTTGAACTGAAGCAAATGGGTCATCATTAACCAAGTCACTAAGTCAACTAACTCATTAACTTAAAGCGTGTTGGTATTTCTGCTGCCTTTTGCCCGTTTGTCACAGCAAAAGGCAGCAGAAAACACTTGTGCTTACATCACATTTTTTAAAACTTCCTCCTTCCTTTTATAGATATGTGCTTTAGTAGTCCTTGACTGATGCGGTCATGTTTCTAACCTTCAGTCTTGCAGAGTAACCTTTCACTCATTACCTGACTGAGCGGCAAGACGCCTGATGTCAAGTACAAAATAATAATATCGACTGGTATGACTCAGGATTTGTGTATATTGTACTCTAATCTGATCTGAAAGTAAAACATAAGATGGAGCAATTAAAAACAAATAAAAAAATCCCAAATCATCTTATTAAAAACTCAAAGAATACATTTTAATATTTTGAGAATAAGAAGTTACTTTTTTTCAGAAAGTGCTTGTAGTCCTCATATGATTCAGTTGTTTGATTTCCATTTAAAAGGAAATCTGTATACAAAGCTTTTTGGAAAATGCAATCTTAAAAGTGTGCACTTGTGTGAAAATAAAACATAAATGACATTGTAGAAATAAAGCATCTTAAATTTTTGCCCGACTGTCTGTCTGTCTGTATTATTATGTGAAAACTAGCTCTCAATGCGAAGTAGGGATAAAAGTATGTCACAAGTTTGTACTAATACATTTTTAATCCTGACCTCCCTACTCTTCTCTCTTCCCTCACCCTCGAAACCAGCTGTAGCACATGGCTGCCCAACCTGTAGCCTAACTCTGCTGCATGTGTCTTCCTGTTAAAAGGGAGTTCTTACTTCCCACGGCCGCTAAATGCCTGCCGCTAAATGTTGCTTTTACAATTATTTTTACACTACATTTAGCTCCATCATTCTGCATCCATCATATCTCTCATGGCACTTGAAGTGTTGCTGTCTGTGGTATTGTGCTGTAGTTGTAATAAGTCACTCTGTGTATTGTGGCCGAAGTAGTTTGTGACACAGGTGTGGTAAACATTAAAACAAATGTTGTAGCTCTCCCCTCAGCTTGTTTTACTTGTTTAGTATGTATAAACTTAACATTTCATTCAAGATCAACTGAGACATATTTCATTAAAACACAGTCTTTGCCTCTTTTTGTTGCTACTCAGACACTCACTGCTCCTTCTACTTCCAGTTCTCAGTCACACCCAGAGACTACATCGTGACTTTTTTCTCTTTGCACTCTCCTTTCCTCTGCTCAGCTCATATTTAGTACTTTAAAATATTTAACACTTACCAACCATGGAAGTGGCTTTTGTGTCACAGAGACTGCCGTCACAGCTTACTGCGTAATATAGCTGATGTAAAACAAGTTCTGGGTATTTGTATTGATGAAATCTGTCAGATAATGTTAACCATATCTTTTAAGTGCTTTAAAATGTTCTTAACTTTACATGTTGTGTTAAAAAAAGTAAGTTAGGCAATCTTTTTAGACATTTGGCTTGCTGTTCCAAGCAGCTAACTAAAATCAAAATCTTGCAGACTGATCTTGTCCAGAAATATAAGAAACTGTAACTCAGGGGTAATTTAACCTGTTGTCCTGATTTGCTAATGCACCGACTGTGAAATGAGCTATGTTTGGATGTCCTGTAGGAATAAGTGCATGACTAGTGGTCGTCTTCTGAGTAGTGTTGTGAGAGCAGAATCGCGGGCACTTGGAAACAGTCCATGGCCTCGTTCTTAAAGTGTCTTGACAGCAGCTTAAATCAGGATTCATTGCAGCCCGGGGGGATCATCGGTTGTAACAGACACATGATTGATGCTGACCGCAAAGACGCCTTGGCACTGTGAAGTGAGGCGAAAAAAAACAAAACATTTTCACGTTGACAAAAGACTGACACCATCTGGAAATGTTGATGAGGTTTACTTCTCCACTTTGTGATTGAGTGTGTTGCAGTGCCTGGAGCGTGTTAGTGTTTCTGCCACAGAAAATCCTGAACTATGGTCATATATGCAGACAAGAAACATTTATGAGATTTAATGTGAGTTTGAGGCGCAGCTGAGTGGTTTGCATTGTTTCATGAAGGACTGGAAACCAAAGCCTGTGGCCAGGCCCTTCCCTTCAGGTTTGTCTGTGTTAAGTGCCCACATGTTTGAATGTGAGTCAGCATTAGCTGTCGCTTACGCTCGTTATGAAGCAGTGACCTGACAGCGCGGTGTCTCCTTGCTTTCTGCTCATGCAGTTAACAACGTAGCCTTTTTTAGTTGGATTTTTTGTTTTGTTGCTATGTAAATTATTAGGCTTTCAATATTTTTGTCATTTATTCACAATACTAGTAGAAATTCAACACCAATTAAAAAAATGAGTGGAAGAGTTGAAAATACACTAAAAAGATGCATTTTAGCATTTCAGCTATAGGTTGAATATAAGCAGGTTGATCGGTATTAATATGTAGGTATTATGCAGCTGTCAGAATTGTTCTGGTTCTGCTTTTTCTTTTCTTCTGCTACACCTCTCTGTGTCCTTGAGAGATAATGTTACCTGAATTGTCTCCTTGATATAGTTCTCATCTCCTCTGCCCTCAGTGTTATCCTCTCTGATAGTGACACTCTTCCAGCACAAGACAAATTCAAAGTCCACCCCAGCTTCTCAGGAGAACAGTCTGTGCACTGCAAGCTGGGATCTCAGAGCTGTGACACTGTGTTGCCCTCCAGCATTGCCCTCTGCAGTCTCAGCCACACAGTTTCAAACACAAGAACACACACACACACAAAACGCAGGCACATATAGGCATGCACACTCATTCGCTCAATATGCTCTGAGGCCGTAGTGTTTTTGTGACAAGGTTAAGCATAACAGTGTATGCTGCTAAATGAATCAGAAGTGCTGATGTGCCTTCTTGAATGAGACCAATACACAAGCGAGACAAAGTGATTGATGTGGCTCTGGCGTTTCTCTCACAATAAACTCTCTCATTTAAGTACAGTAGCATTCAGTGATCTGGCATGTACACTGTATTAACCAGAAGTGGTTGCAGGCATGATTGACAATCAGAGTGATGAGAGAGCAGGCAGTGACGGGTCAGCCTGTAAATGGTGGATAGAGCTGGGGAATTAGCTTTCTAACTCTTAATGCCCTCCCACATAGATTAATCATCATCAGATCAAAGCAGAGGTTCAGTGTAAGAAGGGGATTCGTGTGTAGGGAGGGTAGTCGAATTTCACATGACATGCCACAATAGCCCATTTTGTGAATATCGGGAAAGTTGTGGTTTATTTAACAAAATATAAAAGTCATTTCCTTGTTTGAGAGGCCAATCAAAGCTTGTGTGTCTCTTACTTTATGTGTCCTCCTCTAACCTTCAACTCTTCTGAAGTTTAACAACCTACCAGCTGACACCTTTTAAAAGGTTGGATGCACAAGATGAAAGCAAGGACACAACAGTAACATGACACAGGTGGGGTATGGCCATTCTTACCAGATAAAACAACACACTGTGGCCAGAAGCTGTGTGTGTGTATTTTTTTTTCCCAGCTCTTCATGCTAATCACATGCAGATTATTTGCAACTCAATGCAGGCCCCACTTCCTCTGTGGTGAGGAAGAGATATTGAATATTTGTAAATGAGCTTCCTTGTAGCATAGATTAAGCTGCCACAGTGGTCAGCTAGTCATAAGTGTTTTTTATTCTGCAGCTGATCAGGGTCCATGTTGGATCTTTAGTAGCTAAAGTAAATAAAGTAAGAAAAAATGTGTCTGGCATTTCAGTTTAGATTGCCTTCTTATTAATGCATGGTGTGCATATTGCCCTTATGATAATGATTATTTTGAAATATAAATGCAGTTCTCAAATGACTGTAGAATGACATCTTTTAAAAAGTTATATTTTAATAGTTGAAATACTGAGTATTTGTGCTCCCTATAACATGGGTTATGTCAGCAACATATTAACGATTTATAAACCACTAGAAATACGTCTGAAGTTATATAATGAATCCCTTTAAGAAAACAATATAGAGCAGGTAGAGTGGACTATTGCCTGATTTTAGAATGAAGTAATCTGCAGTGCTTGAACTTAGGAGAACATCTTTGTTTGCCCACTGGGTTTCTTGGGAAGCCATTGCAATCATCTGAAAAGGCACTTTATTGATCCAGAGAAAGCAAGAGAGACAGACTGAAAGAAAGCTGTTAATAGAGTGTCAGAGTGAGGCAGGAAAATATTTACAGCGGGAGTCATTTATTTAAAGAGCTGCTTCACTTTTTCCTTGCCTCTTTTAGGGGTTTTTGGTCCACTATTTGATAAAATCTCTGGAATATAGAAGTGAATTTGCATGACTGTAGGGCTGATGTACACTGTTCCAAAAAATAGTAATGTCAAATGATTTTACTGTGTATTTTACAGATGTGTACTGTTTTTCTAGAATAGCATTACATTTACATAAGTAGACTGTGATCTGACACGTCAAATGTAAAATAACATAACATCACTGTAAATGTAATAAAACACAATTTACTTGTTTGTTAAATATATTTTGTTGTACATATGCATATTTAGATCGTAAAAATACATCCAGAAATGTCTCCCATCATGCCTTGGGGCATGTGCTGCTGTTTAGATGTTCTTGTTTTATTGTTTATGGTTACGTTACGTTTAACTGTTATCTTGAATGTTGTGTTTACGCCGTGGTGCAGCATCACTGACAGTTGTTGTTTTGTAGAGAGAGTGCTGTACCATGAGTGACTTCTGTTGTGCTGTTGTTGAACCTTGAGGCACATTGTAGCACCGGCAAGTGTACTAGCTTGGGGTTAAATAACAAGCTCAATCTCTCTCTGTGAGCTTCTTTGTTAAGATTTCTCTGCATACCACAATGTAAAACATTGCATGGACACGCTGTGCTAATTATATATTTTGAAAAAGAAATGTAGAGGTAGGAATTGCAATTAATATAAATAACATGACGCTAAGCATCGGCCAATGAATGTGAACTAACAACAAGGTCGCGGGTATGGCTGCGACCGTAGGAAAAACCCCTCATATGAAGGTATTTTACTGTGCATTTCACAGTAATGTTCTGTTCTTCTAGAATATCATTAAAGTTACGTAAAGAGACTTTGACTTCACATTTTGAATGTAAGTTAACGTTAAATCATTGTAATGTAATACAACATAATTGTCATGATTATTAAATGTATCTGTCTGTACATATGCATATTTAGATTGTTAAAATACATTCACAAATGTATCATGATTTCACAAATATCTGTCCGTTATTTGAAAGATTGAACTGTTGAATTCAAATGTAATGCAATGGGACAGTATATAACATGATCCCTATAAGCTTGTGTTACATCACATAAGTATTATTGTCGTTGCTAGTTAGGCCATTCGTGGCTCAAGAGTTGGCAGTTCGCCTTGTGATCAGAAGGTTGTCGGTTCGCGCCCCGGCTTGGACGCTCTCCGTCGTTGTGTCCGTGGTCAAGACTCTTCACCTACCGCCTACTAGTGATAGCCAAAGGGGCCGATAGTGCAATATGGCAGCCTCGTCTCTGTCAGTCTGTCCCAGGGCATGCAATCAATTATTACGTAAACCAACTGTTAACTGTATATTTCTGTACATTTACGTATTATGATTCATATTTCCACATTCAGTGACCTTGTTTATAGGTAATTTCATTGTTTGATCGCGTAAAAATGTTCCTAATTTAATGTCTAAAAGCACTTGGAAAAGGCAGAATCCCATGTCAAATTAGCGCAACAAACTCTATTTTCATTACTGAAAATAACCGTATTTTTATGGGACAGTTATTTTCTGTTATTTCACGGTCGTACTTTGGCGCCCCAGCTGCCGGAATATTACCGTTGTTTTAGGATGTTTTTTTTAACAGTGTAGAGTTTAACTTGAAAGGGAGTTTTTCCTCCCCACTTTTGCCAAGTGTTTGCTCCTGGGGGATCATCTGATTGTTGGGGGTTTCTTTCTAATATTGCAATGACTGAGTTTTAGCCTAAGATAAAAACACACGACAGAACAATATCACTTTTGTGAATGTGAGCAAACATTTGACTTGGCAGACTTCTATGCGATCCTATTTTCCTACATGGCACATGTAGGTCAAACATAGCAAGTAAGAAAACGTGAAAATTCCTTTATTAACATAAGTAAGCAGATTAAAGTTAACTCAGCTCAAGCTCTGGGGTTTCCATCCCAACATGGAACAGACGTGACCGCTGCTGTCCTGAAACATTGGTGTGGAAGGATGCATCTCATAGTGGCTGGGCAGAGATATTCTTTTCACATGAGGGCCTGTTAAAGAATCCAGGAGGTCGGATGTTGCTGTTGATGATGATGTTTCCTGAAAATGACTGGAGGCAACTGAAAGCTTGCCAGCAGTTGTTATGCACACATACAGTGATGCCACTCTAACAGTGACACCAAGATATAATGTGTTATACAGAGATGGTGACATCATTTTTTGTTGAAATCCTACTGAAAGCATTTACACACGTAGGTTTAAAATAAACAAATATTTAGCAAATGGGATATGAATTGTAGATTTATGTTTGTCTAGCTCTTAACACTCACTGAGACAATTAGTGCATTTAATAGCCACCCAGTCACTACATGCTTACATCCTAATTATGGTTTGGCAATGTTATAAAAAGTAGGAAGGAAAATAAGCGATTACTTGAGTGGTTTTCTGCTAAGATTTGAAAACTTTTTTCCTCCCACAAACAGCTGTACATACTGTAGCTAATATCTACTTTTTGCTTGAATTTTACCGCATTAGATACATTTTGACTTTGATTTTTTGAGTCAAAATTCCCTGTGGGTATGTTTGTATTTAAGGCCCTGACTGCATCATTTTGCTGAGCTTGCGTCTAAAGGTTGCTGGACCTTGGAAGTGACTTAGTGCCACCTACTGGTACAAAACTGACATGGCCCCCCAGAGAGAAAAGAGGAAACTAACAGCATGCGAACAGCAAGGCTTCTTGGCTCAGTGAATGCACGTGATCATAAGCAATTCATTATACTGAAAATATACCGACAACTCACTACAGTCCGTACTCTCCAGACAGTATAAGTACCGTATCCTTTTAAAGCAAATAAGGGATCTGTATCGCACTTCTATGTTTTCTGAAGCAGCTGGGATGCTATCAGATTGATTTAAACATTTTCCCTTGATTAATATTCTTCTTAGATATTGGAAAACACTTGAATTTCAAGAGAACTCCTCTCACTCTGTGAAATATCGACTGCTAACTTGAAATTTCTTATTTAAAAACAGAGAAGGCAGTAGGATGTGAATAAGAGGTAATAAAGAGGGCAATAACTGACTTAAAGTAAGCCAAGAGCCACACACTGAGCAACTAACTTTAAAAAATAGCTCAGTTAAAATCCATACACTTGGTAGATGTAATAAACTGTAGTGCAGAAAGTCTTAAAACACACAGAAACACACACACACACACACACACACACACACACAAAACCTTTCTTTTAAGGTAGATGTTTTTTCTACTACTGCTGCTATGGCTTTCTGATTTATTCCTTTTGTGACTGTTTTACTGATCTAAACTATAATACCACTGGAGTGCACACCTACGTCACTAAACAAACATTTTAAGGTAATATATGATAATATATTGTAAGGTAATATATGGGATACTTTAAGTTATTTTCTGTTGTTTTGTGCTTGTGTGACTGTATCTAACATATAAGTATGAATTTAAACTGTCATGAAACTTTCTCATTTAGCCTAAAAAGAAAAACTGGGGCCATCCTATCCTATGTTATATCTGCAAATCTGCAGCTCAAATTTATCCACTGGATGAATGCATTCTTGTTCATCACAGAAAAGTTTGTTTACACGTATCAGTAAAGACCACTTTGTTTCAATCAAGTTAAATCGCAGTACAGACTTATTGCAGTCATTTGGCCAGAGATTCATTTACATAACGTTGCCTTTTATTGATTCAGTGAGAGGTTGTTTAGTTTTCCTTTCAGGGTGTCGGATGTCAGATAAAGGTTATCTGTAGGCAGGCACTTTGCCTTTATGTGGCCTAAAAGGTCACCAGAAAGGTTTACCCTCATTTTTTCAGCACTTACCAACTTGTAAATCAAGCTAATGTGCTCTGCAACTCAAAAGTCAATCGAAGCTGGAGACTATAATCGTAATGTACAAGTTAGTTTATTGTATGCTCAGTTTTTATCAGTTATTTTTTTGTTTTTTGTTTTTCATGAGCTTCCATCTTCATTTTCAAACTTCTTCCACTTATGCGATGCATGAGAGCTAAAGACATCACTGATATATGTCTTAAATCTCTTCATAGTGTCACCCCTTTTCAAGTTTTGATCCTTTTTTTTCTCTGGTACACCAGATGCTGCCGTTCCCTGTTTTTCCATATTGTTTTGACTTTTAACTGGCTTTTTTTTGTGGCTGTATCCTTTCATTTCCTGCTTGTCCAACCATTCCTTCCACTGGTTGTCCATCATCAAAGCCTCTCTTACACTATCATCCTCACTCTCATGGCTGAATTCACTGGAAATGAAGCTTTGCGTAGTGCAGAAGTGATTAGCGGTGCTGTCCCAGATAGGAGTGACATCTGAGGAAGAGCTCTGATTTTTCTGTTGCTTGCATGTACCTGAGTCTGGCTTCCCTTGTACATCTTTGGAGATGTTTCTGTTAATTGTTGAGTCAGTGTCACTGGAATCACTGGTCAATGAAATCTTTAAGGATTCCTCTTTCGGGCTTTTTCTCAATATGAACATGCTGTTTGTGTCATTGTGTGTTTCAGAAAAGGCTAATGTTTTTGGTATCTCCCCATCTTCGTAGTCTTCGTCAGTGTTTTCGAATCCTCCCGCCATTTCCCTTTGCCACCTCGACGCCAATCTCAGGTCCGAGCCCAGCTTGCTGCAGCACAATGGTGTCTTGTCTGTTTCTTCTAACAATAGTTCTCTCAGCTGTTCCTGAAGCTCAGCTGCCATCTCCTCTCTCAGGGCCTGATTCATGAGAGAAAACTCTCTACGCAGTTCTGCAGTTTGCTTCTCCACTTGTCTTTTTACCATCGTGCTGATCCACGTCATGCAGAACCTCCTGTCAGCTGCTGATGGATTTCTCCTAACGACCAGTAATGAAAACAAAAAGTCGATGACTAAAAACAGAGATTCAATGCTACATTTTTGAATTGGTTATATAAAGTAATTATTTAGCTCTTTCTTGCAAATATGATTTTGGCTGAAAAAAGATACAAAAAAAAAAAGTACCTGAGTTTAGAGAAACTGAAGCGTGTGTTTCTTGAAGATTTCGCCATCCCAAATTCTGTAAGGGAAAACAAGTGAGGGCTTTATTTGTTGGCATTGAATGCCAATGCCATTATTTTTATTCTACACCAAACTGTAGAATACTAGCGATGCATAAATATTTCCATTGAATAAAGCATAACTTACACTTACCTCTGCAGTTGACCTTTCTTCAGAAATATCTATTTTTCTTTTGTATACATTTGAAATTGACAGATCTTAGAAACGTGTTCTTTAGCATTTTTGGCAGTTGTCACGAACCTAGAAAAATAACAATAAAAATAACAAATGTCCTTTGTTAAAGCGCAGGCTGTTCTATTATACGTATAATTTTATCTTCAAAAATAATACTAATACATAATATTAATCTATTAATTAATACTGGTGTTTTACTTTTTCTTTGGTTAAATATATAGTTTCTTTGTTTCTTATTGAAATCAGGACAATAACAGCATAGCTCTAACAATGGAATACAATGTCTAGACTTAATATGATAGGGATTGTCCATTTCTGCCAGTCTTTTGTCACTATGGGACAAATTGTGTAAATTGTTTCCCATTAGCGACCAGCCTGCCGTTCTATGCTGTGCCAGAATCTCCAGCACCAACAGGTGGCTGCTATTTCTAAGTCATGATTATGACCACAGCCCACAGTTACTAAAAAAGGCTTTCAGTACCACAGCAATACTTTTCATCTCATTTTACTCTTTGTTTCCTGACCCTTTGATCAAGCTCTACTTTGCCATCTCATTAGTCTGTATATGTATACACTATATCACAGATGTTAAGGATTGTTGCTTATTTGTAAATTTGTATAAAAAAGAAGCATGACAGTTGCAGGCCCTCAGTGTGAGACACTGGCATCCACAATAGTGCCAATTCAGTGTCCTCACATTAGCGTGCCGCATGCCATTTATGAGCTTAGAGCATTCTTGTACCCATTTATATACACAACTGCTGCTGACACGCTGACTGAGGGGCAGCACAAATACCCTGGGACACATCTTCAAATAGTCGCACACAGATCCGCTCTCATGAACTTTTGTGAGCTGTGCTGCTGTGGGAGACTTTAGACCGTTTGCTCGTTCTTTCATCCATGAGCTCCACAAAATCAGGGGTGAGTTCAGTGCATTAATGCAATACTAGGACTCCTTCTCTATCGTTTATTTTTAGCTTGTCCAGATGAAGGGCTGATGAGTTTTGTGCCATTGTGAGTCGCAAGAGTTGTTTTTGGTCCTAGAGTATTGGTGAAACTTGCCCTCAACGAGGTCTTCACACGAAAAGTGCTCGAGGGTATGGTTACATTTTTGTTTTTTTTGTAAGAGCGATGTCCGCAACTTAAAGGAATTTTGTAGTTTGACATTTCGCTAAATACAATCTGTGGTTCACTGGTTTCAAATTACACACCTGAGAGCCTCTAACTGAGGTTCATGTGGATGGATGTTTATTATTGATCAGCTTTGCCCTAATATCATGACTCAGCATGAATGAAGCATCCATCGCCACTCAGCTTAGTGATCTTTATCCTTGCGTATAAGTCGCACATCCTTACAAAGATGGACGCATCAAGATGGGTTGGCGTCGGCCTTCATTATGCCGTACAGCATAAACCGAGCTCTTTTGTGTGTGTTCACTCAACAGATGATGCTGTTTATGCGCAGAATCTAATGCTGTTGGGTTCTGCCTTATAAATATAGGCAGGCTGCAAAAAGAAAACGGCATACGATCAGGCCAAGTTCATCCATAGAAGTGAATTCATATGGAAATAAATGAAAGGTTTCCCGATGAAAGTGCAGAATACACACACAAACATTTATATTCGATAGAAAAGAAATTCATCAAAAAAAAACAACAACACCATAGTGTATGAATCAGTGCAGTGACAAGATAGATGTACTTGGCAGAAATCTCTGTGATAATTTACTGTGTGTAGATGCAGAGAGTGAGAGAGGAAGTCTTTTTGTTTTTTCCTAACAGTGCTACTGAAGTGTCAATCACAGTGTGTAAATTGGGAATGTTACTTTCCAGCCATCAGCCATCTGTTCATCTCCTTCTCTCTGCCTTTTTTATCTGCTTGAAATCTCTCCTGATGATCAAACTCATCTGCAAACCAATACATTAGCAGGACACACCATTAGTTTAAAGGAGGAAATTTACCCGGCATATCTATCTATGAACCCACAAAATCTTAATTTATCTCATATTTTGGGATTGCTTTCACGCTGACTGCACTGACTATACTAACAGACAGTGATAGTGTAGCCTTCTGTGAAGTCACTGCAGAGCCAGTGTAAACTGCATTTTGGATAAATAATGTCCTGACCCTGGCGCATGGACAGTTTTCATCAGGAATGTTCATGAATAAGCATTTTTTTATTAATTGAACGAGAATTCCTAAGTATTATAAGAAAGCTTTCTAAGGGGCCAGTTACTGGTTATAATAGAACCATGTGGCTGTATGAGTGTGCATGTGGGTGTTGTTACAATGAAGGAGGATGAATCACTGGCTGAAACTTGCAAGGTTTGCTACTACAGTACCTCAGGTCTGGAGTGTGGGCTTCTTTCCAGGTCTGGAGTGTGGGCTGCTGTGATGACACACTGTGTGGGGGAACAATCCCAGGTTGTACGAGGAATAGCCCGTCCCATCCCCCCCAAAATTAAAATAGCTTTTGCGCTATATCCTGCATTTCCTGCTATATAACTGTTTGCATGTATTTGTGGTTAATGTGTGGGCTTGAGCTGCATCACAATGTGATATACAGTTATTACATCAGGAAATCCCCCAAGTATGTTCCATAATACTGGAAAGAAACTGGGAATATTTTGGGTGTGCTATTTCCAGGACATGAAAGGATTTTTTTTTTTTTTATCACAGTGGGGAACGCAGGCAACTGAGAACATTTACAACCTAAAGGGGAAAAATACGGTCTTCATAGTAGAAGAAAATGTCTTTTCTAGGCTGCTAGCTATATACCCACTGAACCACTAGATGACAATTTGATAATATTTGATAATATTTGTTTAGTTATGTTTAGTTCGTGTTTTATTTCCGTGCGGTTTAGTTGCTCATGTCAGTGCTTTATGTGAAAGGGTTATATAGAATAGAATAGAATTCAACTTTATTGTCATTGCACATGCACAGGTACAGGGCAACGAAATGCAGTTTGCATCCATCCAGAAGTGCTTTAGTGATATAGATATATTACAATATATATTAGCAATAATATAGATATGTAAGTATATTACAGAAATGGGTCTATTATGGTATGTTATAATGTACACGGTATGAAGTATGTTGTGAATATTCTATAACTATAAGTATGTAGGCTGTAGTGAGTACAAGCTATGTACAGGATATGGACAGGATATAAATATGAAAAACTATACAGAATATGAAATAAATAACTTGAAATAAATATGCCAGCTATAGTAACAGTAGCTCATGGATGGGTGGTGTGGCGGGGTCTGCGATGGTGCTGCAGGTGAGACGGACGCACCTGCGCGGCATCTGCTATCACGCCAACTTAAAAGGCTTTGCTCAGTCTGAGTTGTGGTTGTTGTTGGTGATGTGTGCGGCCGGCAGTGGTAGAGCTGTGGCCGTTCGTGTATGTTTAACAGCAACTGTGAAATAAAGCATGCTGAAGAGCATTGAAATGTCCTGGTCTGCTGCGCCCCCCCATTCTGGGTTTTGGCACCACTGTAAATGACCACGGCAGATCCAACAACATGAACATGCTTTGCAGGATCGTTTATTCACACACTGTTTATACGGTTGCTGTTACAACACGCAGCTGCAGCTCTCCCGCTGGCAGCTCAACATACCAACAACAACAACACTCAAGACAGGACCCATTACAGCTTTTGAGCTGGCTCGATTGTAGATGCTGCGCAGGTGCGTCCATCTCACCTGCAGTGGCATCGCAAGCCCCGCCCCGCCACAGGTGGATAAATTAAGAGAAGCCTCAGATTAAATACATACATTGAACATAAGGAAAAGGCATTTCACCCACACACCAGTGCTTTGCAGCATGTGGCCTGTACAGTCTTACCTGGATGTACAAAGCTCAGTCACGATGTATCTGCAGAAACTAGAAATCACCCAAAGGGAACAGAATGTTTCAGAGTGAAACATGAACAAAGAGTTCAGCAAGACATAAAATCTATTATTTGCCATGAAATTCCTTCATGGACTACCTCAATTAAATTTAGGATTCTTTTTGGAAATCTGTGAAAAAATTTTTCCCATTATTTCCATTTGTATTGTGAACTGGTACAGACAGTCCCTAAAGTCACAGACAGATTCAAAATTGCAGACAGCTCATCTGCTCGCACCATTTAACTTTTTTTAAAAGTTGTTTTTAAAGGTTCACTATGTAACGTTCAACAAAATGTTTGTTAGCGATGACACCGGAGGCCTTTATGTGAATTTTAGCATGTTGCCTCACGCTGCTGCCTGTGAAACATCAGGCAACTGCATAAAAACACATGGAAACAATGAGGGACAGTATTGCTGAGATAGTTTTGATAATATAGAGAAAGAAAATGCAAGATTACCTTTTGAGTTTGGGAGGAGACTTTGTTTTTCAAAGTCATTCTGTAGTTTGTATCATGTAATGCCAAGCCAACTTCACTGCTCTTTGTTCTGCCTTCTTTTGCTTCTAATGTCAAGGTTTATTTAATGTATCGGATTGTGTGTGTAATACTGCATGAGAGGAATATGCGACAGTGACTGAATGATGCAAGTATAGCTTAGATTTTTAGGAAGAGATGAAGAAAGGAATTGTAATTATAAGCTATTTTATATTACATGATAGAATCAATTGAGCTAAGTACAGTGTTAGGTTCTGTGTCCACAGGCAGTGTATGAAACCAAATTCATTTTCAGGTCTTCTTGAATACTGATCACATTTATTGACAGCCAGGAGCAGTTTCTTCTCAGCCATTGTTGACAATGCTGAGGATGGGCATCCCACCACTTCTTGATTTTGATTGTTGGACTGGTGCCCCCCATGACCCAAACCCAGATAAGTGGTAGAAGATTGATGGATGAAAGCTTTTCCTTAATGGAGTCTTTGCACCAAGGATTCTGAGCACGTCAGAGCTAAGCTTTACATGAATTGTACAAAACAAATGAAAACACATTGCCTGTTCAAACACATGATTTTAGCATTAAAACGGGCATCTCTAATCAAAATATGCTAAATTTGTAAGTTCAGAAAACATATCTATTTTATGGCAGTTTTATTTTAATGGTGAGAGAGACAGAATATCAACCAAACAAAAAAAAAAGATATTACATATTTGTTATGAATTGATTTATGTGTCGTTGAGTGAAATAAGTATTTGATCCCCTACAGCTTTTTCCAGCACAGCAATGACGCTAAAAATACCAAAGAGGCAATAAAGGAATACTTAAAGAAGAAGCACGTCATGGAGTGGCCTAAACAGTCTCCAGACCTCAATCCTGTAGAAAGTCTGTGGAAGAAGCTGAAGCTTTGAGTTGCCAAGTGGCAACCAAGAAACCTAAACCATTTACTGAGTTTCTGTAAAGAGGAGTGGGCCAAAAGAGTACAAACCTGGCGATCAACCACAAGAAACATCTCACTGCTCTGCTTGCCAACACAGATTTCTCCAACAAGTACTAAGTCATGTTTTGCTTGGGGATCAAATACTATTCATAACATGTGTTTTTTTTATTCTGGATTTTTGAGATGATATTCTGTCTCTCTCCATTAAAATGAACTTACCATAAAAATTAGAGACTGTTCATTTATTTGCAAACTTACAAATTCAGCAGAGGATCAAATAATTATTTCCCCCACTGTACATAAGCTGAATTAATCAGACTATTTGAAAAATGCATTATAATGTTGACTAAATTAAACAATTTTGCCAAGAGCAAAGAGCTTTCATTATATTACACTGTATTTTTAATTGTAACTCTAACACTAATGTTTTAGTGCCTAAACATGTGACACAGTATTGTGTATTTATTGTGTGTATATAATCAGTAACACAATTTCAAATGATGTGATTTCATTAGAGTAGGAAATAAAGCGATTTAACCACTTATCCCTTGGGCGGGAATATATCGTGCCTGGCCAGGCTCCCAGTGTGATAACCTCCTTTGTTGGCAGCCTCAGGGGCTACTCAACTTAGCTTGCTAGACTATGCCCTTTGTAAGGTTACTGCCCTTCCTGTGTCGTGACTTAAATCTCTCTCTCTCTTTCTCCCAACCTGATTTTCATATGCTGGATTTCCCCCTTGGATTTAATTTTGTTTTGAAACCTTTGCCTTATGTCCTTGTACTGTTACCTTCATTTGCATTTTTTTTTCTGCTTCTACCCTCAAGCAGCCTGTTTTATTATTTCTACTTTGTTTCTCTTTCTATCATCTTGCTCTGTGTTGGTACTGAAGATATTTTTGACTAATTAAATCTGTTTTTTAGCATCACTAATAATATCTGTCTCCTGGGCTTATGTCATCACATCTATTGCAAGCGAATTACTCCTCCTGGATGTAATGAACCCTAACCCAAGTTTATGATCTCATCATAAGTTCACTGTGTTTTGCTACTTTCCTCTGTAGCAACATTTTTGATTCACCCATCAGTTGTTTGTTCTGTATATACATAAAAAAATGCTCATCATAGTTTCTTAATGTGATGTAATGACAGCTCAAAAAGTTATCAAGGCGCCGTTAAGGAAACCAGCTAGTGGGAGGGATATACCGTGCCATAAATCTATATTAGTTGTGATTATTTTAATTTTTTTAATTTGGAAACAGACCACCTTATATCCATCAATCCCAGGAAAAGGTACAGCTGTATGACTGACTGCATAGATTTACACTAGCACTGTGGAAATCAGTGTCAGGTGAGAAAAGTTGTTTTTTGTGTGTGTGGCATGAATAAGGCACGGCGGGACCATGGAGCGACGTTCAGAGCCAACTTTATTTGATTCACATCACACCACACCACCACCAACCCCTGAGTCCCCGTGTTTTAACACGGCGGGCGTGATTGCGGATGCCGTGCAGGTGCGTCCGCACGGCCCCGCAGACCACGCCCCACCACAGTGTGCCATAGTTGAAATCTGTACAATTAAAAACAAATAAGTGTCATAGATAATAACTTTTGAAGGGACTTTGATGAAGATGTACACATGCAGCATGACAGCATGGTCTCAGCGGTCAGCACTCTGTTACCTCACAGAGAGGAGGTTCTGGTTCAAGCACTTCTGTTTGTAGTTTGTAGTTCTCACCATGCTTCCACATGCATGCCAAGTTGATGCTGCCTATGTGGTCCCAGGACACACTTGCACAAGAGGTTGTTGCTGTCAAAGATTTTCACTTTCTGATTTCACAGAGCCTGCTTTGATTCTAAAAGGTTAGCAAACACAGGGACAAATCTTGTATCTGAGAAATGATAGTACAAAATAAAGTAGACTGGAAAGGCAGAAAGAACTGATTAAAAGTGAGAACAATGAAAAGCAAAAGCTGGGAAAACAATTGTGTGTGTTATACTAAGCATCTGAGATATCGTAATCGTACACAGCGTGGCGGTGGTTGGTGTTGCTGCCTCACAGCAAGAAAGTGCTGGGTTTGAATCCAGTCTTTCTGTGTGGAGTTTGCGTGTTCTCCATGCGTCTGTGTGGGTTCTCTTCGGGGACTCTGATTTCCTCCCACAGTCTAGGAATGTACATGGGGTTAGGGTAATTGGTGATACTAAATTAACCATAGGTGTAAATGTGAGAGCGAATGGTTACTTGTCTCTCTGTGTTAGCCCTGTGGGCAGATTGGCGATCTATCCAGGGTGTACCTGCCTCTCACTCTATGACAGCTGGGATAGGCTCCAGCCCCTCCCGTGATCCTCAATTGGAAAAGCGGAAGAAAATGAATGCATGGATCTTATCTTATCTGGAGCTTCTGCTGGGACAGAGATGAGCTGATTCCTGCAGTTGCATAGAGAGTCTACTTGTGGCTACTGCTTTAAGCTTGTTAAATTGATTATTGATCTGAACTCTAGAGAAAATGTCACAAGCTTTCTACGAGGCATAGCTTATAAAAATAATTGTCTCTTGTGAGCTTGTCTGACTATCTGTATGTTTTCCACTTCTCTTCCTGTCCATCTGCCTGCCTGCTAGTAGAAGCCACCGTGCCACTACTTGTTGAAAAACCTTCCTATTTTTTGCATTTAAGACACTACAGCAGACTCAAAGACTGTTTGAACAGCTTTTGTCATTTGTATATATTTGTCTTATCTTTTTAAATTCATGTTATGATACACGTGTGTGTGTGTGTGTGTGTGTGTGTGTGTGTGTGTGTGTGTGTGTGTGTGTGTGTGTGTGTGTGTGTGTGTGTGTGTGTGTGTGTGTGGACGCCTTCAGTGATTTGTGGTGAGTAATGAGCAGACAGATGGTTAACACTGCAGGGTTTGTTGATGCCAACATTGGAGATTAAAGCAAGGATAGATGGACAGCATGGGTGTGTTTGTTTATGCCATATACGTGCATGATTGTGTGGAGAAGACAAAAAGCCTCACATGTCGTATCAGGGCTCGTGTGTAAAATTGTTTATCAGCTAAAGAGCAGCAGGAAGAGCATAGCCTCAATTGTCACATACTCTCTAAATTGACATATATAAGCACAACTTTAAGTGCAGACTTACTCATATTGTTCTGTATGTGCAGCTATTTTTGTAAGGTCTGGGTTATGTCATTCCTAAACTTGCCAGATTTCCTTTGGCTTCAAGAAAATGTGCCTCATTATGGTGTGCAGCGAGGCATCATATACTTTGTTGTAGCTTTTTTCTTAAGCGACCTCCATGAATTTTTTATCTGTTTCTTCGTCATGCTAATGCCTATGAGGGCGAGGTGTGTGTCTGTTTGTGTGTGCGTGTGTGTGTGCTGTGTTAGAATGAAATCAGCAACTAAAGTCATAAGAGCTGCTGACTGACACACTGCTGAACAAGGCTAATACAACAGCACTCATGAAAGGGACAGCTGTCTCGTCCTGGGGTCTGACTCTGTTGTAACATAAGAACGTGCAGTCTCTCTCTCTCTCTCTTTCTCTCTGTCTCTCACACACACACAATGCACAAGCACGTATGCACACAAACATGCACAAACTGGCCCGCCTTGTCAGAGTTTTGTTGTGACTCTGCAGAGCTGTCTGTGGCAGGAAGCACAGCGGCACCTCCCTGCTGCTGTGCCCCCTGTCTGGCGTGGCATTCACCCTGTATGTCTACAGAGAGATCAAAAAATGTATGCACTCTCTATTGTGCATGTCTCACAGCATTTCCTTCCTTTCATGTGCTATTGGGTGCTACAGTTTTATATTGCCATCTCTCCTTTACGGGATCATTTTAGTCTATTCTACAGTTAATGTCTGTCACAACTTTCCTCCTTTGTTGTGACCCTGAGTGCTGCTGGCAAATGTTTTCTGTGTAATATTTTCTATGTCTACAATCCAGCTCTCCTCTTTCACTGGTTCTGGTTCACCTTTCATCTGAATTGACGCACTTTTTCCACCCTCTTACAATTACATATTTCTTTGTTGCTGTTGTTGTTGTTTGTTTTTTTTACTTTTTGACTGAAGTGAACCTTTCTGCAGTTTCTCCCATGAGCAGTCTCTATTTTTTGCTGTGGATTTATAGCTCACACTGAGAAGCATATGTGATATGAATAGCTAGCAGGCGGAAAATCATTGTGGATAGTACTGGAACAAAAAGACGGGGAAACTCGGCAAAGAGATTGGACTTCAGTATAGTATTTATAGCTTAAATATTGCAGCACATATATCCTGCATTCAACTGGATAGTGTTATCTGTAAGGCATTCTGGCATGGTTGCATCATAAAATGTACTGTGCTCACAATAGAACTGAATTGTATAAATAAAGTTCCTTCATCTTGTGTGAATATCTGTGTTGCTGAACTAAGCACAAATAAATAGTTTAATTAATGCAACTTTTCTAAAGGCCGTTTTAATTGTTTCTGTTAACCTTGATTGGCTATCTGAGTGAAAGAAAAAAAAAACTAAATTACCTCAGCACCATGTCCTAAGGATAAGTCCCCAATCAGCAGAAAAGTTGCAGTTTTACAGAATTGGTGGTAATTGGTTTTTAGTCCTTTTGTTGCTTTTCAGAAAATAAATGCTTATTCAAATTTGCCATGACTTTCTTTTGATAGTCATATGACACTTTTCACACTTTTAAGAGACAGTTATGTGTCGTTAGAGAAATTGTTTGCGTCAGTCTAGTAACTGTTTCTAAATTGAACAGATTATGGGAAAGTCTGACGACTATTATAATATTTAACATTACTAAAAATCCATAATTCATAACTGAAAATTTAAATTCCTAAATTAAAAAGACAAAATGCACTGGTCGGCCATTTTATTAGGTACACATTGCTAGTAGCAGGATTAATCCTCTTTTGTGTTTTGCCTTCAGAGCTGCCTAAACTCTGCTTTTGGTCCATGTTGACATGTTGCCATCACACAGTTGCTGCAGATTTATTGGCTGCACATTCATTGGATTGAGATCTAGTGAGTGTGGGGAACTTGCAGTCAGGTTCATTAAACCAGTTTTATTTTTTTCTGCTTTGTGACATGGTGCGTTATCCTGCTGGAAGCGGCCATCAGAAGACAAGTACACCGTAGTCATACAGCGATGTACATGGTCAGCAGTAATACACAGATAGGCTGTGGCCAAGAGCATATCCCTCACATCATTACAGTCACCAGCAACCTGAACTGTTGATACAAGGATGTAGGATGGATCCATGCTTTCATGTTGTTTATGCCAAATTCTAACAGACCATCTGAATGTCAGCAGAAATCGAGACTCAGCAGATCAGGCAATGTTTTTTTTCCCCATCTTCTGTTGTCCAGTTTTGGTCAGCCTCTGTGAAGCCTCAGTTTCCTGTTCTTAGCTGAGAGGAGTGACACCCGGTGTGGTCTTCTGCCTCTTTAGCCCATTTGCTTCAAGAGTGGATGTGTTGTGTGTTCAGAGATGTTGTTCTGCATAGTACGAACCAGACTCCTCTGACCTCTGGCATCAAAAGAACATTTTTGCCCAGAGAACTGCCACTCATTGGATAATTTCTCTTTTTTGGACCATTCTCTGTAAAGCCCACAGTTGGCTGTGTGGGAAAATCCCAGTAGATCAGCAGTTTATGAAACAGTCATACCAGCCCATCTGGCGCTAACAACCATCCCATGTTCAAAGTCATTTAAATCACCTTTCTTCCTCATTCCTGTTACCAGGAATGAGGAAGAAAAGTGAACTTCATCAAGTGATCTTGACCATGTCTACATGACCAAATGCTTTGACTTGGCGCAACCTCACAGTGACTTGGTCCTTTCTTAATGCTTCATTTGACATTTTTACAGTAATGGAATAACTGTATTTCCTACCACTGGTGTTAATTATCATGAACAAATAAGCTGGGATTTCTATTGTTCTCCCCATACTGGTGATATATGTGAATGCAGTATTCTAGTTGTGTTTCTAGTAAAGCCCTGTTAATACTGGGCTACACACTGATGAGAAAGAGTATTATTTAATAAACGAATGTAGTGGGTATTTAAGTGCTTTAATATTATACTGTATTGATACTGCAACAATACCAATAATATGAATGGGAGGGAGAATAAAATGAAATTCTAGGAAGAAAATCTGAAAAGTGTGTACATGTGGGCAGCTGTCTGCGGCGGGGCTTCTGGTTTTACCTTGAGCAAAACCCAATGAACGCCAATTAACCCAATTTGCCTTGGCTCACAGCTCCAAATTAGAGAGATTCTGTAAAGTAATTAATGTGAAATCCATAAATGCTGTCATCTCTACAGCTTAGATTCTCTGTCTGTCAGTGTCTCCATGTGGTAATTCAGAATAACACTACTGTGTAATCCTTACTAAAGTCCAGCTAAGGGGATTGGTGATTATAAAACGGGCTCTCTCACTGACTAAACATCTGTGGACAGAGACAGCAGCTGGTACCGTCTTCCTGGATGTGCCCCACGTTAACTTCATTTAGTATCGTTCCATCTCAGCAGTTTAGGCACTCTGCAGTGAGTATCTCTGCACGGTCTTGTGTCTGAGTGACAGCAATAGAGAAAGGCAGACAGAGCAGTATGATAAATTGTGAAGCTGGGTGAGGTATGCGAGAGCCTCACAGCTGGTTGCCCTTTGCTATTCGTGTGTTCATGAGCACGATACGCAGGGAGCCAGTGTTTGTGTGCGCGCCTCTCTCACAGAGGAGCGTAAGCCAGCAGCAGCAGCAGCAGCAGCAGCAGTAGTACAGCGGAGCGTGTTCAGTGTCTGGATGTTAGCGCTGCCTCTCTCAGCTGTGGGACGAAGCCTTACTGTAGGTATTCACACACACACACACAGAGATGCATAAATACATGTGTACATATTGCTGTTTTGACACTCTCCATGCTGATTTTCTTGTGGGATACTTTTCCATATACTGATGCCTCTTGCTTCCCATGCATGCTCTTGTATTATGCCAAGGTAAATAGTGGTTGTAAAGCACCATTCTTTAATTCCAGGAGTAATTCACATCCTGAGGATTTGACTGTGGTAATCATTGGATGTGGAAATGTGTTGTTCACCAACCAAATGTTTCTATCACTTCAGCACGTTTGTCCATTTGCATTCAGAACCCATTTTCATACAGAATTTCCATAAACCCGAGTAGCTGCTTTGTTTACGCGACAATGTGTGCTCAGCGTTACCAAAAGACAGCAGTGACCATCTTTGAACTATATGCTTTCGTGCATGTTTGTGCGCTTTATTTGTGGTAGGAAGTGGCACAGCGGAGGTGCAATGGGTGTGTCGTGTCCAGTTTCCAGTAGTGTGGAACCTGAGCTGGTGCTGCCGGTGTGACATGACACACGGTGTTGTTAGTCACTCACTGGAGAGAGAAGAGGAGATGACAGTTTTTTTTTAAAAAGGGATATCCTCCTGCTGGAGCTCTCTTCTTAACGTCAAAACACAGAAAGGTTCAAATGTTTCGGTATTTCCTTCCACCCCCTGCAGCTTTGCAGCTTTAGACTTGTTTCCTTAATTCCAGTTTTATGGGCTTGGTAACGAACGTGCTCTGAATGAGAGAAAAACACAATTGATGGATGATGAGATGTGAGAGGGGGAAGTGAGGGGATCGAGGCAAGGCAACGGAGAACAAATGGGAAGAAAGGAGACTAGAGGAAAGCGAGAAATACAGAAGGTGAAAATAGTGGGGATAGCCTGAGGAGGGGGAAGAAAAATGCTCTAATGGGGAGTATCTTTGTGACTCTCTCTGCTGATGTCCCTCTTATCAGACCAATGCTGGATATGTTGCAGAGATTCTACAAGCAATCTTTGATTGTGAGCTTAGGTTTTTTATGAATTTACAAGACCAAGATCAGTTCATGACAAGGAAACATTTGATGTAAAAGAAAAAAGCCTCCAGGGGATTTTCACATTTCTGCATCACACCTCAAGCTGTCTGTTGTTCATATTCAGAAAAAAGAGAATAATTTCCTTCTAAGAGATGACTGCAGGTTCTGTTGCTTCACACATCCAGTAGTGCAGCTCATGCATAATGCATACTATGGAGTTCCAGTGGAAGTTTTAGGTGCTAAATGCAGAATTCATAAGACAGTTTTAGGTTTTGTTTTATAAACTTAATTTACTGCATTACTGCATGAACAATGCTGTCAATTTATATGAATCGAAGGGAGAATAAAATGGAAGCTGCAGGAAAAAAACAGAACCCCGGTTTGCCGTGGATCACAGCTGGATGGGCAGCATTAAATGGATGTAAAGCAAATAGTATAAAATCCAAAAATGCTATCATCTCCACATTTGCTTTCTACCTCGCTGTCTTAGTACTTTCCAGCACTGTTTCTATGTGGTAACTCTAAGTAACACTACCATGTAATCTTATCAAAAACCCAGCTGATGGTGCTGATCATGTTTTAGATGCTAAATTGAATTTTCACAATACAGTTTAATGTGGAATCCTGTTCATTTTTTAATATTATCATTTTATTTACTGCATTCATTGCATTTCTGTGTAATGATTACAGTACAATAGGCACATGTGATCCAGTTGAACATGCTCTTATCATTTTGTACATTTATTAATTCATGACATACTGATTAGATTCGATTTATAAGACATAGTTCTGGTTTCATTTCGATGGATTGCATGTTTTGTACCAGCGGCATCCTTAGAGTGTGAAGGATGCTCTGAAATCCATTAAAGGAAAAACTAGTACTGTGTCGACACCCTGTGTTTTTAACCAACCAGTCAAGCTGCTGCTGCAGGACCACATTCATCAGCAGCTTGTGCTATGTTCACTCCCACATCGAGTTTCATAATTTAAAAGAACTTCCAAACAATGACTGATTACCTGTCAATGCTCCCAGCAGAGTTCAGCAACCATGAACACTTGCAGCATATCCCTGGTGTAAACATCCCCCCCGGGGAGACTTTGAGAGGAGAAATCCTTCCTTTTCTTTAGCTACTACTGTTATTGTCGGGCAGTATATTTTTTGGGAATAAGTCAGTGCAAAAATAAATAGCCACACTGCTTCAGTGGTTAGCATACCTTTAAAGTCAAACACCCTGAACATAGCAAATTGCTAGTAAATTAAGCTTTGTAGCGAATTGTTTCTTTGTTGAAATAATTTGTGTGGAATGAAGTGAAGTGTGTTGAAGAATAGCTAAAATTATTTCTCCGTGTATGCAAATAATAGCTGTGGGTGTGCTGCTCAGTTGATATTGCCTTTTGGAGCTTTTTGACACCTAGGTATTTAAACAATTTTCACAGAAAGGAAAGAAAAAAAACTCATTGCTTTTGTCATATGCTCACTCACTGCAGCAAAATTCATTGTCTAAACTGTTTCCCAGGCTTGTGTATCTCTATGAATCAGATAAATCCACCGCCTCCCCGTCTTCCCCTCTGCTACTCTGCATCACAGTTTCTGTTGCTTTTCCGTCTCTTTTCATCACTTGGCATATTGCTTTATACACAGTCCATCACCTGCTCATTGCGGTGATGCCGTCTACACCTCGTCTCACATGTCAGTCTGAGGCTTTTGCAGCAAAGGTAATAAGGAGTATGTGACGTTTTTATTCTGCTTGCTGGTTTTCTTCCTAGTGTGGAGGTGGTACCACAGTCTTTAATCAGCGCTATCATCGTGGTGTGCAGGGATGACACTAGCTGGCAGAGAGACAAACTGATCTATTTTGGAAATTAAAGGTTCATTGGACTGGATGCTGTCTATAATTGTCACAAACATATTCCTCTAGTTCTGCTCTTCTATGTATTTTAGGTTCATAACCCTATACAGACATTTTCTATGGAGACTCTGGTACATAAAAAGTGATGCCGATCCATCTGGTCAGTGTTCCTAAAATTTTACACAGCAGGTGGTGCTGGATGACATGCAGGAGGTGTAGCGTTAAACGCTAAATACTGTAGCTCTTATTGTTTGACTGTGGATTGCTTTGGTTTCAGATCATTTTTAAAAACAAACAGATGAGCTATATAAATGTTGCTCAGACCAGAACTATCTAGCATCACGATTCAGATGGAGAGATGGGAGTTTGTGCTGCCAGCAGTTCTGATGAGAGGCCATGCTTTGTCAAACACTGTCACTTTATCATGTTGATGTCATTAAATGGATCCATGACAAATGGCTCATCCCGTCCCCTCCAAGGCCAATAGGGGTAATGGCAGATAGAAAGCTAAAGAGGAATAATCTAAATGATTAGAGAAAAAGGTGGACAGAAGAAAGCGATTGGACCAGGACAAAAAAAAAGAAGCTAATCCCACAGCTGTCTCACTGGATAGATTATACTTGTTCACTGAAGGAACTACAAAACACAGGAGTGCATTAAAGATTGCAAGTGCATTTTTTCTGCACTCATTTGAATTCTTTTCTGAAAAATGTAACAATCCTTCCAAGATGATGATGTCAGAGAGGGTTGCTGATACTAGCAGGCTTTAGTAGTAGCAAGTTGCAAGTTAAAGAAAAAGACAGTGTAGGACCTGCATGTGCTGGTAATGTGCTTTTTAGGCTCATGAATACACAGTGAAGTCCAAAATAGCAGTGCCATTAAGGAGCATGAATACTTTTTTTAATTATTATTCATTAGTCGTTGTTACAAGATGTGCTGGTAATGATATACAACAAGCTGAATCTCAGGGTGTCCACAACAACAAGCACATCAGTGATTTAATGTCAAACAAAATTGAAGACCTGTTTGCATTTAATTAACAATACAAAAAGATTTTTGGATATTTTCCTCATTTATTCAAATACTCTATAAGCACTGAGTGATTTTCATAAAACCACAAAACCCTAGAATGCATTTCATTGGCGTCTCTTCAGTCAAATAAATGCCCATTAGTCTACACTTGAAACACTCGATCTGTGCTTTGTTTAGCTTGTTTAGTCGTTATGTCCCTTATAACCACGATACACAAGATAAGATTCGAGATATAACGGAATTAGAGTTCTCTGAACTTCACACAGAATGTATAATGTAAACAAGAGATAAATACTTTTTATGCTGACATGTATAAAAAGTATAAGAAGATCTAAGAAGTACATTTTTTTCTTTTTAGATTAGAGATGGCACGATACCACTTTTTAATGTCCGATACAGATTCCGATATCATAAATTTGGATATCTGCCGATACCGATATGAATCCGATATAGCGTATTTTGTAATCAATAAAACTGTTTTTTTTATAAATATCTTGCTGCATTTTGTATAAGTTCATACTCAAGTTTTAAAAAACAAGAGACTGAAGCTATTCTGTTACACCTGTGTGCAAAAAACACACTCCACCCAAAACATTTTATAGTTCAGCAACACTGATCAATAAATTTAAACCAACATCATCCTCCCTATTCTGGTATTTTAAAGAGTACTTACCTACCTAACTACTAGGGTTGCCAACTCCCAGCAAAAATATTAGGGAACCACCCCCCCCCTCCCTTAATCGATGTAATCAACTTTAATTTAATGCAAGTGTAAAACAAATGCACAATAATCAATTATTTTTCTACAATAGTTAAATAGATTCAACATCTTTCTTCAACAGAATTGCAGACTGCACAGATGGTACCTTCCCAAAGGAAAAAGGACTATAGCTTACTAGGGTGTATATTAGTGTATATTACTTTATACTATAATGGATAGTCAGGTGACCACTTTTGTTGTAAGATTCAGATAATTATTTATTTATAAGTTTTTAAATGACATAATAAAGAAAAATATTTCTTGGTGCCCCCTTTTCCTGTTAATGCCCTACCCTGGCAAAACTTTGCTAGAGCCGCCCCTGCACAGTTACCAGCCGTCAGCTACGTAGAAAAGGATCCTGGTGTTATTTGTTTCTCAGAAACAGTCCGTAACTTCCCTTCAACTCATTCATGTCACCTAAAAGGTAAACCTGTTTCTCCATCACCTGTTCAGCTCTGATGATTCAGTAAGGACATCTCCTGGTTTCATCTTCATGTTTCCCTCTCACATATCCAAACGGATATCATGACCAGCAGCTTTTACAGCCTTGGCTCCAGCAAACATCAGCTGATACTAGAAAGTAATATTAAATAAATTTTAACAACAGCTTTTCACCCTTAAACGCGCTGCTGTTATTTATCCGCTGGTCTCCTGTTTCTAGCGCAAAGTGGGCGATAAACAAACAAGAAAGACGAGACTTGTGGCAGAAAAGCCGATCAGCTGATCATTGATCAGTTTCATGTTTGAAGTAATAACAGGAGAGGGAGGGGGAGTGAATGAAAGAAGTAGATGCAACTGAGCAGCAAAGACGGAATAATTCCAGCTTTGTGTCTATTTTTTAATTCCAGCTGAAGTACGGGACAAATCGCTTCCTTTTCACCTCAATATGGAACTCCGATGGTCAGTCCAGCTGTGGCTCAACATATCAGTTGTTAAGCTTAACGTGGAAATACTATGCAAACATTCAAGGATGAACTTACACACTTGCTTTACTTCTCTAGGATAGTTTTCGCCGAGATGAAATGCTGCGGTTAGGAAGCATGTAGCGAGGCTCCAAATGCTCCAACAGACTGCTGACAGGTCTGGGAGACAACAGCCGCTCTATCACGTGACACATACTGCTCCGATGCGCCGAGCTGGGTTACGCCAAGTAGGGTGTTTTGTCAGGTCATTTTGTGATACTTCGGATCGGACTACATTTTTTATTTCTCTCCGATATCCGATCCAGTAATTTAGGTCCGTATCGGACCGATACGTAATATCGGATCGGTCCAGCTCTATTTTAGTATGAAAAAAGCGTGTCTAGTCATATTAAGGTTGGAAAATGTTGGTTTATGAGGAGACAACAATACAAAAAAAATCTATAAGGCAGAAATTTAACTGGTTTACTGTGAACATTTTAATCAGAGCATCGATTTTAGGATTCTGCTGCTAAATTAAATGTTAAATATTGCTAATACATGCTGGGATGTTTATCGAATGATGAAGAAAAGCAATTGTCGGATATTTGGTACAGGGACCAATAGTGTATAGTATGATGTACAGTGTGTAGTTTGTGTGGTTTGTCAAAAAAGCACATCAGCGCTGTTTTTGGCTTGTTTATTTTTGCTGTAAAGTCGCTGAGCCAGCAAACGTAGCTCTGGATCAACGTGTTCTTGACGGTTGTGCTCCGCTCTGCTCTGTTCAGAGCTTTGCTTTGCCTTGTTTTGGAAGTCGTGTCAGCACAATCTCAGACTGGCACTGACTCGTCTCTGGTGGGTTGACAGGTTGGGTTGGCAGCAGGGCGACCAGCTTGTCTGTCTGCAATGTCAGCAGCACTTGACACTCGTGGCTCAGTTTGTCAATGCACCAAATTTACTGGTGATAAACACATGGGGGAAACCTGCTAATGTTCCGCATGCCGCCAATATTTGTGTGTTTTAGTTCCGTAACATGATATTTTGTGTAGCCCTATTTTGAAGCTTCAACATTATTCTGGAGGGAAAAGTGACCAGCTTGGTGTATCTGGTTGTCTCTATCTTCCTGTGTTTAACTTTTATGTAGTCTTTAGAGCTTTTCAGGTGTCTTCTATTTATCTTTAAATTTAAATTAAATCTTTGTTTTTGCATTTCAGGATACCACTATCCTTCACGCTCTTGAAGTCGCTCTACCTTTACTCAATCTGTGACTCCCTTTTACTCGATTCACGTCCTCAGCCCTCGTCTCCCTGTCAGACCTTTGTTCTTCATTATTTATGGAGAGTGGCTGTGTTGTGTAACTGTCAGTTGCAGCTGATAAGAAATCTGCTCCGCTTGCATTAATTTCGACTGAACAGTCACCAAATTTGTGTCTGTCTCCGTCAGTCTTCCGGTGAATGTAATTTGTCACACCATTTGCCTTGTGTTAGAAGTCATAGCAAGGATAGGTTAATACAGTTGCATCAGAATGTGGTGTTAACACATTTAACACTTTTTATCCACACCAATGAGAGTTTCCCTTGAGGTACAAGAAGATGTCTCCACAGTAACACTCTGGGATGTGTTAGCTACTGCTGCTGGTGATCTGGGGGTGATTGACTTTGTTTAGATCCTGTTGCCTGTGATGCCATAACTATGATCAGCAAACAGATCAACATTTAATAAACGTCAAGGCAGGGAGCATTGAAAATATCCATAATACGCAGCGGACTCTTATTTTTTAAGTTTCTCTTTAACCCTATGATCAAATAATACTGTAATATTCTCAGCTAGGCTTTCAAATGTTTGAAATGATAGGAATAGATTTTGGACCACATTTGTTAAACACAGACCTGTGCTGTATAAATGCACATCAATGCACACTCACGATCTGCAGTTTAATCTTGCTCGGCAAAGGATTGGAAAGAGACTGATTCCTTTATACTTCCTGATTCAATGTTGACCACCTATTCTACCATTACCCAAAGTAGGCCAAGCCATGCAGCTCAGCCCTGACATCTGGTACAACTGGGAGGGAGGATCATGACACAGCTGTCAGGAATAATGGAAACTGGGTTATTGTTCTGAGTATGGAAATGAGAGCTGTAGAGTTGCATACAGAGGACACTGAGGATGACATTAAGAGTGATTATGGCAAGAAGCATATAATGACTCATAAGGGTACTTCTCCTTGATGGTGATTTTGTCAACAGGCTCTAACGGGAAAGAAGAGATGTTATCACTTTTTGATGTAAGATATTTATTGATAATTAACAAGGCTTTGAGCAGAGCCACTACTTTCCACTACTCCTGTTTTCTCCAGTTACTCAGTGCTGTAGCACTATCACTGAAGTTTAGGGCCACTGCGAGCATCAGCATAACTTTGTGCTGAACATTGGGGGGGGGATCTAGACAGAGATCAGATTTATTTAGATCTTTGTCTAAATAAATGTGGGTAAGTTCCCGGATGATTGAACATGCAACTGTTTTGCTGGTAATAATTGAAATGGGTAAAGAAAATCAACAGCCTATTTATGCAAGATGATTCATAATTCTATGGGGTGGGGGGGGGGGGGTTGTCATAACCCCCCTGGAAAGTACGCCCCTGACTGTGAGTGTAATTTAAATTTATGTAGACAAGCCGATTGGATCAGTTGTTAAAGACAAGGAACAAGAATGGAATGGGATTTGCTCGAGTATTTCTTGCATTGTCAAACATCTATGATATTTTTTGTTTAAGTCTTTTAAAATATTATTTGCATGTAGCTAATTTATTAACCTTATAATTTCATCCAAAAGAAAGAAAGACTGAGTGAAACAAGTAATATTTACTGTTCCAATTTTGGCAGGTACTAAAATTATGAATAATTAACCCTGTGTAGATTGAGAGACAGCAGGAAGTTTTAAGTAAGAGGCTAATTAAATTTCACACCCTTTTTTTTCAATCCACTTGCTCTAATTAACCAGACACTGTAAAGAAATGTTACGTCAAGGTGTCATGAAAGTCCCTTTAACTTGCTTTATTTCCAATGGCTAGCAGAGGGAGATTCCTCTTGATGCAAAACGAGGTCCAGTTGCTAAGAGGATGCTATCTCTTACTTGACCTATGACCTCAGTATATATTTTGTTAAAGAGTTTATGCTGTCAGTCACAAGCTTCAATACAGCTGCTTGATAAATATGTAAATATTTAACAATTATTTAAAATCAGTATTAGAGCAGTCTGTGCCTTAGTGTGTGGCTACTTTGTGATTGACAGGAAAGTCAAAGTGCCAGACTTGAGGCTTTTGTCACCTTGAACTCTCAGTAGAGCCCAAACAATTATTATTATTATTTTTTAAAGAGATCATCTTCTGAGAATTTGATGAGCAGCTATACTATGTCTGTTGTTGTTTAATTTAGATTTTTCACTACTGGACACTTTTTAATAAGACCCATATGCAGGCATATTGTTCTTCATGATCACTGAAGACATTGTATTTCTCTTTAGTTTTGTGTTGTTTACTTAAAAAATATATTTTCATTAGAACGTGCTAAGTCCTCCAAGGCAACTGCTTTCTTTTTCTCATCATCCATTATACTCTGAACAATAGCTTGGAGCTTACTTTTGCTAATATGTGTTTCTTGTAATGGCATCCATTGAATTTTAAAAGATTAATGCTGGGTTGCTGACAATTCCAGAAGGGCCATTACTTAATGAACGCCTCTTGGGTGTTCATTCATCTAGTTCCTTCATATCATAGCGTATAAAGAGTTATTGATTTCAGTCGTGGATCGAAGCATATCGATGACCGTAAGAGAATAATTCTCTGAAGTCAATCATCTGAACAACTGCTGAACTTAACAAGTGAAGAGTTTACTGCCTAGAGAATTTAACAATGGCTGTTTTGATTAAACTGAGCCAATCATTAATTACCAAAGCCTATCAGAGTGAATCTATTTCAAACAAGTGAGGTTAAGGTGTCACTGCTTGCAATGTAGCATTTATGTCATGAGGAGTAAGTGTTTAAACAAGCTTTACTTCAAAAACAGCTGCTGGCTTGTAGCTAACTGTAAGATCTGTATAGCGTTAGCTTTAGCCACTTTGCCTTTGTTAGCTTCTACGTTCAGCTGGGTGAGGCTGATTTAGGAATCTGATTAGGTTTGTTGTTACAAATAATCCTCCATGGTTTGCTTTGTGTCTTCACTCATAGTGAGGAGCAACCATGCTAGCAGGATGTTAGCATGTGGCTGTAATTGTCCCTGTGACTATTTGCCTGCTATGCACATGCTATGTGCATGCATGAAATGGACCAGCTCTAACTGTACAAATGGGGGGCCGACTGGTTGGTCACTATTCTGGTCCCCTGCCAGTCAGTCAGTGGATTTCTAGTGTTCATCTATTAATTTGACTGATGCATTTAACTAATACTGACACAGATCAAGCAAACCCATTCTCATTCACCTTTTTATTATGCTCTTAATCATTTGATTGCCTATTTATGTGACTATGGCTCTTCTGCACTGGGTTTTACATGCATAGCTGATAGACAGAATTATCTTTATCCCGGCTATTAAACCATTTTTGAGCCGCATGATAATACAATGGGAGGGGCAGGGGTTCATTTGGGCATATTAAAATCAAGTTCAATTGTAAACAAGTTTGGCATTGCTTCCATATGATATAATGAAGTTTTTTATTAATGCAAAGCGAATATTTTACACACCTGTAAATGTTTAAGCTATCATCAGGATCATCTGCATTATCTCTGTTCAATTAAGAGATTCATTATCCTAGTCAGAGGATAGAGAGTGAAGAAGCTTGCTCTTTGTGCAGTGGAGTTTTGGGCTCTTATTAAGAAAAGAAGCAGGAGAGACCTCATTATCTAGTTGAGTGGCTACTGGGTGTCTACCCACTTCACTGCACTGGCCCTGTGTTCTGTCACATTACATATTACCTGGCTGCACATACTCAGGAGAAGAGTGCCTCGGTAATGCCCCCTAGATAGTGGCATTTAATGGAATATCTTACTGGGCTGAGATAGTTTAATGAAGTACATTTTTCAAGGTTTTGTGACTACCATGGTGTGATGAGCAAGAGAAATATGTGTATATGTAATTTATCTACAATATTTTAATTAAAGTAATAATTAGTTTATTATATTTGAGGTGAAATGTGTTCTCGTGTAACTGATACTGAAATGCAATGTTAGACAGAAAGAATGCAGGATGAAAGAGAGCAGTGGAGAAAATTGTTTATTTTTATTTATTCAGTCACGAATTCTGTGAGCTGCTGACATTTGCAATCTTGACTAAAGCTGACTGAATGGAAATATGCCATATTTTTGCATACCTCCTGTGTACATTCAATAAGTAATGTAAAGCCTTTTATGATGCACAAATTTGTAATCACATTTTAAGGTGTCACAAGGATTGTTTCAACATCCCCTGAGTTTCTTTAACATGTTTCTGGCTGTGAATTTTTTTTTTTCATTAATGTTTCTTTATGCAAATTGTACCTTTTGCTTTGGGTCAAAATACACAAGACAAGGGCTGAAATAGTTGAAAGTGATTGTGATGCTTTCACGGTGTATATTGCAAATCATTTCAAATCACATTTGTGTCAGATCTTTCTTGCAGAAAAACAACTTGGCTTTGAAGATATGTACATACAGCTGGAATCAGAATCAGAATCAGAATGGGTTTATTGCCAGATGTTGAGGTTTACAACATTAGGAATTTGCTGCGGTGCTTCAGTGCAAACAATAAGAATTAAAGTGCTATGTAGAAAGAAAGATATGTGCATGAGATATACATGAGATATATACATGAGAATAAGAATTAAGAGTGCTACGTAGAAGGATATATACATGAGTGCAGGTGGTGATC
The DNA here is from genome assembly GCF_057381915.1 of Diplotaxodon limnothrissa. Lineage (NCBI taxonomy): Eukaryota > Metazoa > Chordata > Actinopteri > Cichliformes > Cichlidae > Diplotaxodon > Diplotaxodon limnothrissa. Next base: position 17,160,502 of record NC_140607.1, read on the forward strand.
AGTGCCAGACATGAGATGATGCAGTGACACAGCGTAGGGTCATGTGTGAGTGGCGGGGACAGTCATGTGGTTATTGTTCATGTGTCCAACAGCAGAGGGGAAGAAACTGTTCTTGTGGCGAGAGGTTCTGGTGCGAATGGACCGGAGCCTCCTGCCTGAGGGGAGCAGGTCAAACAGACTGTGTCCAGGGTGAGAAGGGTCAGCTGAGATCCGGGCTGCACGCCGCAGTGTCCTGGAGGTGTACAGGTCCTGCAGAGATGGGAGTCTGCAGCAACCTGTCTTCTTCTACACAATTTCCCTCCCCCATATCGACTATAATTAGATCAAGTACATAAAAGACAGATTTCTAGCAATTCATCAGCCTGCACTGGCAAACCAAGAGCCTTCCTGTCCTTATGTGTACATATTTACAAGTGTACACGTATGTGTTCACAGATTTATGGGGTAGAAAGTGCAAACCACTGTATTCAGTGTGTACAAATTATATATGTGATGGCATCAAAGCTAATTGTCCCTGGGGGAGTTGCTATATTATGTTTTTTGGTGCTGTAATACTTTTTGGGGAAAAGGCATGGCAGATGCAGAGCACAGACCTGAGAAGCAGTTTAAGAGTTTTATTATTGTCTCTGAGATGAATGTGATGTAAAAGAATGGATGTGTCACATCAAGGATGGATGAAAGCAGGTTGTTACTGAGGCAGACTGGTGGCCGTGCAGGTGGGAAGATTCGCAGGTAATGGCAGAGAATGAAGGTGATGGAGAATGAGCTGGCAGGAGAGTGAAGTAGGTGAATGAGATGAGATGGAAGACAGGTTGATATTAAAAGGGGGATGCTGGCTGGTACAAGGGGGATCTGGGCATAGTGAATGCACTGGCTAAAAGGTAGGGTGCAAACAGGGAAGGAAACAAGGAAACTAAAGTGGTCTGAGAGTGTCTGGTTGAGAGTGGATTGTTCGCTTTGGAAAACAAATTGCAAATTGTTCTCAAACATTAAACTAAGGTAGCTTTTTTTCACATGCCTGCATAAGGCTCAGATTCAAGCTCTTAGGGAAACAAATAGTAGACAAGAGTTACAGGCTTCAGTAATATTAGGCATGTTTTTAGAACAATATTTCCAAGTTAGTTACAAGTGTGTGCACAGAAATGTACATATTTCCAATCAAAGAACATGTTACCTTAACTGTATCAGTCTTTCCATGTGGCTTAGCACCATCATTTTGTGGTTAGCAAGAGTTTTTATTCACTCTGGCAACAAATACAGTTAAATCCCACTTATAAAACACTGGACGTCTAGGTGTCATATTGTATCGTTGAGTATGACAGCGGTCTACTCACCACCACCACTGAGATTCTGTGGCTGGAATTCTTCTGTGGTCTTGTCCAGTTAATTGTGTGTATAATTAAGTAATTCTTATTCTTGTTAACTCCTATGGCTCCTGAAACCTGACATTTGGGAATCTTTACTTCGTTTTTGTACGTCACATAAATGCTGGAAACAGGAAAAAGAGTGAATGTTAGAGTGATTATTGTCTGTGCTTTGCTTTGCCTGCCCCAAGAGACCCAGAACACAACCTGCTTCACCAAAATACATGTTTGAGTCTATTTGCATATTTGCTCAATAAATAGGTGACGAGGTTAACAGATGAGGTCCGGCAGGAGTTTCTGTAGGCTGTGATGTCCACAGACAACAATCTGTGGTGAGAGTAGGGAGCAGGTGGAACAGAGTCTGCAGAGGTGGAGGTATGCTGTCAAGGAAAAAACAGAATAAAACTCAGTAGAAGCAAAACACCATACATGCTTGTGAATGAGTGAGATAGGTGGAAAGGTGAAGATGCAAAAAAGTAGAGGTAGTGAAGGTGGATAATTTAAAAAACCTGGGGTCAACCTAACAACAGACAGAGCACTATAAAAGTAAAGAAGAGACTGCAGGCAGGGAGGAGAGGATGGAGGCGAGTGTCAGAGGTGATTTGTGACAGAAGGATAGCAGGAGGAATGAAAGGGAAGCTTGACAAGCCTTTAGCGAGACGGTGGCTTTGACAGAAAGAAAGAAAGAAAGACAGAAAGATGAGAGGCAGAGCTGGAGGTGGTAGAGTTGAAGATGTTAAGAGTTTTGTTGGGAGTGACCAGGAGGGACAAGATTAGAAATGAATACATCAAAGGGACAGCTCAGGTTGAACAGTTTGGGGACTTAGTTAGAGAAGCAAGGCTGAAATGATTTGGACATGTGCAGAGGAGGAATAGTGGATATACAGGACAAATGGAGTGAGATGATCCGATGTTGTGACTCCTAAAGGAAAAATCAGAAAAAGAAGTACTTCTGTAGCACAGTAACCATTCTGACTTCTCCTTGCTTACATTTTAAATAAGCCTCTATACTTAAGGACACAAATAAAATGAACTTTTTGCTCTTTTTACTATCTTTTGTGAGGTGCATAATGAGAAAAACATAAAAGTAAATAAATGCCCCGCAACAGCTTAAGTTAAGTTTAAAGATGGATGGTTGGATGATCATTTCTCTGTTGTCAAAAAGAAGTGAGTGTGCAGACAGGACTTGGTGAAATAAAAATGGAAATATTTCAATGGACAGAAAGAAGTGGCATCTCTGCTAAGAGAAGAAGAACTGCCATAAACTTTCTTGTTAATGGCCAAAGCAAGATTAGGTTATTCTTATGCAGGAGTGGCTGCAGAGCCTGGAAATTACCTGTCATCACAGTGAGAAATGAGCACATGGCTCCACACACTGCCCACGGCTAAACACAGGCTTCCTCCTCCATAAAGACACCACTGTCATGACATACAACCCAGGATGAAAAAAAATATGACTCTGGTTGATATCCCACATGGGGAGTTTTCTAAGCAGCTGTGTTGCTTTACCAGTCTGCCCTTTAAATGCGAAGCGAGAACTCTTATAAATCTTTCCCGATGGGACATGTTTCTCTTATTTCACACGGCAGTCGAGATTAAATTGCAGGGCACCGCTTCAAGATTCAAACAACAGCACAGCGACATCATATATAAAACAGTGTTCGGTGAAATGTCACTCTCTACCATCAGTGTCAGTAAACAGCAACTATTTTAAGTCACGGCTGGGGTGCTAATGAAAGGGAACAAGAGGAGCAAAGTTCACTTGATACTTTCTGATTACTGGCATACATAGCAGGTGCGTAGTACTTAATGTGTCAGGTATTATTAAAATTTGGTGGGAAGGAGTTATTATAGCAACAACTCCTAAACGTCCCAC